>NC_067409.1:16945340-17248370 GCF_009764475.1 Pristis pectinata | reverse complement strand
CAACCACCCATTTACACTCGACAATTCCTTTCCTCCTACAGATGCTGCTCGACCTGCTGAGTTCTCCCAGCAGATTGTTTGTTGCACCCATTTACACTAATACTACACTAATTCCATTTTATTCTCCCCACATTCTCATCAACCCCCCTATCCTGCAATCACCTACCACTCGCCATCTTTAAAAGTAACAGAAGGACAATAACAAATCTTGGACTAGCTGCCTGGGGACATTTTGTTGACTTGATTATGACATGGGATACTTTTAATTGTTTGTTCTTGGGATATTGACATCACTGTCATGGTCAGCGCTTATTGTCCATCCCTTTCGACCTTGAACTGAGAGGCTGGCTCAGCCATTGAAGAGGCTCTAGAGTCACACATGGGCTAGACTGAGTAAAGATGGCAAATTCCCTTCCATGAAGGACACTGATGAACCAGTGGTTTTTACAACAGTCCAGTAGTTTCACAGTCACTATTACCAGCACTGGCCATTTTTGTTTTAAAGAAAAGATTTATTTTTGTTCTGAATTAAAATTCCTCAGCTGCTCTGATGGGATTCAAATTCACCTCTCCAGATCGATAGTTTTGGTCTCCAAAGACTAGTTTAGTGATTAACCATGTGGCGTCTGTGTTGCTGCAAGCATTAGCAAGTAGACAACATGGAGCCATAAATAGAACATCCTTTATTTACAGCAGTAAGTCAGCTGAGCTTCAATGTCTGCACACGACAATGTATCAGTCAAACCACATGATTTAAACTAGTTCTTAAAGGTACTTGAAATAGTATATACGCATTATATTACACCACCATACCCATTTGTTTGTCAATTTGAGATAGTATTGCTCATTTGTGTGTGAATAATGACTGAGGAAAACCATATATATCACATGTAATCTAAGATTATCTGTTACATGCAGATAAAGCAGATTAAACAATTTCCAATTCAGCTAATTTTGGTCATCTCAAATGAATAGGCGTTGTATATGAAGGAACATCATTGCAGCATTTTCTAAAAGGGCTTCTCAAATTTCATAGTGCATTATTTTTATTGATGTTGCAATTTGTTTTGTATAAAAATTGTTGTTGAAATGTGCTATGCACTTCTAAACTTAATATCTTTTCAGGAACCTAAATAACCCCTGGTTATAATGTATAGATCTATCTATTAAAATCCAGGTGTGTAAACAGATGCCACACTCATAATTGATTTTTGACAACATGGCCATAGGATTTCTTTATGCGAGTCTGGTTTGTTTGGTTACGCAGTTGTGGGTTAGGAGTTTCTTTAAAAAATCCTTTCTCTTACGTGCATAGGTTGCTGTTCCAGTAATGAACATGTACAGAACAACTAGAGCACAGATAAAGTAACTAGGAAAATTCTAATACAACTAATTACTCCTTGCTTTTGATGGCTGGCCATTATAAATAAATAGCCATCGGCTATGGCAGATCAAGGAACAATATTCTAGTATTTTTTTAAGTAGAAATACAAATTTCAAAGCACATTTACTTTTGATGTTAGGCCCCATCCAGTGAGAAAATTCCCTGAAATTTTGTTTTAGAAGTGCAGCTTCATTATCATCATAACAATTAAAATAACTGTGGCATCTTATGTACGGACAATAATACAGATAGATTTGCACAAAGTACTTACACTCTTTGTAAGATGCACTATCTTCCTGCTGCAAATTCTATTTTACTGTTTGCCTGTCACACCATGTTGTTTCAAATCTGGGAAGGAGTTGATGGGAATGTGGGGAGAATTAAATGTGTTAGGGTAGGTTTAGTCTCAAACACGGACTCAGTGGGCGGAAGAGCCTATTCTGTGCAGTATCTCTTTATTAACTCCCAGGCAGGAGGGTCACAGTGGGTTAAAATGAAGGTGTGGCTACTCCTGCAATGCTGTTGGGTAAGAAATTCCAGGATTTAGACCAGCAATATTGGGATGCGATGTGATTTGGAAGGGAACATGCAGGGGTTGGGGTTTCCACGTGTCTGTTGCCCTTGTCCTTCTTGGTGGTGGATGTCATAGGGTGTGGGTGGTGCTTTCATAGCACAGGTGAGAAAATGCAGTGCCTTTAGTGGATGGTTGCAGCCACCGTGCATAGTTGGTGGAGGGACTTTAAAGTGGTGGAATCAAACTACTTGACTGTGATGGAGCTGCACTCATCCAGGCACTCTTCCCAATACCCCAGAACCTTACCACCATCTGCAAGGCTTAAGTCAGGAGCATCTCCAATGCAGATTTATAATGCTCTTACTTTCATTATAAGCCCATTCAAGGCTGACGATAGGATCTCTGTTATTGAACCATGGGGCACATAGGTCCATGTTTTGGGGACATTTAAATGAAGTGACTTCAGTGACTTCAGTGATAAAGCAAAATCAAGAGATCAAAATATGTTGTGACGTTTCTCCAGTGATTCAGTTTCCAGCCATAAAATGGAGAAGCTTCATATTTTTCCAATTGCTTGGGCTCATCATGGCCCAGATTACACTTCACCAGCCAATGGTTCCACAGAGAACTGCCAACCAACAGCAACATGCAGATCAGTGCATTCAGGAAACCAGGAGTAGACAGGAGGTCAGGTGCTACACATTTGACCTCTTGCTCCCCTATTGAACTCAGCACTGAATCCAGACATTGTGAGCTGAGGAGACAGGTATAGTTCACACCTGACCCCCTCAGCTTCTTTAGCACAGCCCTATTCATTTGCTTGGGGTCGCTAATCCAAATGGAAAAGGTCAGTGAAGGTAAATGGTCGGATTTTGTTTTCTTTCATGAAAAATGTTGGTACTAATTATAATAAGACATCAGTTAATTGTGTTTTGAATAAATTTATATTTCTGTACTTTTTAATATTATTTTTATTTTAATCCATTTTAAATCTAGGACATTTAGAAACAATTGAAAAGGCCTATGCCAACACAGGCTGTCAAAAGGCCATCAGGGTGTTTCAGATGCAGGGCCTCAGGATCCATCACCTGAGACCTAGTTGCACTCACAAACTACTCTGCTTTGTGAGACAGCCATGGCACCAAGCTCTGGGGCTCGACTTGTCCTACAGGGTTGCAAGAGATAAGTATGGCCACAGGGATTGCGCAGGATACAAACTTGTGACATGGATTAGGCTGAGCATAATGCAGCCCAGTGTGTCATGTGCACTGGAATTGGAATTGGTTTATTGTTGTCACTTGTACCGAGGTACAATGAAAAATTTGTCTTGCATATCGATCGTACAGATCAATTCATTATACAGTGCATCAAAGTTGTGCAAGGTAAAACAATAACAAAATGCAGAATAAAGTGTAACAGCCACTAAGAAAGTGCAATGCAGGTAGACGATAAGGTGCAAGGTCATAACAAGGCAGGTATTGTGAGGTCAGGAGTCCATCTTATCATACTAGAGAACTGTTCAATAGTCCTATAACAGCGGGATAGAAGCTGTCCTTGATCCCAGTGGTACGTGCTTTCTGACTTTTGTATCTTCTGCCCGATGGGAGAGGGGAGAAGAGAGAGTGTCCCGGGTGGGTTGGGTCTTTGATTATGCTGGCTGCTTTACCAAGGCAGCGAGAAGTATAGTGTTACAGAAGTTGCAACACTCCAAAGGGACTTCATTGCTGTAGAGCACTTGGTGACATCCTCGGATGTTGGGAAGTGTTGTATTAATATATCAGTCACCTATTTGACATATAACTACAGGCCCTTCCCATCTCTGTCACTCTGCACATTTGTGATGTGAAATTCATCACCCATATACATTTATTCTTGTTTGGCAATCACTGTGGAATTGATTACCAGGAGCAAATGGCTCTCTGAGTAAATGCTCACTTAGAATGAATATTTTTGTTAACTGAGTGTCCATTAGCAGACATTAACAAACATTACAGTACTGGCAAAAGTGACAAGTTAACACTGTGTCAATATGGAGACCCACGAGGAGTCAACCCCCTAAAGAGACAGCTCTGCAGGTTCTGTTACCCACAGAGCTTAAATTTCAATGGTATCCAGTAATCTAGACCTGCTAAGTTTTTTTCTTGCATCGGAAACCTGCCCCTGTGTCTCCCAACTCAAGGACTGAAGCACAATCCAAGATTGTGGATTCACAATTCATATAGACAGGGACTTTTACGAAACCACGTTAACTGGTGTGATGGAATAATAGTTTAGAGGGATATGGGCCAAATGCAGGAAAATGGGATTAGCCTAGATAGGCATCTAGGTCAGCATAAACA
The DNA here is from genome assembly GCF_009764475.1 of Pristis pectinata. Classification (NCBI taxonomy): domain Eukaryota; kingdom Metazoa; phylum Chordata; class Chondrichthyes; order Rhinopristiformes; family Pristidae; genus Pristis; species Pristis pectinata. The sequence goes on along the minus strand of NC_067409.1, from coordinate 17,244,133 downwards.
AATTGGGCCAAAGGGCCTGTCTCTGTGCTGTCGAACTCTATGAATTTATGAATAGTTCTGATGTCTGGACTGATGATCTGAAGTCTTACCACAGGAACTGGGGAACTTAACTTCAGTTAATTAGATATAATCTGAAATAAAAAGCTAATGTCAATAATGGTGATCATGATGATAAAAAACACATCTGGTTCATAAGGGAAGAAAATCTCCCATTCCTACCTGGATTGACCTAATCATGGCTCCAGACCACAGCAGTCTGACTGACATATAACTGTTCCTTGAAATAGTTCAGCAAACCACTCTGTTGTACTCAAACATCGCAATAAATGCAATGAGAATAAAAGTTAATGAACCACCAAACATTGAATTAGGCATGAGGTTCATCGAAGAAGAACCCAGCCAGGTGGCAGACACAAGAGACTGCAGATGCTGGCATCTGGAGTTACAAACAATCTGCTGGAGGAACTCAGTGAGTCAGGCAGCATCTGTGGGAGGAAAGGAATTGTCGACCTACTACCCACACATTTTCCCATCGGATACCTCCTGCCCCATCTGGTTCTATCTGCCATTCACTTCTCCCGTAACGCTTCCCATTATCACCTTCCTTACTTATCAGATTCCAGCATTGGTAGATTTTGTGTTCCTGCTTATCACCCTCCTAGATTCCTAGATATCTCCACCTTCACCCTCCCTTCCCCACACCTGGCTCCTTCTATGTTTTTTTGTCTTCCTCTTTCTATCATCCACCAGCCTCTTGTCTCCCAATCCCAGCCCTCCCCCTCCCCTACCTGGGTCTGTCTGCCCATCATCCTTCACCCCTCCTTAGTCCACCAACTACAGACTGACCCCTGACCCCTGTCTCACCCTCCCCCTCTCCTCTTCATACCGGCTATCTTCCCTCTCCACTCTCAGTCCTGATGCAGGGTTTCAACCCAAAACGTTGACAATTCCTTTCCCCCACAGATGCTGCTCGACCTGCTGAGTTCCTCCAGCAGATTGTTTGTTGCTCCAACCAAGTGGCACAGTAGATAAGTCTGGTAACTACAAACCAGTCAGTTTAACCTCCGCTCTTAGAAACGTTGGTGTAGGTAAGTGGCAAAAGGACAAAAGGAAGTTAATGGGCATGTGACAGAGAATAAGTTGCAGGACAGGGGGAATGAGACTGATTGGATTGCTCCACTGGAATCTCACATGGACCTATTAGGTTGAGTGATCTCCCTCTTAACGATGCAAAATCATTACCATTTGGGAACTGGTCCTTAATTTAGGAGACCTGTTTAATAGACTTGTTGACCAACGGTCAGACCTACCAGGCAATGTCCCAGACTCCAACATCACTACCCATGGATATGTCCTGTCCAACTGGCAGGACAAGCTCACCGGATGTGGCTCAGTGTGTTGAAACTTGCTAGCTTAGGCCGCCCACTCAAGTCCGCTACCATTCTCTGTCAGAGCTACTTGGTGTTAAACTGGGAGGTCCAATCCCCTCGCAGAGTCATCACTGGATGCACCAGTGCAGAGTCCAAAGTGTGACCAATGTGTGATAAAATAGACCAAGCCTCGCCTACAAAAATTGACAGGTGCCCAGAGTGAGTCTGAACTGCTGCAATTTAAAAGCCTTCCTCAATGGTTTTAAACTTGTAAATAGCTTTAAGTGCTTCATAAAATATTAAGAGAGAATTGTGCAAAATGTAATAAGTTTTAAAAGTCAAATATAGTTTTAGATTTCATTATACTTATAAATTATATATCAGAATATCCATAAGATTACAGATTTTAGTTTTAAAATCCAAAAACAATCAGTAGATTATTGCAGTGATGGATTATTGAAGCAATGTCAGTGTTTGGGCAAAATGCCAGCAAATGTTGATTATAAATTTAATTGCAAGACTTCTGCAAGTGTGATTCTTTTAACCAAGTTCCTTTGAGTTCTCCTTCCCCGTCTCCCTTTTGTGGCCATTGGGTTCTGCTCATTCATTCATTGCTGTTGTTCTAATCACCACTATTAACATTTTGTATAAAATTCAATGTGCTCAACCATTCCACGTCAGGCCTGATGTGACACAGGATCTGTGAGATTCTCTCGCATAATTGGGGAGGATGTGGAGGTTGAGGTGGAATCTCATGAAACACTTGAGGTTCCAAGTCCATCAGTAAGCTCCGAATTTCCACAAGTCCTCCACCAGACATCATCACGACCTTAGACCAAGGATCTGAGTACTAGAGGTGAGGTCGGAGTGCCTGCCCTTTACACCAAGGCATCATTAGACCAAGTGTGGAATTCGGGAGCCCTGGTAAAACTGAAGTTAATGGGCATTAAGTGGAAAAGACTAATGGTTGGAATTATACCTCATACAAAAGACGATGGTTGTGGTCGTTGGAGTTCAATCATCCCAGCCCCAGGACATAACTGTAGGAGATCATCAGGGTAATCTCCAGGATCCAACCATCTTCAGCTGCTTCATCAATGACCTTCCTTCCACCATAATGTCAGAAGTGGGAATGTTTGCTGATGGCGCAATGCTCATTTTCCATTTGCAACTGCTCAGAAAATGAACCAGTCCATGCCTGCAGACAACAGATCAGGCAACTTCATGTGAGAAAAAAAATAATGTTAACATTTCAGGACAATGACCTCTCACCAGAGAATTATTTCCAGCATCAGTTCCATCCTTACACCTCCTTACTTACCCTGTCCACCACCCCACCCCATAGTACCATTAGGTAGGGAGATTTAGATTTCTTGATGATGAAGGAATGGTGATGTACTTTAAATTCGGGAGTGTGTGCAACTTGCAAGAGGAGGATAGGGATTATATGATGATGTATATTCAAGGTGACAGCAAAAGCTTTAATGATGGGGTGAAAATAGAATGATTAACTTGGATATAAAGGAACAGATGATTCCAACCTGCTGCTGCTGCTAAATTTGGAAGTAGTTATGCACTGAGGGGAATGGATGCAATTTGCAAAGGTTCTACCACTCCACCAGTCGTCCATCCTCCACCTGACCAACTGTAGTGGAGAGCTGGAAGGGGTGTAGAAGAGGGTTTTCCCCTTGGATTGCTGGCTTGTGGTCCACTTCTCAGTTTCCCCAACATCTGTCACTTTGACAGGAAACAGTTTTCAAATACTAATTCACAGATTTTGAAGATTTAGTCTTGGAAAAATATTGGTATCAGTTGATAATGCACGATGAAAGTCAAGCCTCTTTGAGATCCCTGCATAGTTTAACACAGAGATCACACTGTTGCCTTCAGTGATTCAGCTCTCTCCACAGGCTGGGACGTTGAGCAGACTTCTCCCCTACAGTCAAGGAAAATCAGTTGGACTGACAAAACTTCCAGGGGCATTCACAAATTAGGCTTGGTATAAAATATTCTGAAAATATCTTGTTTCCTGCACGAAGTCAAAGTGAGTTTCTGATGGCATACTAATTCATAATCAGTTTGGCAAACTGTCTGGCCCTAAAAGCCAATGTTACGTACCTGGATTGTATTTACCTCACATAAATATTTCAAAATATAATTTATTTCAAAATAAAGTTATTTTTGTTATTTTTTTGCATGTTTTATTTATGCCATTTCAGATTCTACCTTAATGGTATGTGCATGTTCCAATCTTTGGTTAGTGGTGTGTAAAATGTTTGCAAAATTAATTAAAAATTGTGTGTGTTTTCCTTCTTATGCAATAGAAGCAGGGGAAGCTGGGTCCTTGAGCCAGCTGTGCCATACAGTGAAACCACGGCTGATCCTGTACTTTATTCTCTTGCCCTCTGGTTCACCACATCACTTAATTCTTTCAGTTAATGTTGAATATGCTCAACAACTGAACGTTTGTCTTCACCAGTGAAGAAAATTCTCAAAATGTAATAAAAAGAGTAAATGGTTAAGACACTAGGTACATTAAAAATTTGGTAGCTTGGAGGTATTAGGAAACAAAAACACCTTCTGTCTGGGATGCTATTGAATTTTCTAACTTTAAGTAGCTGACTCTTTCTGTATGTATCAGAATTGGCCATTTCTGCTTGTCATCATGTTGGCTCATTTTTTTCTTATTCTATTTATATAGTTAGGCCTGCTGCATGCCCCACAGCCTCACCATTTACAACACATTGCACAAAGAAGTTCTATGTACTGGTAATAGTTCCCATAAAGTCATTTGGACTCATCCTATCAGAGATATTTCCTTTGTTCCTCCCACGTCCCTCCCACATCTCCTCTCCTACTGAAAACTGACTTGTAGTTTTCTCTTTCCCAGTTCAGACAAAGGGTCTCAGACACCAAATGCTAATGTTTATCCTTCCACGATACTGCCTGACCTGCTGAGTGTTTCCAGCATTTTCTGTGTTTGTTTCAGATTTCCAGCATCTGCAGTTAGATGATTTTCTTTTACTGAGGAATTAGAACAGTTGGCTGTACTGAAAATGGGTAAATCATCAGCTCTGGGTGGGATGCATCCTAGGATTTTGAGGGACGAACAGGAGGAATTCACAGGGTCACTGACCGTAATCTTCAGATACTGGCCTGATGCCAGGGGACCTGCGGGTGGTGAATGTTACTTCCATGTTCAAAAAATGGAGTAAGGGTAAGACTAGTAACCACAGACCGGTCAGTTTAACCTCAGCTCTTAGTCGCATTAATCCAGGGCAGGATTAATAATCACCCAGAAGAAAATGGATTAACTAAGGCAAGCCAGCATGGATTTGCTAAGGGCAAATTTTGTTTAGCAAATTTGGTAGAATTATTTAATGAGATAATAGGTAATGCAGTTGATATGCTCTGCATGGTCTTCCAGAAGGCTTTTTAATAAGGTGCCACATAACAGCCTTATCAGCAAAGTTAAAGTGTGCAACATAAAGGCGTCATTGATAGCACAGATACAAAGTTGGTTTGGTAACAAGCAACAGAGGTTCATGGTGACTGGTTGACTCTTGTACCAGAGGAAAATGTATAGTGCTGTTCCCAGGGATCAGTATTAGGCCCATTGCTTTATTTGATCTGAACTCATGACTTTGACATGGCAGAGCAAGCCACATTTCTAAATTTGCAGATGATGCACAACTTGGCTCTATTGTGAACTGAGCAGAGGACAGTGATATATTGCAGCAGGAGATAAGCAGGCTGGGAGGAAGAAGTCTAATGCCATGAAAAGTGAGGTGACATATGAGAAGCAATATAGAATAAAGGAAGTGGTTCTAAAAGGGGTGCAGGAGCAGAGGGACTCGAGGGGGGACGTGGGCTGGTGCAGGTGGGTGCACAAGTCATTGAAGATGTCAAGGCAGGTTGAGAGAGCAGTTAATAAGGCATACACAATTCTGGGATTTATCAGTAAAGGCACTGAGTATAAAAGTGGAGAAGTCATGTTGAATCTATTTAAAACACTGTTCCAGCTTGGATATTGTCTTCAGTTCTGTTCATCACATTATAGAAGGCATTAGAGAAGATCCAGGGAAGATTTTCTTTGAAGAAGAGAAGGCTGAAGGGAGATCTGATAGAAGTGTATAAAACGATTTATGCTCTGGTCAGAGTCGATAGTGGGAGGATATTCCTGTTAGTAGACGGAGGAAGGACGAGATGTCACAGGTATAAAACAAGGGCGAAAATAACTAATTGTGACATTAGGATTTTATTTTACACAGCATGTCATAGAGTCATACATGCATAGAGCTGTACAGCAGAGAAACAGGCCCTCAGGCCCAACACATTCATGTTGACCATTGTGCCCATCTATACTAATCCCACTTGCCTGCATTAATTCCATATCTCTCTATGGCTTTGCTCATTCAAGCACCTGTCCAGATGCCTCTTAAATGTATTGGTATTGGTTTATTATTGTCACTTGTACCAAGGTACAGTGAAAAACTTGTCTTGCATACTGATCGTACAGGTCAATTCATTACACAGTGCAGTTACATTGAGTTAGTACAGAGTGCATTGATGTAGTACAGGTAAAAACAATAACAGTACAGTGTAAAGTGTCACAGCTACAGAGAAAGTGCAGTGCAGGTAGACAATAAGGTGCAAGGTCACAACAAGGTAAATTGTGAGGTCAGAGTCCATCTCATTGTATAAGGGAACCGTTCAATAGTCTTATCACAGTGGGATAGAAGCTGTCCTTGAGCCTGTGATACGTGCCCTCGGGCTCCTGTATCTTCTACCCAATGGAAGAGAAGAGAGGATGACCCGAGTGGTGTGGTCTTTGATGATGCTGGCTGCTTCACCAAGGCAGCGAGAGGTAAAGTCCAAGGAGGGGAGGCTGGTGTCCGTGATGCGCTGGGCTGTGTCCACAACTCTCTGCAGTTTCTTGCAGTCTTGGGCAGAACAGTTGCCATACCAAGCCGTGATGCATCCAGGTAGGATGCTTTCTATGGTGCATCGATAAAAGTTGGTGAGTGTCAAAGGACACACTATGAATTTCTTTAGCCTCCTGAGGAAGTAGAGGCGCTGGTGAGCTTTCTTGACCATGGCATCTACGTGATTTGACCAGGATGTTCACTCCCAGGAACTTGAAGCTCTCAACCCTCTTGACCTCAGCACCTTTGATGTAGACAGGTGCATGTATACTGCCTCCTTTGCTGAAGTCAATGACCAGCTCTTTTTTTACATTGCGGGAAAGGTTTTTACTAAAATGTTTTTTACTATTCCTGCATCCAGCATCTCCTCTGGCAGCTCATTCCAGATACCAACTACCCTTTGTGTGAAAGATTTACCCCTCAGATCCCCTTTAAACCTCCTCCCTCTCACCTTAAACCTGTACCATTTAGTTTTAGACACCCTTAACATTGGAAATTGGCATTGGCTGTATACCCTATCTATGCCTCTGAAAATTCTATACACCTCTATCATGTCACTTCTTAGCCTCCGTGCTCCAAAGAAAACTGTCCCAGCCTATTCAATCTCTCCTTATAACTCAAGCCCTCCAATCCAGGCAACACCTTGTGAATCTTTTCTGTACCCTCTCTCACTTAGTCATAGCTTTCCTAAGTTAAGTTAAGTTAAGTTATACTTTATTGTCTTTCACCCGTATGCTATAAAAACACATGGAGGAACGAAATGTCGTTTCCCCCAGACTCACACAACAGAGGACATACATAGAACAGAGGACATGCAATAAGTGCAGACCATTGATGAAATACATTTCAATTGTAGCAATTGCTGTAATGGAATTAAAGCACTAAATCTAAGCTGAGATTCCAGTGCTGTACTGAGGGATCCCTGCACTGCTGGAGGTCCTGCCATTCAGGTGAGATGTTGAACCGAGCCCTTGCCTCAGGTGGATATATGAGATGACATAGTACTGTTTTCGGGAAGAGGAGGAGAGTTATCTCTGCTGCTCAGGCCACATCAATAACTGATTATCCAGCCATTACCACATTGCTGTTTGTGGGAAGGTGTGTGTGCAAATTGGTGGCTGTGCTGTGGTGGTGGTTACATTTTCACATTTCGGAATTGGCCATAAAGTACCTTGGGACAGCCTGGGGTCATGAAAGATGCCTTATAATTGCAAGATTCATTTTTAATATCAATTATTTGAGATGAGTTCTGTGTAGATTAATATGATGTTATACAGAGAAATATGAAGAGCTATGCAATGGAAGGAAAAGTCGTGTTTTGAGGTGAATTTTATAAGGTTGGCAATATTGCAAAGCTAGTAGTTAGGTAGCCCTGCAAGCCTAGTCTGCCATTCAGTAATATCTTGGTCTTGGTGTGACCTTAACCTGAGCTCTGCTTTTCTGCCTGTTCCTCATAACCCTTAACATCACTAAGGATCAAAAATCGATGTACAGACCAAAAATCTGTACGTCTCAGTCCTCAACATATTTAATGACATCGCCTACCCAGCTCTCTAGACGAGAGAAAATATTCCATTCTTGTCTTTCTTAAATGGGTGAGCCACCTAGTTCCAGGTTCCCTCACGAGGGGAACCACCTATCACGTCATAGAGCCATAGAGTCCTCCAGCATGGAAACAGACCCTTTGGCCCTACTCATTCATGCTGACCAAGTTGCCTACCTGAGCTAGACCCATTTCCCTGTGTTTGGGCCATATCCCTCCAAACCTTTCCTATCCATGTACCTATCCAAATGTCTTTTAAACATTGTAATTGTACCCATGTCTACCACGTCCTCCGGCAACTCATTCTGCATTACAAACCACCCTTTGCCCCTCATCTCCCCTTTAAATTTTCCCCTCTCACCTTAAGTCTATGTTCTGTAGTTTTAGATTCCCCTGCCCTGGGAATAAAGACTGAGACCATTTGCTTTATCTATGCCTCTCATGATTTTATATACCTCTATAAGGTCACCCCTCAGCCTCCAATGCTCCAGGGAAAACAGTCCCAACCTATCCGTTCTCTCCTTGTAACTCAAGCCCTCCAGTCCTGGTAACATCCTTGTGAATTTCTGCACCCTTTCCAGTTTAACTCTGTAGTCAAGTTCTCGGTCTTTTGTATTTGAATAAAATCACCTCACTTAATGGCTACATCATTTTCACCCTATTGCAGACATTCCCCTTGTTCCACCCGTTGTCCTTTCCCACCTTCTCTGCTACCTAAACGAGCCTTCTTGCTCTCTCAGTTCTGATGAAGGGTCTTTGACCTGAAACGTTCACTGTTTCTCATTCCACAGATGCTGTCTGACCTGCTGAGTGTTTCCAGTATTTTCTGTTTTCACCTTTTGTTCCTCAGGATAAAATAAGTGTAGGTCCAACCTCTATCCAGCCCACAAAGCCAGTAGGATGTTAATGTACTTCGGCAGGCACGGTAGTGTAGCGGTTAGCGTAACGCTTTACAGCGCCAGCGACCCGGATTCAAATCTGGCCACTGTCTGTAAGGAGTTTGTTCGTTCTCCCCGTGTCTGCGTGGGTTCCCTCTGGGTGCTCCGGTTTCCTCCCATATTCCAAAGACGTACAGGTTAGGAAGTTGTGGGCATGCTATGTTGGCGCTGGAAGAGTAGCAACACTTGCGAGCTGCCCCCAAAACACTCTACGCAAAAGATGCATTTCACTGTGTGTTTCGATGTACATGTGACTAATAATTTTCTTATCTTAAGTAGTAGAATATACAGGCCGTCCTTGGGTAATGAATCGGTTATGTTCTTACAAACATCCATAAGTCAATTTTGTCCATAAGTCAGAAAGTACACAAAGATCACTCAATATGGTAAACACGCATCCACAGTATTGTAATGAATGGCATCAAAAGCACATAAGACTGATAAGAAAGAACATTTACTAAAAGTGGAAAGAGAGAGAGAGGGAACTAGTTCTGTTCTTTGTAGGAGCGAATGCATGTAGGTACATTGGACTTTTGAATTTAGTAACATTATGGGAGCTCGTTTGTATGTAGGGATGTTCATGTCAGGCATACGTAACTGAAGGATGGCTTATAAATCAGAAGAGGAAATAATCAAATTGCGTATTGTTCTGATTAAACCACATGCACAACTCTGGCTGTTAAGAAGCAGGGAAAGTATTCCAACACTAAAGACACCAGAGATCATGTGGTGAGTCACAACTGAAACACTGAATAGACTTGAGTTTCTCAGCCCGAGAAAAAGCTGCCCTGCAATATATGGAAGATCATGACTGATGTGAAGCTAATTCCCTGTTTCCCCTCATCTCCTTTCTTAAATACTTGCTATCTTCCAATCTGTGGGAAGAATTCTAGATGCAACAGAATTTTGCAAGATGACAACCACTGCATCCTTTATCTCCAAAACCACTTCCTTCAAAACCCTGGGATGCAAGTCATCAGATCCCGGGGACTTGTCGCTTTTCCATCCCATTAATTTCTCCTGTTCTGATTTTTTACTAACATTCATTTCTTTGAACTTCACATTTATTTGAGACCTGTAGTTCTCCACTATTTCTGGGACACTTTCTGTATCTTCTTCCATTTATTTCACTTTTCTGCTATTTCCTCATTCCCAAATATAATTTCTGTAAGGAACCCACATTAACTTGCACTACTCTTTTCCTTTTTACATGTATATAGAAGCACTTACAATCCGATTTTGTATTTTGTGAGAGATTCTATGGATGCTAATGTGATATGAGCCAGCAAAGGGTGTGAATGCAATTTGCTCTGGGCTAAATCAAGTTAGAACCAGTTCTGTGTGATGCAATTTCAAGGCGTCTATCTTTTCCCTTCCCCTTTAAGTCGACCGTATGGGGCTCGGTGTCAGTTTTACTTTGTTTAATGATCATCCTGGTCTCTGTAATGTCAAAGGTGCAATATAAATACAGAATATTGTTTAAATTCTGGCTAGTTTTGCCCTCAAGCAGCTGCTATGTGAAGCCCTTTTCCCTTCCCCCATAGGCTCTTTGTATCTTACCCCTTCCCCATCCCTGAGAGTTGCCATGTGCTCAAGCTTAGTAAAGGACCGTCACCTTGAATAATGTAACTGATTCGGTCCAAATTACATTATTTAGTTGCAATACCATTTAGAATTACTCACATAGAATGGTGAATGAATCAGGTAATTAGGAATGCAATCATCATTTAAATAGTATTGTATTCAATTATTTAGCAAATAGCCAGCTAATCATTTTGCTTGAAATTTGTATTTTAATCTACAAGCCATAATTTAAATAACCTTGAAAATTATATTGATCTCTGACGACTGAATAAAAGTCTATTAGGATATTTTTGATCTGTCAACTAACTATAAATGATCGTAATTTCATATAAAGTATTCAGAACAGGGTTGCTCACTTAAAGAAAAACCAAAAGGGACCAGAGTGTAATAAGTTTCTAATTACAGCTGAATAATCCTGGACACATGGTAATAAAGTGCCAAGTTAATGTTACGGGTCTTGTGCTGCACGCAGGACCTTATTAGTTCAGTGTGCATAATTAGTTGACTAACCTTTGTGGACTAAAATCCTTTCAATAGCAGCTTGTGAAAATGCCAGAAACCTCTCATCTTTTCCACCAACAAAGAAAAAAAAAGGATCAGCCGCTTCTCCTTATCTTTTTCATTAATTCTGCTTCATGAAGACAAGGAGCAGAACTTATGGTAGAAAATAGGGGTTTGATCCTCATTCAAGGCCTGAATTAGGAGTGTCACCAGGTTGATGTAGGTGGCTGCAGGCTTTAAGGGTGACAGGCCAAAGTGTGCATTAGGCCCCATTCATTTGTTAATTAAAGGGCTAACAGCAGCCTAAGGAACCCCTCTTGGAAATTCTGTTAACAATGAGCACAGTCAGATAGGCAAAGCTCAGAACTTTACCAGCAATAGGTAAAGTTCAGTACAAAATTTAAACATAAAAGTTTTAGCATATGAACAAAAAAACTACAGATGTTGGATATCCAAAATAAAAACAGAAAAATGCTGGAAGAGCTCATCAGGTCGAACAGCTTCTGTATAATTAACATTTCAGGTGAGGGACCTTTCATCAGAATGGGACGAGTGAGGAAGCAAGCATGAATTAAGTCACAGAGAGAAGGAAAGATGGAGAGAACAGAGGGAATGTCTGTGATAGGATACAGACCAAAGTTATCAAAGGCCAATTACTTAAAAAAACGGAGGCAGAAGAGGAAACAACAAACAAATTGAAACAGAAAGGTACAACCACATCTGTGGAGTAATATAAAAAAGGGCCTGAAATTTAGCTTTAGTATGAGCCAGGTCCAGCAATGATAAACCACCTACTCCCACTGCCTGCCCTATAAACCTTTCTAGGCATTATTTTCCAGCCAATTCTACAATGGCAAATTTTCCATATTGGCAACATGGGAGCTACCTAGGGAGGGTTTAAACTAGATTGGCCAGAGGGGTGGGATCCAAAGCAGCAGTGAAGCAGATGGGAGACTGGAAGTTCATACAGAATTGGATGGGAACCAAAGCACTGGGTCATAAAGTGGAAATATTGAAGGGAAGGTAGATGTCGTGCCCAGTAAGTCTGCAAGGAAGGACAGGCAGAAGCAAGGTAATATACACGATGGGATGGAAGGGAGATGAACTTAAAGCATGGATCAATATGTAGAACTGTGATGTTGTGGCCATTACAGAGATTTGGTTGACAGAGGGACAGGACTGGCTACTTAATGTTCCAGAGTTTTGATGTTTCAGAAGAGGTAGAGAGGGAGGTAAAAGAGGGAGAGGAGTTGCACTACTAATCAGGGACAGTATCATAGCTGCACTCAGAAGGGACATAATGGACGGCTCATCCACTAACTCTGTATGGGTAGAACTCAATATGTGCAATCACTCTGATGGGATTATACTGTAGATCCCTTAATAGCAACTGGGACATTGGGGATCAGAAATGCAAGCAAATTAGGGAAAGGTGCAAAAACAACAGGGTTATCGTAATGGATGACTTCAACTTCCCCAATTTAGACTGAGACCTTCTTAGTGGAAAAGGGTTAAGCAGGCTAGAATTTGTTAGGTGCATCCAAGTGAATTTCTTAAAACAGTAAGTGGATAGTCCAACTAGAGGATGGGCCATACTGGATCTTGTATTGGGAAATGAGCCTGGCCGGGTGACTGAACATTTAGGAAACAGTAAACACAGTTCCTTATATCTTAAGGTAGCCATGACCTTGCAGGAAAGTATTAAATTGGGGGAGGGCAAATTATAAAGGTATTAGGCAGGAGCTGTGGAGAGTTAATTGGGAACGGCTGTTTTTCTGCAAGTCCACATCTGTAGATTAAAGACAAACTGCACAGAATACAGGACCGGTATGTTCCAGTAAGAAGGAATGAGAAGGATGGCAAGGTAAGGGAACCTTGGATGACGAGAGAGATTGGATGATGAGAAGGAAAAGGAAACATTTAAGTCTTAGAAAGCTAAAATCGAATAGGGCCCTTGAATATAAAGAAGCCAGAAAAAAAGTCAAGAAGGGAACTAGGAAACCAGGAAGGTCCATGAAAAGTCCTTGGCAAATAGAATTAAAGAGAATCCCAAAGCATTCTATACATACATCAAGAGCAAAAGGATAAGATAAGATAAGATATTTATTTATTAGTCACATGTACATCGAAACACACAGTGAAATGCATCTTTTACGTCGAGTGTTCTGGGGGCAGCCCGCAAGTGTCGTTACGCTTCCGGCACCAACATAGCATGCCCACAACTTCCTAATCCGTACGTCTTTTTGGAATGTGGGAGGAAACCAGAGCACCCAGAGGAAACCCACGCGGACACAAAAGGAGAACGTACCAACTCCCTACAGACAGCGGCAAGAATTGAACCCGGGTCACTGGTGCTGTAATAGCATTACGCTAACCGCTACACTACCGTGAGAGAGTAGGATCACTCAAGGACAAAGGAGGAAACATGTGCTTAAAGGTGGAGGATGTGGGCGAAGTCCTAAATGAGTACTTTGCGTCAGTATTTACCATGAAGATGGACATGGAAGATAGTTGTGGAGCATGATAATATGCTAGGGCATTTTGAGATAAAGAAGGAGGGGGTGTTGGGTCTCTTGAAGAACACTAAGGTGGACAAATCCTCAGGGCCTGATGCAATATTGAGAGAGGCAAGTGATGAGATTGCTGAGGCCTTGACCAAGATCTTTGTGTCTTCTCTAGCCACAAGCAAGGTCCCAGAGGACTGGCGAGTAGCTAATGTTGTTCCTTTGTTCAAGTAGGGATAATCCTGGAAATTATTGTCTCACATCAGTGGTAGGAAAGCTCATGGATAGAATTTATGAGCATTTGGAAAACCATGGCCTAATTAGGAACAGTCAGCATGGCTTTGTATGGGGCAGGTCGTGTCTTACTAATGTGACTGAGTTTTTCGAGGAGGTGACAAAGGTGATTACTGAAGGTAGAACAGTGGATATTGTCTACATGGATTATAATCAGGCATCCAACAAAGTCCCTCATTGTAGGCTCATCCACAAGATTAAGATGCATGGAATCCACAGTGACTTGACCATTTGGATTAAGAATTGGCTCACTCATAGACAACAGAGGGTAGTGGTCCAGACCTCCTGGCTGGAGGTCTGTGACTAGTGGTGTTCCGCAAGGATCCGTACTCGGACCCCTGCTGTTTGTGATCTATATAAATGACTTAAATGAAAATGTGGATGGGTGGGTTAGTAAGTTTGAAGATGACACAAAGATTGGTGGCACTGTGGATAGTGTACAAGATTGCCAAAGGATACAGTGGGATATAGATCAGTTGCAGATGTGGGCAGAGAAATGGCAGATGGAGTTTAATCTGGGCATGTGCGAGGTGTTACACTTTGGGAGATCAAATGTCAAGGGAAGGTACACAGTTAGTTGCAGGACTCTTAACAGCATTGATATACAGAGGGATCTTGTGGTCCATAGCTCCCTGAAAGTGGCCGAACAAGTTGATAGGGTGATAAAGAGGGCGTGTGGCATTCTTGCCTTTATTAATCGAGGCATTGAGTTCAAGAGTCAGGAAGTTATGTTGCATCTTTACAAAATGCTGGTTAGGCCACATTTGGAGTATTGCATTCAATTCCGGTCACCCCATTATGTGGAGGCTTTGGAGAGGGTGCGGAAGAGGTTTACCATGATGCAGCCTGGATTAGAGGGCATGTGCTATTGGGAGAGGTTGGACAAACTTGGGTGGTTTTCTCTGGAGCGGCGGAGGGTAGGAGGAGACCTGATGGAAGTTTATAAAATTATGAGAGGCATAGATAGAGTAGATATTCGGTATCTTTTTCCAAGGGTCAAAATGTCCCTTGCATTTAATGTGAGAGAGGGTAAGTTCAAAGGAGATGTGCGGGAAAAGTGGTTTACACAGAAAGTGATGGGTGCCTGGAATGCTCTTCCAGAGGTGGTGGTGGACGCAGATACGAAAGAGGTGTTTGAGAGGCTCTTAGATAGGCACAGGAATGTGCACAGAATGGAGGGATATGGACCTTGTGCAGGCAGAAGGCATTGGGTGTTATTAGGTTAATTAGTTTGGCACAACATCGTGGGCCGAAGGGCCTGTTCCTGTGCTGTGCTGTTTTATGTTCTATGTTCTATTAAATATGTGCCTTTGTTACATTATATTGTTTCCTACTTTAGGCTTGCAGCATCTTTTGCATCCATCTCTGAAGAAGTTACAGTGTTTTCTCCACCCGCTCCTTCCCCCCTTGCCCATAATATTTTTTTTGGTCAATCATTTACAGCATTGGAATCTGTGTTGATCTCCTGATGAGCTGATGTTGAGGTTATTGACAAACGGTTTGAAATCTTCATGTTTCTGCCCAGGCAGCTTAAGATCAGGTCAGCCTTGCTCGGCAGACTATGACTCACAGGTTTTAGCTGGTATTCTGCCAAAAGACATTCTAATAATAGCTGATTCATACAGCAGATATTGTTAATAAATTCGTCATTAACACTAATAACATGGTCACCTCAATAACTTTATGACTAAATGAACATTCAGCATAATAAATAAGCAGAGGTAGATAACAACTACTGCAGCTAACGCTTTGAGGATTAAAGTCTTTTGTGAATGGTTTTCATTCTAAAAGAGCCTGCTGCAACTTTTGTGGCTCTAACATTAATATGACTCACCCTGTGGCGTGTGATAAAAGCCCATCTGAATCACTGATAACCTTAAGGGAAGGAAATGTACCACACATACCTGGTCAGGACTATTTGTGATTCCAGACCCACAAATGTGTTTGACTCAGTTCAACAGCAAGTGAAGACAGCCAGAAAATGTAGCTCCAGCCACCATCCTGTGTTCAGATAAGCATTTTAACATGTATACATGTGACATTTTTCAAATACTTTTATCATGTGTAAATGCCCCCTTTTTTGAATTTCTTTACCATGTTGTAAATATACGTGTTTAGAATTCTCCTGAATTATTTATTGGTCTAAATTTGTTTAGTTATTACAGAAATAGCGTACTAGGTGTGATAATTCCAAAGAAAATGTGCATTTTTGTATGTAGAGCAAGAGAGAGAAAGAGAAATGTTTGTGGGAGGGTCACACCCATAGAGTTCTTTGTTATGACTTTACAGGAAACCAGCCAGTTCCAATTTCTCTACAGCTAATGGATGTAGACTTGCAGGGGTGGTGAGCTGAAGTTGTGTCTGTAGGTGTGAACAGAGCATTGTAAATTAAATTGTGTGAGAAAGCTTGAGCGATTGCTTTGTGGCATTTTGGTTCAGCAGCTGGTCTAAGTGGTCTCAGCACAGCGTGGACAAAGGGAACTTTTCCTTTATCCAAGGGAAGGCAACGGTTAATTAATTTGTTTTTTCAATGTATACTGTTATCATTTTAAATATTCCAGGAACACTTTTTTTTGTCCTTCCATGACTTTTGAATTAAGGATTCTTTTGCACATTGCTGGTCACTCAATACTTAACATATAATCATGAGAATTATCAGCACAACGTTGAACATAATAAACTAATGATTTACTGTCACATTCAAGAAAACCAGTATTATTTTCCCGACTTTTACCACATATTTCACTTCTGTCATTGACAAATTTGCCTCACTGAATCAAATAAATCTCTGGATATGTCTTAAACCACCAACTACCCCCACCCCACCCCACCAACCCCCTTGGGGAAAGAAAACTGGCAAAAGTGACACCACAACAAAGAGCTAGGGTTGCGATGGAATAATTAAGGCATTCATAGAGAAGAAAGGAATGTAATGGTAAAAGATAACCTTTCTTTGGTTAAATGGCTGACATTTTCATTTTGATTTTTGACGAATGTATGCTACTTGTTTCAAAATACATATTTCCATTTAAGAGTAGCACCTGTTATAAGTGCATGAACCTGGAGCCCAAAAGCAAATAATGCCCCAGATGCATTCTACAGCCAATGACCTAGAATTAACTCAAACAGCAAATTGCACCAGAATTTCCGGAGACTTTCATGAGGAGACACTGCAATGCAAAATTGGTGACAAATGAGCCCTGTGTTAAAGAAACAGGGAACTCATGCCTGTGGTGGAGACATTTCCATTGTGCCTTTCAAGAGAAAGTTGGATAAGTATATGGTGTGAATTAAAAGGGCTTGAAGGGATGGAATGAGTGAATTGCACAGTTGTGGATACAATAGGCCAAATGGCCTCCTTCTGTGCTGCAACCATTTTACAATTCTATACATGCTCCCTATATTGTGCATGAAGATTATAAAGTTTGAAAATGTGAACTGGAAACATAGTGGCAGTTAAATGAATTATGCAGTATGATACTCAAAACCAGTTTACGAAAAGATGATTGGAGAATCTTTTCAATTACTCTATTGCTTTGACTGCATTTCAAAGGAAACAGCAAATACAATGTCGATGTATGAGTCAACAATCCTTAAGGTTTTCCTTAAGTGTAATGTAACCGTGATATAACAGTACCTAAAATTCACAGCTGGTGTAAATGGAGGAGGGGTTGGCTTGTGATAATAAGTGGGAGAGAATTTTGCCAGAGGTTTCACTGAATTGTTGCAATAGATTGATGAAATTTGGGCACAAAGTAAAAATTGCTTGAATTTCCTTAATCTTTTGCACTAAAAATCATTATCATATCATACTTGTGCCATTGTTCTGACAAGCTTTAAGGAAATTGTGGCCCAAAATTCCCATTGTCCCAGCGGCCCTGGGGTTTAGTGTCTACACTGAATTCAGTCTTCTCTATTTATACTTCTGAAACCTCAAATCGTTTTATTTGCAATATTTTTATCATGACCTTGTCTTATATAAATCAGCTCAACATATTTTTGTGAAAATTAGTTCCATATGTTTACTACCTTGTCAGAAAATTCAGCTGTCTTCTCTCTTGTCCATTTTGCCATTACATTTTAATGAACATATTGAAATCTTAAGATAAGATCAAAGAATTTTGAAGACTAGCAATGATCAATGCAAGGTTAATGGTATGCCTAGACATAACTCAACACTTGTTGGCATTGTGGAGATAACTGCACAATGAATAATACATAATCATACCCAAGTCTTTTGCTCACTCAACATCTTCAATGGGTGCATACCTGTTTCCTGTTCAAATAGCCATCATCTCATATTAGATAACATCTGCTGGTCTATAGTCCATCCCATTGACTATGGCAAGATCCTGTATAAGTAATCTTAAAGCAAAACAAAAATCACAGTTGCTAGAACTCTGAATTAAGTACAGAAAATGCTGAAAATACTCAGCAGATTGGGCATCTTTTGTGGAAAGAGAAACAGAGTTAATATGTCAATTTGATGATCTTTCATTGGTATCTCTCTCCACATGATGCCTGACCTTCTGAGTATTGACAATCTTTTGATTTTAATTTCCTTTAAGAGTAATTCTTAACACCAAAGACTTGTAAGATTGTGTAATTAAGTATTGGGATCATTTCATTTTCCTCTCTACTAACATGTTTAATAGCATTACTGGTGAATGCAATGAAAGTGCAATGAGTTGTTACATTTCTCAATTTCCCATTGCCCCCAAATTTTTCCCATTGTTCAGATGCCAGCATTGAGCTCTGTTGGGTCAGATGCAGTGGAGCAGTCTTGAAGTTAAACCCTCCTCACTGGTTAGCAAGTGATGTTCACCCATCAGCTTTGTTGTGTAATATGTTGCTATTCTTATCCAGAGACTGGGTACTGATGCATGTTGAAATATTTTTTTCCCCGAGCTGCCACTAGGCTCTAACTTAACATTAAACCTGTGGAGCTTGACTGCTACCTTGGGTATTATAAACAACAGGTCTCTGAGGACCCTTACTTAAGAGCAGGTTTTCTTGCTGAATTAATCTAAAAGGAATTACATACAGTATGTTGGGTACAAATAAGAGCTCCATTCTTAGTGAAAAATTAGCTGACCAGAGGTGAGTTTTCCAGTATTGATGGAAAACAATAGCTGAGCCAAGCAATACTGAACTGTGTAACCCAAAAAGTAAATTTTCCCAGTAAAGAGTATATGAAAATGACCCATAATTTCTTATTGCTGATTTCATCCTATACATCATACACCCTTTATGGCTTTAATATTCTTTCTCTGAGGTGGCTTAAAATGACATACAACTGTGGTCTTCCCATTCCCTTGCAGAAGTTTATTTTAATCTTCCTGCTCTTGTTCCCAAGCCACTGCTTATAACATCCAAAGTGTTTTTTGACCTTTTGATGGCTTTCTGGGAATTATATATACGCTCCCTTAGGATTCTCGTTCCTTCGTGCACTTTGGATTTTTTTTTCATTCAGTTTTTTTCTCAGTATTTTGTTTTCCAAAGTGAACCACTTCCAAATTAAATTGCATCTGCCATCTGTATCCTCATTCCTATAATGAGTGTGTATCCTTCTGAAGCACCTTGATGTTTGCTTAACCAACTATCTCGTGTTATTAGCAAATCTGAATGTTCCACCAAAGCCCAAATTATGTACATAGAACACAGAACAGGACCTTTGGCCCACGATGTCTGTGCTGACCATGATGCCAAATTAAACTAAAACTGTCTGCCTACATATGGTCCATATCCCTCCATTCCCTGCCTGTTCATGTGCCTGTCTAAATGCTTCTTAAATGCCATTGTGTCTGCTTCCACCACCACCCCTGGCAGCCAGTTCCAGGCACCTACCACGCTCTGTATGAAAAAACTTACCCTATACGTCTCCGCTAAACTTTCTCCCTCTCACCTTAAAGCTGTGTTCTCTAGTAATTGACATTTCCACCCTAGGAAAACACCCTCTCTGTGCCTCTCATAATGTTATAAACCTCTATTAGGTCTCCTCTCAATCTCTGGTACTCCAGAGAAATATTGTTGTCCAACCTCTTGGTTAATACACTGTAATCCAGGCAGCATCCTGGTGAACCTCTTCTGCACCCTCTCTAAAGCCTCTACATCCTTCCTGTAATGGGGCAAACAGACAGCAACAGTAATATCATTGGTCCAAATTTTATTAGCTGCTTCCCTTTTTATTTTCTGTTTAGCTTTGATCATCCATATCTACTTAGTGAACCATATTCATCAATGCACCCTCTAGAAACATTGTAGAAGTAAGTATATTTTGTACTCTAAAATATCAGAGCTGAAGATGCTCCAATGGTGATCCTGTCCATGAAGTGGTCTAACTTGATAATTTGAATCTGAATTCTCCTCAATTCACTGAAGCTTGCCTAGTTTCAATTCCATTCCAGTCAAACCTCAGTCCATGGGAACTGTAATTATTAATGAAACCAGGAGCAATGGATCAGTACATGGAATTATGATGTTATGGCCATTACAGAGATTTGGCTGTCGCAGGAGCAAGATTGGCTGCTTGAGGTTCTAGAGTTTAGATGCTTCAGAAGGGATAGGGAGAGAGGTCGGGGGGGGGGGGCGCATTGCTCATCAGCGATGGTGTCACAGCTGTAGGAAGGGAGGACATCATAGAGGGATCGTCTACTGAGTCAGTGTGGGTGGAAGTCAGAAACAGCAAAGGAGCAATCACTCTGTTGGGAGTATTCAATAGGCCCCCCAGTAGCTACCAGGACACTGAGGAGCAGATTAGTAGGCAGATTTTTGAAAGGTGCAAAAATAACCAGGTTGTTGTCATGGGTGACTTCAACTTCCCTAATATTGATTGGCACCTCCTTAGAGCAGAAGGTTTAGATGGGGCAGAATTTATTAGAAGTGGTCAGGAAGGATTCCTGACACAGTATGTGGACAGGCCAACTAGAGGAGAGGCCATGCTGGATCTAGTACTAGGCAATGAACCTTGTCAGTGGGCAAGCATTATAGATTTGCATTTCATATCTTTTACGTTCCACTATTTATGTTGTTTCTCTCTCTCTCTCTCCCCCATCTCTCTCTGAAAGAAACATTAACTCTGTTTCTCTTTCCACAGGTGCTTCCTAACCTCCTGACTGTTTCCAGCATTTTCTGTTCTTTTTCTGTTTTTAAATCTCCATAGCAACCATGGCCTCACTCTATCAGATATATTCCCTTTTCTTCACCATCTTGGCAATTTAAAATTACTTCATTTTCTCTCTTTCCCAGTTCTGACGAAGGGCCTTCGACCTGAAACATTAACTCTGTTTCTCTCTCCACAGCTGCTCCCTGGCCTGCTGCGTTTTTTTCTACAATTTCTGTTCTTGTTTTAGAGTCTGCTGAAATACATGCCAAAGTATGCACAGGAGTAAATTTAAACATAAGTTGGTCTGCTTGTGACCAATAGTGCAATGTTCTAAATTCAACTGCTAAGCAAAGGAACATCATGCACTGAGGATCTCTCCCCTTCAACGTAATGCTTCAGTCTAAGATTAGCAAACCCTGCTTTTTTGACTGTACGTTCATCCTGTTCCCTTCATTTTTCCTCTTCCGCCATTGTATTGGTCTCTGGTTCTAATGGTACACTCGGAGCTTAGGTGTTTCGTTAGTTTGCTATGAGTGCAAAATGTTGTCATAATTGAAGGGAAGCACAAGAACTTTAACCCAGAAAATTCTGAAAAAGTGGGTTGTTTATTTTAAATGTTTTTAAAGAATCACAATGAAAGTGCTAATTAATAAATTCCTTTATTTTTTAAAAATACAACTATTTTAGTACAGTGCCATCATACGGTTGTGTTAAACTTATCATGTTATGTCACTAATTAGTTTTAACCTTAATAACTTAAATGTGATTGTTCATTCTTACTTTAACAGTATTTTTTTGTCTTAATATATCTCTTTGGAACCTTCCACGGTGATTAAAATTTCAGCTTTATTCATACCTCTAATTCTTTTTCAGGCAATGTCATTAAAGTTTTCTAAAATTAGTTACCATTAGCCGTGCACTGCCAACTCCCATGATAGTAGTTGTATTCTTGCCACAGCAGCTCCTCCCACTCAGGTTAAAATTGTATGCCACCTGATTGGTATCATTGGAGCCCAATCTGCATAGTTAAGCAGGACCCCACCTCCTTAGGGTCAGTGTCTTTGCTTTTTCAATTCAATATTCCAATAGGTCAGACTGTGGCAGGAGAAAAATGTGTAGGAGTTCCCCTTCTATTTTAGCGCCTATCCTAGATCTGCTTTACACCTTGTGGGGGTGTTAACTGAGCCCAGTAATTATGAAGAAATATTTATCTATATATATCTATATCTATCTATCTATCTATTTATCTATATCTATATATATATGTATATATGTGCTGTGCAGCTCCTGATGCGCATGTCATTCTTCTGTGTTTAAATTGTACAAAAGCAAGAGGGAGACTGAAAGAGCATGAAAGTGGCCTTAACTTCTCCTGTGAATTGTGAGTGGCCTAAGAAATTAGTGAGGAGTGGGGGCAGAGACCTCAGAGTGGGGAGAAAATAGAGATTCACGCCTTCAGTGCAGAAAATTTGCCATTAGAACTAAATCTTTGTAACATTTTTAAACAACAACAACATCCCAATGATGAAACCTTACTCTTTAATGTGACGTGTGTGGAGAAAGCTCTTGATAGGAGTGATCATCTGCTCATTAACTAGAGTTCAGAGTTCAGTAATAGTTTCGTGTTTTTCTATTGTCTGTGCTTCATAGATTCTGGGGACTGAAGTAAGAATAGAGACAGATGATGGAGCACCTCTGTGGTCCTGATAGGGTGGATGGCCTTTTCAACATCCATTGTTTTACTTTGTCAACCACGGTGTGGCTAAACCCAGTCACCGTGACTAAAAGCTGTGGATGGACTTTAATGCCTAGGTTCTAGCTCTTGTGACCTTCACTGATAAAGAGAATTAAAATTAGATTTTTAGAACAACACATTTCACATAATGGTGTCAGTCATATAAAAAAATTAATTTATGATTTTTGATATTCGTAATGTATTTAAGTGAAAAATGTATAGTATTTATAAAAATAATATTGCTGAGATTTTGTGGTTAAGAAAGGATATAATCCCGGACCTTTCTCCCCAGTTTCTCCATTTTCTTATCCAGGTGATCGCAAGCAATGTGGCAATGCACCACAACTCTTTTACTTCCTGATTGTATCTATTATTACTCTGCTTGGCAGGGTTGGAGGCCCAGGCAGCCCAATTCCACATATAAACAACATTCTCCCCAACCTGTCATAGGAATTGCCCTCTTAGAAACCCCATCAACAGGGTCTTTCCCCTCCCCGCTCTACGACTCTCCTTTCCAGCTGATATCCAGAAGATAAGCAGAGCTGCATTACTAAAAGCTCGAGGTATCCCAAGCAGCTCTACAATACTGAGAGTGTGTTTGAAATATCGTGACTTTTGTAATGTGTATATGGTAAGATCCCAAAACTACTACGAGAGAACATATAATCAAAAGTGCAGGGGAATTCAACAAACCACAGGACATTAATAAGCATGTAGAATGAGCAAATAATTAACAGGTAAGGTTCAATGTACATAAATGCAAGCTAGTATATTTTGGTGGAAAGAAAAGGCAGCTGACATATTACTTAGAAGGTATGAGTGGGGTAGAGAAATGGGGATCTCGGAATGCAAGTGCACTAGTCATTAAAGGTTGCACCACAGGATTAGCAGAAACAAAGCAAACCAAGCAATTGGGTTTATTTCTATAGGATAGAACAGACTAGTAGGGGAAGTCATGAAGAACCTATCAAACCGTGGTTGTACTACATGATGTATTGTTTTGGTTATCATATTATAGCTAGGAAATATGAGGCAATGGAATGGGTGCAAGAAAAATTTGCAGAGGAGGTACCAAAAATGCATGGGTATATGTACCCAGAAAGGATGAACTGTAGGGCCTCCTTTTGCTTGAGGGAAAATGGCTGATCAAGATCAAATCAAGATATTAAAAATTATGTAATGTTTCCATTGAGTGGATGTAGAGAGAATGTTTCTATTTATGGTGAAGAGGTCATCAATAGAAGAGAGTTACCAAGAAATCCAGTAGGGAATTCAATAGAAGCTGCTTTATCCAAAAAGTGATGAGAATGTGGAATTGGTGTAGATAGAGTGGGGAAAAACAGGAGAAGATTCCAGGGAGCATAATTGCCAGCATGGTTGGGTTGGACTGAATGATTGTTTTTGTGCCATATATTCTATGTAATCCTACATAAATCTATTAAATGGAAAAATAAATATAGATCTCAGTAATATAAACCAATGACAACAACAAATTCCATTTAGTTCTCATAGAAACATCCTGAGGTGCTTCACAGGAGGACAATCAAATGAAGTAGTCAGCACCAGATAAGTGCAATTAACTCTGATGTCCTATAGCTTGGACACAGAGGTAGAAAAGCAGAAACCTTTGGGGAGGGAATTCCAGAGTTTAGGGTCAAGGCATCTGAAGGCACAACCGTGAGTAGAGAAGCAATTAAATTCTAAGATTCTGAAGAAGTCTATATGGAGGACCCCAGGTGTCTCAGAAGGAAATAGTATTGGAGCTAATTGCAGAGATGTGAAAGGGCAAGACCATAAAGAGGTTTGAAAGTAAGGATTAGAATTATAAAATTGAGATATTGCTTAATGGGAACCACTGCAAGTTAGCAAGAACAGGGACAATGGCTAAGGGGACTGGCTGGGTTAGAACATGTGCCGTAGAGGACAGGCAGATGTGCATTGGTCAAGTTTACAGTCAATAACAGCATAGATGTGAGTTTAAACAGCAAATGAGCTGAAGCAGGGCAGAGTTGGGGAAGAGCGAGAAATAACTCAATAGTGTCACCATTACAATATTGGTTTAGGGTTAGGTCCTGAGCTTGTTGGCAGCAGGGCACTTACCCCTGGTGTGTTTACTGTTCTTGTCTCCCAACTTCTTAGTTTTATTGGTAGCCCCCACTTTTATTTCGCTCTTCATTGCCCTTTGTCCAGTTCTACTGGATGTTATCCTCCCCATATATATCTGGATAAAAATCTGGATTCCCAGAGGAAGGAATAAGGTTAGGGTTAAAATTATCAGCGTTGTTTAGCGAACACAAACAGACCTACCTGTGTGTGTTTGATAATAATTGAAATGGGTTAAAGTTGCGGGGTGATAATCTGAAACACACTGTTGACAAAACTGTAAATATTTAAGTTGTAACTTCTAATTTTCCTTTAACACATTGGCTGTACAAATGCATTGCTTTGTCATTTTAAGAGGGGCATTTATCATCTGAAAAGTAAGGGAAGTGGGCAAAGTCATGCCCTGTGATTGTAGCAGTTATTTATAGGCGAATATAAAATAAAAACAGAAAATGCTGAAATGCTGGAAGTACTGAACAGGTCCCGCTGGTTAACATTAGCTCTGTCTCTCTCACCACTCATGCCGCCTGGCCCATTAAGCATTCCCAGTGTTTTCTGGGGTTTTGTTATTCATTCAAGGGATGTGTCTGAGCCAGCATTTAATTGCCCATCCCTAATTGCCCTTGAGAAGGTGGTAGTGAACTGCCTTTTTGAACTGCTGCGGCCCTTGAGGTGTGGGTATACCCACGATGCTTATTTCAGATCTCCAACATCTGCAGTTGCTTTTGGATTCCTCAGCTGTAACCTTGTGCCTTTGCTACTGTATTTAATCTTACCCGGTTCATTGTTGAAGCCGAGCTAAAAGCTTTCCACCCAACTCTTTCTCTGCCACTTGTGTAGTGTAGTCTAATTGTTGTCCCAAGGAGCACTCTTACCTGCTGTCTCTTTCATCTTTAAGTCTGCTGATGCCTCCTTATTCATGGTGCAAATGTTTTTTCAATGGCAAAGCATCAAACCCCCCGCCGGAGGAACTGGGCAGCTTCTGTATAGAGATCAAATATATGCACCATCTCTCTGTAGCTCTTCCAAGATGCTATTTAGTGGAGCAAAGTCTCCATTATTTCTGTCGATTATTTTTAAGAACTTCCATATTATCGAGTCAATGGGTTCTCAGTTTCCCTTTGCGAATGAAGTTTAATTTAACAAAAAAAAAGCATGAGAAAAGCCTTAAGAAAGTGGTACTGGAGGTACCCAGGTAGAATCCACTGTGGATCCCTCCTAGCCATTTATGGCCAAGGCCCACCACTGAACTCGGTGAAAGCATCATGTCTGCCAACCGATTGCCATTGGCACCTGTTTCTGACATCAATCCAATTTCTAGCCATGCTGCTTCCTTAAATGAAAGCAGGAAGGTTGGGGGTTGAAACTCTTCCTCGTGATGATAGCAAGGAACAGGCCAAAAGTATAACATTTTGATACTACTGACCTTAAGCATCCCAAAAACGTGTGTTAGCAGGTTACTTGGCCACTGTAAATTATCTCTTATTTGTAAATGAGGGGTAAAATCTAGGGAGTAGTTGATGGGAATGTGGAGAGAATATAATGGGATAGGGTAGGATTAGAGTCACAGAGTCATAGTGGTTGTACAGCAAAGAAACGAGCCCTTCAGCCCACCACATCTATGCCGTCCTTTTTGCCCATCTACACTAATCCTATTTGCCCGCATTAGGACCATCTCCTTCTATGCTTTGCCTAGTTAAGTGTTTGTCTCAGTGTCTCTTAAATGTAATAATTGCATCTGATTCCATCATCTCCCTAGGCAGCGCGTTCTAAACCAGCTCAGATTTTTTTTCTTATTAAATGTTATTACAGTATTTTGATATTACCTTTCCAATGGTTTAAATGTAAGTATTCCTTTTCCATTAAATAGTGGTTGGGCCAGTAGAAAGGGTTGTTACAGGTGAACAACCTCTTGTCCCCAAGGTCTGTCAAAAGAAACTTCATGCCGCTTTGCTCAGGGTGGATTAGGTTGCAAAAGGACGACAACTGTCTAGAGATGAAAAGGCAAATTGTCCACAACAGCACCGGGTTTAGCAAGGAATCCATTACGTGTGACTGACTGTTGTTGGCAATCCTGACACCACCAATTTGATTCCAAGGGGTTGCTCATGGACTTTTTTAATCAAGGCAACGACCTTTTAACCAAAGAGAGCATCACCATATGTGGCAAGAGTGTAAATATTAATACAGCAAATTAAATTAACTGTAGATTTGAACTATTGCAGCCAACATGCTTCCCTTCCTTCAATACCATTTTGCTTACTGCATTTATGCTCATAACATTCAGGCTTTTCTAAGACAGGAACAAGCACCAATGGTACACTTTGGGAAATGGATACTTTGTTCATTAGCCAACTTGTCTCCCCGTTCCTGTTGGGAAGAGTTCATTGATATATGATGAATATTGGCATAAATGATTTATCTGATAAAAGTGGTTTATATTTTTCCCAGATTTTCAGCACCTCCCTCCTTTCCTGAATTGATTTATTGTTTATCAGAAGACAGTCACAAAAATGTCTTCTACGTGTTGACAGCTATTGCATTTGACCATTATTCAAGAGGCAGACTGTTCAATAGTAAATAATAATACAGCTAAACCAGATCATTCCATGGCCATGAAGACACTTAGACTGTCATTCAATTGTCTGGTGTGATACAAGCACAGCTATCTTCTCTGTTCATCCAAAGCTGGCACGTTCAAGTTTCACTCCAAAGGCTTGACCATGATACTCCCTGCAGAGTATTGAGGGAGCTCTGCACCATCTTTCTGAAGAGATGTTCCCTATATCTTCAGAACTGAAGGTAAAAGATCCAGTAGAACTGCTTGGAACAGCTGGTCAATGTTTTCCCTCAACAAACATCTAAATACAGATGATCCTCAACCTGCATTGATGTTTACATGACTGTCCTATGAGCAGATTAGCTGCTGCGTGTCCTATGTGGCAACACTGCCTTCACTTCAAAGAAGTACCCCATGGCAAAGCATTTTATAACACCCTGGTATTGTGAAGGGCAATTAGATTACCTAGTATGGCACAAACCTGGTCAGGTCTAATCAGAGCTAAATTTTTACCTGGTGTCTCGCAACACAGTAACAGAACCTTCAGCCCACTGTCCATGAAGCATCCATTGTTATACTAATCCTAATTTAACCTATTTAATCTCCCCATATTCCTATCAACCCCATGGTTCATTTATTTACAATTTACAGTAACCAATTAACCTACTAACCTCCACATCTTTAGGATGTGGGAGAAACCAGAGTGCGTGGAGGAAACCTGCATGGTTACTGAGACAGTGTGCAAACTTCAACTGGACAGAGCCTGGGTCGCTGGAGCTGCGAGACAGCAGCTCTACTTCCTCTGCCGCTGCGCCCACCCCTTGTTGCCTTTCTTGTAAATCCTGAACTGCTTTAGAAAACAAGTCATTTTATGTTTGTTTTATTCTTCTTAACCCTTCAAGGAATTCTAGTAATATTTCAGTAGCCGCCTTTAACAATGCATTCAAATTTCCTGGGTCAGGGGTTTCCCCAGAGCAAGGTTCTTTCCACAAAATATTCCCCTTAAAAAAAAATGAATAAGTGAATGAAATGGTCAAATAGAGACACAAAAGATGGTCAAATAGTCAGACACTGGCTTTGATTATCCATCCTCATTCACAAGACAGCCACCAACTGCCATTCACTGGAATATGAAGTAAAAATAGAAAATGCTGGGAAAATTCATCAGTTCAGGCAGTATCTGTGGAAAGAGACGCAGAATTAAAGTTTCAGGGTAAGAACCCTTCATCAGGTGCTGCCTGACTTACTTGAATATATTTGACGGTATTTTTGACAGATGCAGGCAATTGTTTCAGTACTGTGCTGGCACAATATATTAGATAATAATTCTCACTCTGGTCTCCCAGTGAGTGAGCCTTGTCCTCCCAAGAGCATCTATCAGGGCTGTGCCCTGCTCTCAAATTTTCTGATTGTTGAACGGCTGCATTCTCAGGCACACCTGAAGCTCTGATGGGCTGAGACCTGGCGTCAGGTAATTTGCCCAGCTTTTCAGCCTTGGGAGCAAGAAGCGCCCGAAAACCCTCTTCAAATTTCAAATGTCCCTCAAGGTTGGCGCAGATAAAGACGTTGTTCCAATTCTTGCACATCAATCACTTCAAGGTGCAGCACTTTGCTTTTCCAAGTGTATAAAAGACCCTAGTGGAATAGAGTGGGGCAGCCATGGGTGAGGTGGGTATGGTATTTAAGGGTAGAATTTGCTGTTTGTGTTTAATGTGTTGTTTAACATTTATGAGGGTTTTTTAAATACCTTCATTAACACCTCCGCCAATATAATGGAGAGATGAATGTGTTAAATGTTCATTTGCTGTTAACACCAACTGTGATCTGCACCAGTTAATTTTTACATTTGATCGTATGGATTTATATCAGAAACCACAGCAGAATGGAAATCACCATCCACTGAGGCAGAAGACTGTAGTGGCTACCAAAGCTAAGCAATTACATCCACGATCATCAAAACACTCAGTGCCGGAAGGTGGATAAATTTGCTAAAATAAATATATGTAAGAGAAACAAGTGTGGAATTAGTGGCAAAGGTGATTATCTGAAAGCACAATTCCGAGCAGTGAGGCAGTTCCTGCTGGCTAGTTGGACCACGGATGCCTGGGGTGAATTTGCTTATCATCGGGGGAATGGGGATTTATTCACCCCTCTTTCCATCCACGGCTGGTTTCTGAAATATTATGACGATGGCTGCTAGAAAAAAAAATCTCAATCAATTGCGAACATCTATTGACGGCCGATCATATTAATCAAGCAAACCTCGTTCTGGTCACATCAGCCAAGACGCCAGCACTTGAGATCAATTGCACTCTAATACTGGCAGTGGATTAAGGACGGAATAATTACCTCGGGGTTCTCCGAGGGACGTTTTGACTTGGGTTTGGTAGAATTAAAGCTGTAGGCCATATTTGCGCCTCAGTTTAAATTGTACCTTCCTGGGGCCGCTATTCTTTCCGCAAGCGCCAAGACTGGTGCGTTGTGAAAGAGCTCATTTTGTCAGGTCTTCAGGACTGCCATCTCCAGCTGTCACAGGAAGAAACAATAGGGGAAACACAGAGGGAGGGGGATTGAATAGAAAGATAAACTGAAGAGCCCTCCCAAGATTTGTCATCTGCGCCTGACATGGTTTCTTCTTCACAACTACCTCCCCCCTTCCTTTCTTTCCCTTTCCTGTTTGCTGCAGCTGTTGCCTTATGCAAGCTCGCCTAACCCAACCAAAAGCTAATTAATATGCTTTGTAGTTCATATTCACCTTTCTATTCGGACCTCGGCTTTTCTGCCCATGGACTGAACCCACATCCCTTTGCTCACACAAGGGTTAATTTAGTTTGGGGCTCAAATTTTGTCACTCTCAGGCTGAACTCATGAATGGTGCCAAGGGAAAATTTTAAAAAAAACATTGTAGGGAACTCGCATGCAGCTAACACGGAAAAATTGAGCGGGGTACAAACAGAAGTCTCAAGCAGCTTTACAAATGAGTGACAAAATTGATATCCATTCGTATTCACACTCCTGTAAGGTTTATTAACAGAAAAGCTTCTTATCTAATTACTGTCAGCAACATGTGGAAGCATCACCATAGCAACCAGTGGATGTGACATGTGGTGTAGACAGGGGCTTTGGGGCTGGCTAATATAAGGAGGGGCTCAGACCACCACTTTGTGGTCAAAAACCCATCACCCTCTCACACAAGGCCAGTTCTGAGACTGAGAGGCCACAGAAGAGAATCTTGCGTTTCCCTTTTTTTTGCCTCCTCCTCCTCCACCTCCACCTCCTCCTCCTTCTTGTGAAGTTCAAACCACTGCAAGCACTCCAGCTGAATGAAGCAAGGCAGCTGCTGGCTTCATCCCTGTGAAAAATGAATGATGGACGGTTAATATCAGAAGCTGGAAGTGCAAGAAGCAAAAAGAAATGAAGCGTTCGGGTCAAATCTTTCCCCCTGGTTCTTTGCATTAAAAGGATAGCAGCTGAAAACCTTTGAAATTGAAAAATTATTAGCAATGAATTCAGGTATGTGATATTTGTTTCATATTATGATCAGATTGCCCCGGTTTTTGGTTATTTATCTCTGAGGATCCTGTGTTGGTGATTTTTTTTGACTAACTTGATGTTTTTTTTAAACAATTATTCCTCTTTCATGATCTTTCTTTTTACAAAGTGCCAATTCAGTAACAGTAACTTTCTTTGAACCGTAGAAGGTTTGAGTGAATTGTGTTTGCGTGCTTAGTAATAATAGGGCTCTTACTTCCATTAATTTTGCATCAGTCAGTTGGCACTGATGGGGGGTATTGGTGGGGGAACAAGGGTCGGGACTGCATTTCAAAAGAATCTTAAAAGTAGCCTCGAAACGTTGGCGCAATTGGGGATTTGTTTTGTTCGTTGAAGAACGGGTTAGCATCCAAAACATCGTAGATTTCTCCGTAATATTTTCTTTGTTCAGGTTTATAAGTTCATAATGTTGGAAAATAAAGCAAAGAGAAAAGCAGTAGGAATAGTGTCATTTTTCCACTTACAGATGATGTGAGCGTTGGTGTTAAGGTCACTGAAAGATCACTGTGTCTCTTCATATGAATAGGTCTGTGCCTTTCGCTATGACCTTTCTCAGTGATTTGAATAAGCCAGACCTCCAGAAATCCTTCTACCCTTTGTCTTTTTGATTTCTGTAATCCTTTATACCCTCACTCAAGAGAATAAATGTCTTTAAATCCCTTGTCTTGGCAGATTTTTTTCTGAAAAGGTAAAACTATTAAAACCGACCCCGTTCCGATTGATAAATTGATGCCTCATTGTTTGTTGGACAGAAAAGAATAAACTCACCCAAAATTAAAAGCAGAACACTGAGAGTGCTCTCTAGTATTGGTTTGCACCATGGTAACATCGAAAAGTTTTTTTTGAGAGACAGGACAGATAAGGAAGGTGTTCACAAGAAGGAAAAAAAGAAAATAAACTTTTCAGATTTTGGCATCACATGGCAGTATCTCAGCAACTGTCAATTAAATAGAAATTTATATTGAAGAAGATGGTTTAAATATTAACTGCTCCATCCTTTCGGCTACAATGAATGATAAATTTGCAAGTACAATTTTCAGTGATATAGCGGGACAATGGTGATCAGGGGCACAAAGCTTTATTTTTCTCCTGCAGTTTTAAATGACAATGCCTCATGTTTTAGTAATATCTTTTTGAAAGGATTTTGTAATGTCAAGTGTTAATACACGATTATTTCTGCTTGAGTGAATGCATTTAATATATTTTTCTTTTTTTAAAAAAACACAAAAGTTTAAATATTGATGGGGGGGAGATGATGATTGGTGTAAAAAAAAGCTTTTGGGACTTTCCTTTTGAATTATTTGCTTCGCCCTGAAATATAAAAAGAGCACTGCCTAGCACTTAATTTATTAAAACATATTGAGCTATGAAAAAATGGTTATGTGTATACATTTATATTTACCCTCTGCTTTACTCAAAAAATTGTAGAACTACGTATTTTGCTAAAGTGTATGAAAGGGCCCCAGAAAAGACATCATACATCTGCCCAGAAGTAAATGCAGAAACAGTTTCCCCCTAGGATGATAAAATAAGCCAAACTTGCAAAATTAAACCATTTAATTCTTGGCTTCTGGTGCTGCTGGTGATAAGTTGACTGCTTCCTTTCTTGCAAGGACATCCAGAATTATTTTTGCAACAATTTTTATGCCTTAAAAAAAAATCCGAGACTGTGTGCATGTTTGAGGGTTTAGCAACTGATTGAACATTAGACTTACAGTAATAAATGAATTGCTAACGGTTCCCTAATATCCCGAAGTAATCAAGCTTGTTGAGTACCTTTAGGAAGACGAAGAGGCCAGTCTGCCCCTTGAGTCTGTACCGCCACTCATTTAGACCATAACCAAACTGCACCTCCACTACATTTATCCGCCTTCCTCCCATGCCCTTTGATATCTCGACCCAGCACAAATCTGTGGCTCTCGGTCTTGAAAGCACCATTTCTCCCACCTTCCACAGCCTCTGGGACTGAGGATTCATGAATTTCATTGCCCTTTGTTGAAGAAGTTCTTCCAGATTTCCCTCCTAACAGGCCTTGCTCTCATTTTGAGATTATGTCCCACCTCATTCATGACCCTCCATGCCAAAGGAAGTGGTTTATGTACATCTACTCTATCAAATCCCTTTTAACATTTAAGTAACATTCAATCCTTGTCTCATTTTATAAATCCAGTTATTTAGGATTCTTTCTATACTGCAACACTGACTTCCTGCTTGAATATTTTATAATGAAATATATAATTTCACGGCAAATTTTTGTAATATGTTTCTACGAGAACCCTAAATTTGTTCTTTTAATTCTTTTATGTAAAGTTAAAAATTTATTGCATTTAAAATTCAGCTTCCAATTCCAGGGATGAAGATCTCTATTGCATCTTGACTACTATTAAATATAAAGCTAGTCAGCAAAATGCCATTTTAATATCTCCTCATATCCTCTTGTGCAGCTTATTTTGAAATTCAAGAAAAAAGCGTCAGACTTGGATTTGAATTTGAAAGGATGTACTAAAACGGACATGTCAGGTCAACAACTGATCTTTAAATACCACAGGCCTAGTCAAATTAATGTTTAAATCTTAACTTAGTGACTGTTCAACATCTAGCATGGAAAACCATCGCCTCGTAGAAGATAACAGCCCTGGGTTTTCTAGGAGATATTGTTCTGCAAATCACTAAGATGAATCCTCTTGAGTTTCAAACATAAATATTCACACGAGCCAATTCTTCCTAATATTTCCAAGTGCATTTTAAAAATATTACATTTCTCTTCTTCCTTTTTTGCAAAAACAAATGAAACCATGAAAAAATTTTGTCTGGAAATTCAGTTCAATCTATGTTAATCATAATGTTCCTTCAGGAGGTGAATTGGTTGTAAACAGGAATGTATGGTGCACTTCATCATTCATACAATGGTATTCAACTGATCTTAGTAGTGTGCACCATGCATAAAACATACTTAAACTCATACCATCAACATATGTGTGCATTATTACATAACAAAGAAGGGGGAAACACCTTTTTTCTGGCATGATTATATAGCTCTGGGAAGGTCAAATCATTTTTCTGATACAATTTCAAAATGTTGAAGTATAAAGTAATTGATTTGAGTTAGTAGATAAAACACTTAAGCATCTCCCTTCATCATTTCTTACATAGTGTACCAAAATTCTTCAATCACAGAACACGATTAACCATTCAGGTTGTGAAGAACTTTTCGTGTATCAGGTGTTTAAAAGAAAAGCAAGAGCATGTTATTAACTAAACAAACGTCCTCCACAAATTTCTGTGTGATGTTTATAAAGGGATTGCAACCCATTCCAGATCACACAGATATATTTATGTTGTTTCTCTTCTTCTAATTGCACTTAAAATTAAAGCATTTGGCATTTTCTTTCCCTTTGTATATCCTGTGTAAGAATAGCTAATTAAACTCCATGCTTGCTTGATGCAAAATCGTTTGAAACAGCCGCACAAAAAAAGGATTCTCTCCCCACCCACCACTCAAAACCCCTAACATTTTAAGCATTCAGCCTTATTGAGAGTCATGTGAAGGCTGCTCAAAGGGAAAGATTGACAGCGCTAATTCAGGGCTTTTATAGCTCACGTTTAGCTGTTTCAGATGAATGTAAGTCAGCCAAGCAAATCTATTAAAGGAACAAAATCTTTTGAAATTTCATGCATTTGCAAGCAGAAACTTTTTCTTCTTATTTTAATCATCGGTATTAGAGAATTAACAGGAGAGAAATTCTTCTCAGGTGGCAATACCAACCAGGCAGTATTGCAGAGACAAGCCCATCCTACACAGCACCTGATATTTAATTTCAATGACTTGGGACAGAATTAAATATTTGATTCTAGTCTGGTCTGATTTGCACCCACACTGAGGCAGACTCCTATCCTGAAATCTTTTCCAAGTTTAAAAAAATCTTTGAAGTAAAGAGTATAAAGTATGTTTAGGGTCATCTTTTAAGGGATAGCCCTGCTCTGGAGTGAGTGGCCACAAATAGAGAATTTTTTATATGTAACGACACCCGGGAACTAAGATTTCAAGGACAGATACATTTAAGGAGAAAAACAATTTTGCATGGCTTAGCATGGGGCTGCTGTCAATTCACCTCCTGGGGGTCACCACGCCTCACTATCCTTCTCTGCGGTGCATAGTCAAAGCAGGAAGATCTCGGAGCCTTTATTCAGCATGAGCTTCCCATTAACTTGTGCCTCAGTGGCAGCAGCAGCTAATCCCGTGGACTGAAGGCAAGAGGCTAATTAGGGACAAGCTCCGACTGTCGAGCCTACTGATAATTGCTCGGTGGCCTTTATGGTGAAAGGGACTGAAATGGACTGGGCTAGAACCAGCTCTCTATACATTGCTTACAAGCATAAATTAGAAGTTGGCCGCGTGAATGCGAGCAGAAAATTACTAGCAGAATAGTAGAGATAATGAATAGGTTGGCTAAGCTTTCAGGAGTTAAATTAAAAAATCCATTTGTAACCAAGTGAAAATGGGTACTAGAAAGAGTGCTAATTGTTCCCCATCTTGCAACAACTGTGCATGAGTTTAAATTAATTTCTGTTGGCAATTGCAAGCAAAATTTTTTGCATGCTTGTTTTCTTTTTGTTTTGCTTCTTTTTAAATTGTTATTAATATATCTAATGATTAATGCTGACAACGATGAATTGCTGTAGAGTCTCGCAGTAGAAAGGAATAAACCAGAAGATTGCAAAGGCCAATGCAATCTTTTACAGAACAAAAATCACACCCACTGATCTCTGGATTGTTCTGCAAATGAAACATTTTTTTTTAACCAACCTCTCTTTCTTTCCCCACTCACCCCCCCCCCCGCCCCCCGCACTACAGAAGAGCAAACTGCGTGCATCCCCCCACTGGGCCAATGAAGAGGACTCGACCAAATTTATTATCTTAACAATAATCTCCATCGTCTGCATCATTGGGGTTCTTGTTGCATCAGGGATCATCTACTGCCTTAGGCATCGCTCTCACCACAAACTGAAGGAGAAGCTGAGCGCACTGGGACATGATGCCACAGTCAGTTCAGATGCCACAAACGCCTACCAGGTAATAATTATCTTTATTTAGAGTCTGAACAGCCATTCCTGTTGCTTAACCCACCTTTAAATGGAAGAAATGACTGTTATTCCTTATCCATTGTACTTAAGGCCATCATTTTGTAATGGAACATAATTAACATTCTACTTTTGTCTGGCTCTTATTATTTTCAAACCAGCTCAGGATTGAAGGACGGGTTAGAGAAACAAGAGGTCAGGTTGCAGGGTTGGCTAATCCCTAACAATCCATAAGATTTACAGTGCACTGCCCCACTGCTATCAACAGTAAACCTGAGCCCCTATCCTCTTTTTAAAACTACACACAAAAAAAACAAATCTTACAAGTTAAAATATTAACATCCAAAAAGTGGAAAAATAAAAGTGAATGCTATTGTGGAAACTCTTCCATTAGTTGTGCTCAGGCTTAGATTATATTCGGGCCTAATTTTTGTTTTGATTGTTTAAGTGCAAGGATCAGAGCTATGACACTGGACTGAGGGGGAGAGCGAGACACACAGCAAGTCTCTGGTTTGCCCAGCTGTACAATAGGTGGCATTTTAAGGTTGCTTAGCCAAAGCACGTTACAAGGCAGGTCTTCACCACAGGTTTGTATGCGTTGCAGAATATTGAAATTTTGCTGAAAATCTTCCAGGGCACAAGGAGTCAAAATTATGTGTTGCCTGTGGTGGCATGGAGGTGCATCTGAAACACAGAAAGACTGCCATGTCTTCAAAGAGTAGCCAAGAATGTACAATTGATTAGTCAAGTTTTCCAAGTGTGCATTAGCACTTAGCATGTCCGAGTGTGTTTCATAGTGATGATAGGTAGAGGTTGGGGATGAAGGATGAAAAGCAGCTCCCACAGTAACCCCTCAGACTAAAAGATCCAAAACCAAAGAAATCAGTACCTAAAACAAAGAGTAACTGATCCCTCAGATAAGAGTTCACCCCTCCATTCTGCCCAATACACAGGGTGGGTGATAAGCAGAAGGCATCATTTTCAGTTTAGCGGAAGCTGCTCTAGTTAGAACTATGATACTCACCAACCTATTTTAAAATAATGAGTCCAATCATTTAAAAATAATTACATGTAGAATAAAACCCAAGACAAATATTGTAGTGTGGGTAAGTATATTGAAAATAATCAATCCAAAACAATGCTCCTTAAAAGCTATCGACAAACGTTATAAGATGTAATAGAACCAAGACAATACATTCTCAGCACTGAGATTCCCTGGTGGAATTTCAGTATTTAGCGGTAAAGATCTTTAGTGGTTTAAATTCTCTCGTCTTCCCATTCAAATCAATGAATGAGAACTAGTTATTTGGAATGGGGCTCAAAAGGAGCTGAAGGCCTCTAATATCAATGAAAATGAAAATATTTTAATGTCCATTAATCTTTTTATTTCCCATAATACCACAGATCACCAGGAATTTGAATGTAGTTATAAGCTGGTGTAGAGCAATTTATCATTCATATTGGAAATCACCACAGGCTGCCGACTGCATACATACAATGCTGCCTCTTCTTCTTACACAGGGGTACATACATCAGCTTTGTTTCTCAGGTATAGTCAATAGTAATAATACTTCTAAACATTACACCAAAATGAAAACCACGTATAGTTAGGTATGCCAACAATTGTTTCTCACTCAGGATTCGAGAGAAGCCCTGTGAGTATCTGATAATTTGACTTTAAAAAGACGAGTTCACATTAATAAGCTGACAATCATTCTGCACATCAGGTGTGAGAAAGCTCCAAGCTACAAATACAGCTGCAGTTTTTGTTAAACGACAGACTGAATTTGTAAGTGCAGTCACTCCCATTTATGGAGATCCCTGTGTGGGATCAATATACAGATTTAACTTCAGTACAAGTTGTTGAAGATTTGCATGAGTACTCGCTTCAAAAAAAACGCTACCATTAGCTGATACATTGAGAGGAAAGACTGAGGTACTAATGATATTGCAAGATTAGCTTGATTGGGTTAAAACTTGTATTTGCAATGTTGCTGAAAGAATTTAATGAAGACATTTTAAAATGTGGACCAGCTTTGGGTATCTGACTTCCACATCATTTAAATACATTCTACACATTCAAGCTCTGATTATTATAAGGAAAATTTTCCATTGTATAACAGTCCTCATTAATTGAATTGGTAATTAAACATTTGTTTCTCCATGCTGGATTTGTTTAAGTTTCTGTGTGCGACCTTACTGCCTTTTCTCCTGAGGGTCTGACAGTTAAATCCATATTGATTTTATAATGAGCTCAAGTTGAGTTAATAAGAAAGCAAATCTTATATTTATTGGGTAAATGACAGCTATAGGTGAACAGAAATGGTTGACTATGCTGTGGAAGGAGCTAAGGGGAGGCCTTTCGAAGGGTATTGGCAGAGGGAAGAGGAAATGCATGAGCTAGTAAGTGGAGTATCTTAGCGCCCATCACATCTATCTGTGCTCCCATTAGGTCATGATTATCAGTGCAATGACACACAAAGAACTGACGTTTAATGGCCTTCAACAATAAGTCAGCGACTTGAAACTGATGTATAACTGGATCAGATGAGCTAATAAGCTAATGAAAGTTGAGACTGTTTGTTCAAAACTGATGGCAAGCTGCATTGATAGCTTTGTGTTGGATGTGCACTGCTTCATATAGTTTTGAGCCACTCTGAGCAGAAAGCCGTTAATTTGGTCATGACTTTGACTATGTGAGCTGATCTCATAGGTAGAAGTAGTTAAGATGCTACAAGTGACTATGGTGCCTTCAACCTTGGCAAACGAAGCCTTGGTGGTCCTGAGTGATGTACTTCAACTGCTGGAATGGTAGACAGTGGGTGAGCGCAGGATTGATGTGACTGATGTGCGCTGTCCATGTTCACACATGATAAATGGCCTTGCAGGTGGGTAAGGCAAATCTTGACTGCCAAGGTTTGCCAAATCTGCCAATGTATAGTATGGTTGCCAATATCAGGGCAGCCAGAGCTGCTGGAACTGTACCTGCTAAGCATCAGCACCTTGAGAAGGTGGGTGGAAATTAGAACAAAAACCATTTAATGCCAAGTGGTTTTCTCTTCCAACAAAAGCCAAATGCCACAGATGCAGGAAGTCCGAAATTAAAAAAGAGCATATTTGTTTGTGATGCTCAACAAAGAGAACAGTTAATGTTTCTAGGCAGTGACTTTTCACCACTTTGTTGACTGATCGTTTCTTAGAACTTCCATGGTTTGACATTAAAGGGAGGGTTACTTGTTGAAATGATTAGAATACTAGTACCAAACATCATTTGATAAAGTAATTAATGATTACTGCTGGACTTGCGAAGCATAAAGGACCATCTCTGCTACTCTATGTAATTACCTCAGGCACAGCAAATACATTTTCAGAGGGGGACACGACTGAGTATTACTTTGATTTAGTTTGAGCACACTCATCATATCTCACCAGGAATGAGAAAACAATTAAGAACCTGAGGTGAACAGTCTCAGTGGGGAGTTCTGATCATGATTCAGTCAATAAATCCACTGCTCAGACTTTGAAGATTTCAGTCTCACAACCTGATTTGAACCAAGCAGCAGAACCTAATCTGGACAAAGAAAATGAATATTCAAGAGAGCAGTAGACCATGTCGTTTCTAGGCTGGTGATGGGAAAGGTCAACCAGGTTTCTTGATCTCAATATCTATTCAGCAACCTCTGCTGGGAAGATTGTGTTTGTGGACGGGATCAGGCTCGGCTGTCATACATTGCATGGTTGCATAGGCATTTGCTGTCCATCTCGGGCGAACACAATGGGCAGCATACAGGAGGACACCAAAACAGAAAGGGAACCGTAAAGCTCTGTGACTTTGTAACCACTGGAATAGATGGCACAAACAAAACAGGAGGGTTTTAAAAAGCAAAAAACATTGAGTATGTATTATAATGAAAGCATAATTGTGCACTCAGAATGTCACCCCTGAAATAAGGTAAGTTGGAAGGTCTGTAGTCTATAACTGACTGAGAAAGTAAATAGTTGTGTCTTAAGGCATTGCTTTTGATTTTCCAGAACTGGCCTACAAAATGATTTGTACTTCAACTCCATTTCTCTCACCTTCACAAAATTGGGCCTATGTGAAGTCAGAACCTCACACGATGCGAAGAGACACCATTTTTGTTTACTCCATGCAGTAAGGAAAGTTCAACGTCCTTTGTAATGTAAGAAATAGCAGTGGAAGTGGCTTCTTGAGGCAGCTCTGCCATTCAGTGCCTCAAGCCCACTTATGCATTCAATCCCCCTAACCTCTTGATTCCCTTTGTCAAATATCTGTCAGTCTCATCCTGGAAAATACATAGCCCTATTAGGTACAGATTTCCAAAGATTTGCAATCCTCTGTGTGTTTCAATGCTGTATGACTCTATATCACCTAAATGGCTGACCCCTTATCTTCTGACCATAATCCTAGTTCTAGATACTCCAGTATGAGTAAACAGCCTTTCACTATTTATCTACCAATCACTCTCCGAATCTTGTAAAACTCAGTTAGATTACTTTTTGGTCTCCTACACTCTAATGACTTTCGGCCGAACATACTCAGCCTATCCTCATACTTCTGTCATATCAGTAATCATTCTAGTGAATTTTTGCTTCACCGACAATAAGACAAGTATATCAGTCCCTGAGTATGGGGACTAAAACTGCACACAGTACTGCAGGTGTCACCTTACCAAAGCCCTGTGCAGTTGCGGCAAGATTTCTTCCTTTTGTATTCTCTTCCTCCTGAACTAAAAGGCAATTCACAATTTGGTCTCCTTTCTGCTTCCTTTACCCGTATGTTTACTTCCTGTGGTTTGTGAATTACCAAACTAAAATCTTTCTGTTTATAAATTACCAGTATTTCCAGTAAGTGAAAATCAAAATGTCACTCACTGCCCAGATAACCTTGTTTATACTTACTCTGTCAGAGACATCCCCCCTCCTCCACCCTCTCCCACCTTCCCTGCAGCTTAACGAGCTTCTTTTGTTTCCTTCCCAGTTCTGATGAAGGGTCTTCACCCTGAAACGTTAACCCTGTTTCTCTTCCCGCAGATGCAGCCTAACCTGCTGAGTATTTCCAATATTTTCTATTTTTATTTACTAGTATTTCACCATTTAAAAAATATTCTATTTTGCTATACTTTCTATCTCATATTTCTCTGCTTGTCAATTGAGGTATAAATAGCAGAACCAGTAGATATGCTCCTCTTTCTTTAACTAATGTGCATGTTAGCAGCATCAAACAAGGCTATTCTTCTCATTGTGTCTATCCTGGCACTCTATGCATCAATAGGGAGCTAATCTTGCTGTCTCCTCATCTACCCCAGAGCTATGTGTTTTCTCCTGAATACAAATATTTATCTGATTTTCCTCCACAAAAAAAATCCAATGATCTCTGTGGTGATCATCAACTGCAAAGGATTGCAGGTTCCCCACAATGTAAATACATTTGGAGGCACAAGAGACTGCAGTTGCTGGATTCTTGATCAAAACACTAACTTCTGGAGGAACTCAGTGGGTCGAGCAGCATCTGTGGGGGAAAGGTCAAGACCCTGCAGGGTCTCGACAGTAGGCATCGACAATCCCTTCCCCCACCCCCCGCACAGATGCTGCTTCACCCACTGAGTTCCTCCAACAGTTTGTTTTTTTTGCATTTAAATACATTTCCTCCATTTCTTTCCTCACTGTGCAATAATTTTTAATCAGAGGAAATAGCCTTTCTCAACCAAACCATCAAATTTCTTCCTAAATCCCATCAAAACCTATCCAATTCTTCTCTTAATTATAGTTTTCTAGTCTTGGTGAGTTTACTTGTATCCACTGGGTAATTCTGATAGCCTCTCTATAATGAACACAGGTATTTTAACAGTAGCCTAACCTATGTATCGTTTATAGGAATATTTCATTTATTCTGGCGGTACATGCCCTTATTTTTAACATACTGTTGTCCTGTTTTTATGTAGCTTTAGTCATCTGAATTTACCTTTTAGGAAATTAAATATTTGAAACCATACATTTCACTGTTCACCACATCTTTAGTTTCTTTCCATTAAAGATGTATGTCCATTCCTTCTGCTTATCCACAATAAATCCCATCTGCGTAAGTCTGCCCATCCTGCCAATCTATACCAATCCTCCCAAAGCCACCCATTGCAAAGATGTCCTGGGGATATTATTCATAACCTATTTCTAATGTAAGCAGCACCTATTTACTACATTTTGTTATTTCCTGGCCATCACTCAAGTCCGTTGAAAAGCAAAGATGCCAGATATCTGAAATAAGAACAGAAAATGCTGGAAACACTCAGCGGGTCAGACAGCGTCTCTGGAGAGACAAACAGAGTTAATGCTTCAGGTCGATGATTGTTCTTCTGAACCGTTCCAAACCAAACACCAGATGAATCCTTTTC
This sequence comes from Pristis pectinata, assembly GCF_009764475.1. Taxonomy (NCBI): domain Eukaryota; kingdom Metazoa; phylum Chordata; class Chondrichthyes; order Rhinopristiformes; family Pristidae; genus Pristis; species Pristis pectinata. Next base: position 17,201,927 of record NC_067409.1, on the reverse strand, counting down.
ACAGTTGCTTCCTGACCTGCTGTGTGTCTCCAGCATTTCAGTTTATAACTTAACTCTGGCTCCATTTTGCTTTATACCATTTGCCTGAAAATTTCTAACAAGCCTTTTTGATATACCTCATCAAATATCTTTTAACATATCTACAAACCACACCTATTATATTCCCATTATTCATCCAATTGATAGTGCAATGCAGTTTGCTTAAATTTGTTGTGATTTGTTCTTACCAAATTGTAGACTTCAGAACTGCAAGGAAACAGATAATTCATTGCTGAACTGTCCCTTTAGTATGGTGGTGACATAATGGTTAAATTATCAAACTAGTAAAATACCTGGATTAACAGTCCAGGGACCTGAGTCCAAATCCCGCCATGCTAACTGTGGAAATTAAGTTCAGTTTACAGGCCCTATGATGATGACTACAAAGAAACACCAAATTGTCATAAAAACCCAGCTGGTTTACTAATGTCTTTCAGGAGAGAAAATCAGCCATCCTTACGCAGTCTGGCCTATGTGTAACTTCAAACCCTCTTTAAACACTGTGGGCAGCACGGTAGTGTTGCAGTTAATGTAACACTATTACAGCGCCAGTGACCAGGGTTCAATTCCGGCCACTGTCTGTAAGGAGTTTGTACGTTCTCCCCGTGTCTGCGTGAGTTTCCCTCGGGTGCTCCAGTTTCCTCCCACATTCTAAAGACATACAGGTTAGGAGCTGTGGGCATGCTATGTTGGTGCCGGAAGAGTGGCGACACTTGCGGGCTGCCCCCAGCACATTCTCAGTAATGCAAAAAGATGTATTTCACTGTGTGTTTCGATGTACATGTGACTAATAAAATAATAACTAAATAAATATCTAAATAGACTACGCATAATATACCACAGAAATTTATGCAACGGATCCCAAAAAAATCTTCTCTGGTCAATAGTTTGCATCCTGTTGTTGCATCTCCCAAGAAGAAAAGTTGCATAAGACCATTAGATATAGGAGCAGAATTAGGCCATTTGGCCCATCGAATCTGCTCCGCTGTTCAATCATGGCTGATTATGATTTCGACCCCATTCTCCCACCTTCTCCCTGTAATCCTTAACCCCCTTACCAATCCAGAACCTGTCAGTCTCTGCCTTAAATACACTCGATAAATCCAAGAGAAGTTAGAAGGGAGATTTCAAGTAGATTTCCAAAGAGAGTCCAAGTAGCCTTGGTCAAAAAGGCTATGGTCATTTCATTCTGCTTATGGATACACTATCAAAATGAATTGAAGCTAGATATGTAGGTACTTGTATGACAGTTGAACATTGGATCTTTGCTACGTAAGGAATACTGACAGAAATAGTGTCCGACAGTGGACCATGTTTCACTTTGCATTTATTTGAGAGCTTTTGTGATATAATGTTATCAAATTTCTACTGATTCTTCCATACCATCCTGTTTCCACTTAGGTCGCAAAAAGATTACATGAATAAAGTTACGCTATATGAGTCATTAGTGGACTAACTTCTTGTTTAAACACTCTGTGATCCCACACTACTATTGGTTTTACTCTGGCAGAGCTGTTAATGTATTGTCATCTTGGTGTGTGATTGAGCTTCATACAGCCGAACTTTGTGGGGAGAGTAGAGAGGCAGTAATTAAAGCAAATGAGAAACATTTTCAATTAAGTAAGAGAGTTAGATTCATCAGCCCAGGCAACAAATTGGTAATTGGAATTGGCTTATTATTGTCACATGTACCAAGATACAGTGAAAAGTTTTTTTTTGTCTGCATGCCATCCGGACAGATCGTTCCATACATAAATACATCAAGGTAGTACAAAAGGTGGGAAAAAAAAGAATGCAGAATATAGTGTTACAGCTACAGAGGAAGTGCAATGCAAGCAGACAATTAAAGTGCAAGTGCCAAGACGAAGTAGATTGGGAGATCAAGAGTTCATCTTTATCATATAAGAGGTCCATTCAAGAGTCTTATAACAGCGGAACAGAAGCTGTTCTTGAGCCTGGTGGTATGTGTTCTCAAGCTTTTATATCTTCTGCCCAATGGAAGGGGGGAGATGAGAATGACCGAAGTGGGAGGGGTCCTTGGTTATGTTGGCTGCCTCCTGAGGCAGCAGGAAGTGCAGATAGAGTAAGTAGAGGGGAGGTTGGTTCTCGTGATGGACTGAGCTGTGTCCACAACTCTCTGCAATTTCTTGCAGTCTTGGGCAGAGCAGTTGCCATACCAAGCTGTGATACGTCCAGAATGAAATGCAAGACTTGGTGAAGTTGTCCACATCTGCCGTCCAGAACGGTGTTTTGGTTTGTTTTGGACTTCAGATCAGAAATGTCCATATTCCATATAGTCATAACAAGTGATGTACTTGTAAGTACTGAAGAAACATTTGATGATGAATCTATTCCTGACATTAACATGGAATCAACTACTGATTAAGAGTCACATGTAGAGGTTGTAACAGTAACAACTTCAGAGCCAAGTACACAAATGAGTCAACAGATGGATCTACAAGTACTGTGTACAACTGTGAAAAGAGTTTGCACATTTTGTTTCAGAGAAGGAAAGCAGTGTGGCTTGTTGGTATATCATTATGTAAAACATCATGTGATCAGACGGCATGCAGTAAATTCCTTGTTGTTGGAGTTAAAATGAATACCCTTGTTTGAAGCTCCTGTAACGATCATATTGTTAATGTAAGTAGGAGTTACCAGAACACCATCAGGTCTGGCTATTATAGTTTATAATTATTAATTATTGTTCATATGGAAGGTCTCCCCTGCTCCTCTTCAAAGTAGTGTCACAGGATCTTTTAAGTTTACCTGGGAGGTCAAACAAGGCCTCTTGTATGACAAACAGCATCTCCATCTATACAGAACCCTGTAAATACTGATTGAGGTGTCAGCTTAAATCATGCACTCAGGCTACTGGAGTGGGTTTTGAACTCACAATCTTCTGACCCACAGGCAGATGAAAAACTTAGGTTTGTGAAGGGAAACTCATATGCCCAACCTGATTGGATGTACTGAAGAGACAGTGAACAAAGTGGACAGGGAGCATCAATGGATGCGATTCATATGAAATTCCAGAAGGCATTGGATAAAATATTTCATAAGGGCTGTTACCTACAGTTAAAAGTTAAGGCATTGAAGGTAAGTTATTGGTCAAGCTAGGTATCAGCCTAGCAGCAGAAGCCAGAGAGTAAAGATGCACATGTACTAATTTGCAGGGTGTTGTCAGAGGGATTCACCATATTTATATGTGACTTAGATTCCTGATGACACAATGATACGCAGCACTAGAGTCATAACATCATACAGCACAAAAACAGGCCCTTTTTGCCCACCATGTCTATACCTCCAGCAGGTACCCATATACTACTCCCATTTACCAGCATTTCATCTGAAGAATCTGATGATTCAAATGCTTGTTCAGATACTTCTTAAATGTTTTGGGAGTACCTGCCTCAACCACCTTCTCAGAAGCAGGTTGCAGATTGCAACCACCCACGGGGTGAAAAAATTCTTCCTCAGATCCTCTCTAAACCTCTTACACCTCACCTTAACCCTATGACTTCTGGTATTAGACACATCTCCACTGAGGAAAATTTCTTACTATCTACTATGCATCTCATAATTTTGCACACCTCTATCAGATTCCTCCTCAGCCTCCTCTGTTCCAGGGGAAACAAACTCAGCCTTATCAAGTTTCTTCTTAACTGAAGGATTCCATCACAGACAACATCCTAGTGAATGTCCTTTGCACCCTCTCCAATGCAATCACATCCTTTCTGTGGTATGGTAACCAGAAATGCACATATTATTCCAACTGTGGCCTAACCAATGTTTTATAAAGTTGTACCAAGACCTCCCTGCACTTATATTCTATGCTAGTCTGGCTAATCCCCGGCTGCCCCTGGTTAATAAAGGCAAGCATCCCTTATGCCTTCTTCACCATATTATCAACCTGTGCTGCCACCTTCAGGGATCTCGTACTTGTACACCAAGGTCTCTCAATAATCCTTTGGGCCCTGCCATTCACGGTTTATGTCCTTCCCTTGTCAGACTTCCCAAAATACACGAGTTCACACTTAACAGGATTAAACCCCATTTACAATTGCGCTAACCAATTTACCAGCTGATCAATCTCATTCTGTAGCTCACTGCAATCAACCCCACCAATTTTCATTGTCATCTGCAAACTTACTAAACATACTTCCTGCATTCATGTCTGTCTTCAGAGTATTAGCAGTATAGATGGAAGAATTAAATTAAGAGACATATTAATGTTAAGCATGAGGACTTATACTTTAAGAACCTAAATAGGAGCATCATTGAGCCTGTTCCACCATTCATTAAGATTATGTTTGATATGATTGTTGACTTCAGTCCCATTTTGCTGCCTGTTCCCTGTAATCCTTGATTTCCAGTCCAAAAGTCTATTTATTTATCTCAGACCTGGATATACTTAATGACTCACCACTCATCATTCTTGAGTTGAGAATTCCAAAGATTCTCAACACTCTTGGAGAAGAAATTCTTCTTTCTCTCAGTCAAATGGATGCCCACCCCCAATCCTGATAGTATACATCAACTTTCATCTACCAGAGAAAACGTCCTCACAACATTATTCCTTCTGTGCCCGAACCAATGTTTTATAAAGTTGTACCAAGACCTCTCTGCACTTATATTCTACGCCCTGGCTAATGAAAGAAAGCCACACAGAGGGTAGCAAATATTTGGAATGAGTTGCCAGAGGAGGTAGTGGAGGCAGATGTTATCATAATGTTTAAAAAGCACTTGGACAGGTACTTGGATAGGAAAAAAGTAGAGGGATACGGGCCTAATGTGGGCAAATGGGATTAGCATAGATAGACACCACAGTGGGCATGGATCAAAGAGTTGAAAGGGCCCGCTTCAATACTGTTTCTATGATTCTATGATCTTCCATATCAAGCACTCTTAGAATTGTAGATGTTTGAATAAGATCACCTCTTATTCTTCAGGATAGAACAGAGTACTTGTCAAATGGTGAAAATGTAGAAGCACGGAGATTTAGCTTCAGCTTTATAAATGTCTGACCTAGACTGTGCCTGGAGTTGAAGTTTGGATCCCTCTGCTACAAATGGCAGTTCATGCTATGTTCGTTGTTCAATTTCAGATTGGTACATTTTTGTCAATCAAAGACATTCAGGGAGATGGGGAAAAGTATGGTTCATGGGGTGAGGTCACAGGTCAGTAATTATCTCATCAAACGGTGGGACAGGCTCAAGGAGCTAAAATATGAACAGAGGATGTAGAAAGCACTCAGCAGGTCAGGCAGCATCTATGAAATGTTTAATGTTTTCAATGTTTTAGGTCCTAGACCATTCTCCAGAACGAGGAAAGACAAGGCATACTAGATTTCCCCCACACTGCCAAACACCCATAGCTTTCATCACATTTTACCAAAATGCTTGGAATGGTTACACTCATCTTTGATGGATTGCTGTCTTCCTGGTATCCATTGGAAGGTAAAACCATCAGCGCTTCAAGTAATCAGTAGAGTGTCAGAAGTGAACAATGCATTTTATAATCTGAAACAAAATGCTGTCAATCATTCTTCCTGGCAGTATAAAAATGCCCAACATTGGCAATAGTTATTGCACTGAGTAAATCAAAGGTTCTCATTTGCTGGTTCCATTTGCTATACAGTGGTCAAATGGTTTTTGATATCTTACTGTCAAAATATCTTTGATGATGAAATATTGCATGCTTAAGAATGCATCCGGAGAATGTTTACAGTCAGCAAGGAATATTTTTGTGATATTATTTAATTAATAGGTTATATATCATAGAGATGATGTCAGTGTTATTACAAATCAAAATATTGCAGAAGCTAGAAATCCAAAATAAAACAGAAAGTGCTGGAAATCAGACAACATTCATGGAGAAAGAGAGGGAGTTAATGCTTCATGTTGAACTTTCATCAGAACTGGAAAATTTTGGAGATGAAACAAGTTTTAAGGTACAAAGAAAAGGGGAAGTGAGGAGAATCTAAAAGGTAATATCTACAGAAGGCAGGAGGAATTGAAAGACACAAGTTGTGGTGGAGCCAGCTGAAAGAGTGTGGCAGAAGGAATCAGTGAATAACAAACGGCAGCTAGCACTGAATTTAGCAATTTCAGATAATTAGTAACTCCAGTTTTAGCATTTTACATTCCCATCATACTCAGTTTTTTTTTCAGGTTATTTCAGACTTTATTTATCTTCTCCTCCTTGCACCTCCTCAAACCTTTTCTCTTTCACTCGATTTAACATCCCTTTTCATTCGACTTTATCACCCCTTCTTAAACTCAGTCTCTCCTGCCTTCCACCCTGTCACAGAGCTTCCTCTGTGTTCGCTCCTCACTTCCTCCTTTCTCTGCATTTTAAAACTTTTGCCAGCTCTGTAGAAAGGTCATTGAGACATTAAGTTTCTTTCCACTGTCGTTGTCCAACCTGCTGAGTATTTCCAGCAGTTTGTGTTTTATTCACTATTATTACACCGTCTTGCAACATCTGCTTAATGACAGACTGTAAAGTAAAAGCTGAACGCTACCCTCTTTTTACTTTCGTCTGGTGGGTGATTTGAACAGTATTTTTGCAATTGGTTGAGGGAGAATACAACCTTTGGTTCTGTTGGGTTGTTGTACCAAGTCGCAACATTGCAATCAAATTTTGTTAGAATAGCAAACTGCAACCTCAAAATCTGTCTGTTCTGTTGTCATGACATTGTTAACAAAATCCCTGAACTGTTCCAAGCAACTTAGAATGCTGGACAAACCTCGGCCAACAAACTCTGTCCTCTCTCAGAAACGTTGTCTCAGTATCCATCAAGTTGTCTTTGGTGAGCTTAGAAACATATGACACTCTGCTGCTCACCTTTGCATTGCAGAACATAAGAGCACAAGAAAATAGGAGCAGAAGTACGCCGCTCAGCTCCTTAAACCTGCCCTGCCAATATGATCATGGCTCATCTGCAAAAAGCCTCAATTTCTCCAATTTCTCTTCTGTGTCAGCTCGCCGTAGCCCTCAGTTCCCCAAGTTTTCAAAAATGTATCCACTTTCACTTAAATATCTTCAATGATGTAACATCCACAACCCTCCAGAGCAGAGAGTTCCAAAGATTCACCGCCCTCCGTGAGAAGAATTTCCTTTGTGCCTGAGTTTTAGATGACCCACTCCTCCATTGTGTAACTATTTCCCCTTGACAACACTTTCCCACTGGTGGCAACATCTCAACATCTTAAGATCTTTTACATTGCAGTAAGATCAAATCCCATTCTTCCAAACTCCAAGCAATACAAATTTAAGCTCTTTAGCCATTCGTAATAGGATAGCACTGGATTCCCAGGAATTATCCCAGTGAATATCTTCTGGACTATGTATCCTTTCTTAATTAAGAGGACCTAAACTCTGTACAGTACTCCAGGTATAGCCTCACCAACACCTCATACAATTATAATAAAAATTGTCTATTTCTAAACTCCAATACCCTTGCAATGAGGGCTAATCTACCACTTGGTATTGGTATTGGTTTATTATTATCACTTGTACAGTGAAAAACTTGTCTTGCATACTGTTCATACAGATCAATTCATTACACAGTGCATTGAGGTAGTACAGAGTGCATTGAGATAGTACAGGGTAAAAACAATAACAGAATGCAGAGTAAAGTGTCACAGCTACAGGGAAGTGCATTGCAGGTAGGCAATAAGGTGCAATGTCACAACAAGGTAGATTGTGAGGTCAAGAGTCCATCTCATCGTATAAGGGAACCATTCAATAGTCTTATAGAAAAGTGGGATAGAAGCTGTCCTTGAGCCTGGTGGTACGTGCCCTCAGGCTCCTGTATCTTCTACCTGATGGGAGAGGAGAGAAGAGAGAATGACCTGAGTGGGTAGGGACTTTGATTATGCTGGCTGCTTCACCAAGGCAGCAAGAGGTATAGACAAGAGTCCTTGGAGGGGAGGCTGGTTTCCATGATGTGCTGGGCTGTGTCCACAACTCTCTGCAGTTTCTTGCGGTCCCAGGCAGAGTAGTTGTCATACCAAGCCATGATACATCCAGATGGGATGCTTTCTATGGTGCATCAATAAAAATTGGTGAGTGTCAAAGGGGACATGCCAAATTTCTTTAGCCTCCTGTGGAAGTAGAGGCGCTGGTGAGCTTTCTTGGCCGTGGTGTCCATGTGGTTGGACCAGGACTGGCTATTGGTGATCTCTGTACTTATAGCACGGATACAGACCCTTCGGCACAACCAGTCCATGCCGACCATGGTGCCCATCCATCTAGTCCCAATTTCCTGCGTTCGGCCCATATCCCTCTAAGCCCCACCCTCCATGTACCTATCTGAGCGCTTCTTAAAAGAAACTATTGTATCTGCCTGAAGCACTCCCTCTGGCATCTTGTTCCATATTCGCACCACCCTCTGCGTGAAAAAGTTGCCCCTCAGGTCCCTTTTAAATCTTTCCCCTCTCACCCAAATTTATGCCCCATACTTTTGGACTCCCCTACCCTGGGAAAAAAACTGCTACCATCCACCTTATCTATGCTCCTCACAATTTTATAAACCTCTATAAGGTGACCCCTCATTCTCCTTCGCTCCAAGGAATAAAGACCTAGCCTGGCCAACCTCTCCCTATAACTCAGGCCCTCTAGTCCTGGCAATATCCTTGTAAATCTTTTCTGCACTCTTTCAAGTTTAACCACGTCTTTCCTTTAACAGGGTGACCAAAACTGTACACAGTACTCCAAGTGTGGCCTCACCAACAACTGCAACATTATGTCCCAACTCCTATACTCAGTGCTCTGACTGATGAAGGCCAGTGTGCTAAACATTGTTTTCACCATCTTGTCTACCCGTGATGCCGCTTTCAATGATTTTCACTCATTTCGATAATTGTCTGCCTTTTGATTTTTCCTACCAAAGTGCATGACCTTGCACTTTCCAAAATTAAGCTCCATTTATTAAGTTTTCACCCACTCACTCACTCACTCACTCACTCACTCACTCACTCACACACTCAGAGTCCAAATATTCTCCTTGCAGCATGTCCTCCCACCTATTTTTGTATTATCAGCAAAACTTAGATGCCTTGGCCGCCTCTATCAAGTCATTAACATAGATAATAAATAATTGAGGGCCAAGACTGATCCTTGGGACATTCAATTAGTTACATACTTCCATCCTAAAGAGATCCATTTAGTTTGACTCTCTGTCTCCTATGCAATTATCAGTCTTCAATCCATGCTAACACTCTTCCCTCAATACCATGAGCTCTTGTGCACCAACCTTTTATGTGACATCTTGTCAAATGCCTTGTTTAGTTATTACAAGATTTCTTTCTTCATTTCTGGCTACTTCAGTTCAGGGGGGAATCTGCTGAAAGAGAACATGACTGAGATTCCAGTTTGGGTCAGTTTACTTGAGTTTTGCAAAGTCATAGAGTCGTACAGCACAGAAGTGTTCACTTCGGCCCAGCCGATCCATGCCGACCTTTTTGCCCATCGACATTAATCTGATTTGCCTAAGTTAGGACCATATCACACTGCAATTACGTTACTTATCCTATTACCAATCCTATCACATTAGCTCTGTTTGTTCAGTGGAGAAATGTACAAGGCTCTGCTTATGACTGTTGGAGAAATGTGTCTGACCAGGATATTCAGTCTGAGCCTTCAGTATTACTAAAGGCTGATTTTTTCTGTATGTGAACCGTACTGGTCATGATTCAGACCTATGTAGTTGAAAATATTACCAGCAACAATTTTTGGCTGTTCCCTAACTGCCGATGTCATTTGAGCAGTGCTGAGGTGCACAAAATTCTCACGGCAGGAAATCCATACCTTATAAGGTGACCCCTTATTCTCCTACGCTCCAAGGAATAACAAAATTTGGTAATGCACAAAATTTGGTAATGCTGTTAATGTGATTTTTGTCTTTGCAATGTCTATTTTTGAGTCTTGCATAGATGAATTTCTAGCCTGCATTTCTAAAGTGAGTTGGTAAACAAATTCTGACCAAGGGTCACATCAGGCAATTGACTGGTTTTAAGAAGCATCTTAAAGGAACACAGAGAGATGAGGTTTAAAAAGGGAATCTCAGAGCTTGGGGTGCAGATAGCTGAAAGCATGACTGCCAATTGTGGAGCAATAAAAGTATAGGACAGTCAAGAGGTTAGAAGCAGAGGAGCCCTGAAATCTGGGTGGGTTGTAGGTTGCAAGGTTGATAACTCACTTTATTAGAATCACCTGCCTTATCATAAAGGCAGAATTGTACTCTCAAGTCTTCATGCAAGCCCATTCATCTCCAAATATAGTGTCCTACAAGTCTCTCCGGCCTCCATAACAATCCATCTTCCCTCCAAATATCCTCTAGGAAAGGAAATCTGCCATCCAGTCTGGCCTGTGTGTTACACCAGATGCACCACGTGGTTGACTGCTAACTGCCTTGTCAGTTCACAGGTAATAAGTGCTGGCTTTGCCAGTGACATTCACATCCTGTGAATGGAAAAGAATCAATGTGGCTGTATTAGTCTTCTGCTCTCTTCATTTCAACACTTGAGTTACAGTTCTTTATATGTATTTTTCAATGAATGAAAGGATTACAGCATGAAATTTCTTTTAATGTAAAAGTTATACATAAAGTTGTGTGCTCTTTTAATAGCTCAAAATGCTGCAATCGTAGAATCATAGAAATGCACAGTGCAAAAGGAGGGCATTCAGTCCACTGTGTCCACGGCAACCAAAAATAATCTCTAGGTTAATTCCACTTCTCAGCCCTTGGTCCATAGTGCTCTAGGCTGCAGCTCACCCAGTGATCATGCAGGTAGTTTTAAAATGCTGTTAGGATTTCTGCCTTCGTCACTCTCTCAGATAATCAGTTTCAGACATCTGCCACTTATTAAGTGAAATAATTTTCACTCAGCTCCTCTCTAATCCTTCTCGCATTTGAAGAAAATCTATCCCCCTAGTTATTGACTCTCTGCTGCAGGATACTTTATAGGTACTTTGACAGTAAACCATTTGGTATCAAAAACAACCAGCAAATGAGAACCTTGGTCTTACTCAGTGCAATAACTGGTGACAATGCCAGCTCATTGTAACACTGCCTGGAGGAGTGACTGTCACCATTTTGTTCCATATTACAAGACGTACAGCTTGCATTTGACACACGACTTATTTCTTGAAGCGCTGATGGGTTTTACCTTGCAGTGCAAAGCAGGAAGATAAGTCCGTTTCTGCTAAAAGATCACCAAGCTGAAACATTGGTTTTGTTTCTCTCTCCACAGACGCTGCCTGACCTGCTGAATATTGTTTTTTTTCATTTCAGGGACAACCTGGGGTCTTTTTACGGATTTCTCAAGGAAAGGTGTCTGTGAGGAAAGAAACAGAGTTACTGTTTCAAGTCAGTGGTTCGGTACCCTGAAGCACTGACGCAGTTACGATCTCCACAGACACTGCATAGGCTGCTGAGTATCTCCAGTGTTTTCTGTTTGTCTTTAATGTTATATATGAAAGAAGGATCAGGAACTTAAAGGAATTGACTTGACTTTCTGTGCATTAGAATGTTATATGAACGTGTTAGTGTTTATTTTCTGGATGTCAGCCAATCCTTTATGGTGGCTGGGAGCTGATGTGGAGAAAGCTGCAGATTGATGTTCAATGTCTCACTTCAGTTTCACACTCAAATCCGATCAAGCCTATCAAGCGGAGCATGCCTTATGAAAGCAGGTTGAGGAAACTCGGCCTTTTCTCCTTGGAGCGACGGAGGATGAGGGGGGACCTGATAGAGGTATATAAAATGATGAGAGGTATTGATCGGGTAGATAGTCAGAGGCTTTTCCCCAGGGCTGAAATGGTTGTCACAAGAGGACATAGGTTTAAGGTGCTGGAGAGTAGGTATAGAAGAGATGTCAGGGGTAAGTTTTTTACTCAGAGAGTGGTGAGTGGAACGGTGCTGGCAACGGTGGTGGAAGCGGATACGATAGGGTTTTTAAGAGACTTTTGGATAGGTACATGGAGCTGAGAAAAATAGAGGGCTATGGGTAAGCCTAGTCATTTCTAAGGTAGGGACATGTTCGGTGCAGCTTTGTGGGCCGAAGGGTCTGAATTGTGCGGTAGGTTTTCTTTGTTTCTATGTTTCAATCTTGATAGCACAGGCAGAATCCCACCTCCTTCCCAAGTGACTGCTGTTTAAAAAAAACCTGGATAAATTCCAATTAATTTTATTTTTCTCTCCCTGTGATTCAGGAGCTTTGCCGCCAACGGATGGCGATCAAGACATCAGAGCGCCCGGAGACTGCCCATGCTTCTCGCATCAATAGTGTCTCCTCTCAGTTCAGCGATGGTCCACAGCCGAGCCCTTCCACTCGGAGCAGCACTTCCTCCTGGTGCGAGGAGCCAGTCCAGTCCAACATGGACATCTCCACGGGACACATGATACTGGTAATCATTCAACTCCTCCTGTCATATTATAACTGATAGCTGCTGGTGGGAAAAGCTTAGCTGCTTCCTGTCAAAGTCAAAGTTTATTGTATGCACAGGTGCAATGTAAAGCTTTCTTGCCGCGGCAACATAGCATCAGATACACAACATTCACAAGAAAAACATAAATTAACAACATAAGTTATACAAAATTATACAGAAAGAACACAATTAGAACAACAATGAAGTCCATTGTTGTGCAAAGTGGTCAAAGTGTTGCTATACTGAGGTGTAGACTGAGGGGTGTACAGATTAGTTCAAGAACCGAATGGTTGAAGCGAAGTGGCTGTCCTTGAACCTGGTGGTGTGGGAATTCAGGCTTCTGTACCTCCTGCCCGATGGTAGCTGCGAGCAAATGGCATAGCCTGGATGGTGGGGATCTTTGATGATAGATGTATTGAAAGTAGTGCAAATGAATTAGGTTGCCCGTGCATTCCTCACTATTGCCTCCACTGGTGTTAATTGAATAGATATAAGACACTGTGGGACTCCTGAAATGAAATGCAAAGTTCATTCCTCCTCCTGACTCAGTCTAATGGGGGAATTATATTCACCAAGCATCTGCTCAAAAGCAAAAACTCCATCTCATGTTATGGTATAAATCCAGTGGATGTTTGTTTCATACTCAGTCAGAAAGTAACCCATTATTTTTTTTTCAAATCACCTTTTGGGATGTAGACTTTGATGGCAAAGCCAGCATTTATTGCCCATCCCTAATAGCCCTTGAGAAGGTGGTGGTGTGCTGTCTTCTTGAACACTGCAAATGCCTTGGTGAAGATGCTCCCACAATATTGTTGGGGTCAGAGTTCCAGGATTTAGACCTGGTGACAATGAGGAACTGGTGATATATCTCCAAGACAGGATAGCGTACGATTTGGAGGGGAACCTGCTGGCAGACGTGTTCCCACCTACCTGCTGCCCTCATACTCCGTGATGGCTGAGGTTGCAGGTCGGGAAGGGGCTGCCTCTGCAGCTGCAGGGCATTTTATAGATGGTACGCACTGGAGCTGCAGTGTACCTGTGAGTGGAGGAATTAATGTTTAGAACGAAGATGGGATGTGCATCAAGCAGACTGCTTTGTATGGAATAGTGTTAGGCAATTGAGTGTTGTCACCTCTCTACTTGGTGATCTATGTTTGAAATGGACAGAAAACTATCAATGAGTTTAATAGCACAGAAGGAGTCCACTTAGTCATTTACGGCAGTGACAACATTTTAAAGGGCTGACCCAATTAATCCCATCTTCAATCTATCCCCATTTCCTGTAATTTTCTCTTTTTCATAGACTTATCCAATTTCCTTTTGGAAATTAATAATGAATTCTCATTTTCCCTACAGATAGTGCATTCTAGATCTTACCCAGTCACTGCATTAAAAATATTCCTCAACTCTCAGTGGCATTTTTGCACTAACCTTCAATCTTTGCCCTTTTGTTACTTTTCTTTTTACTTGCTGTATCAAAGCCAATCATAACGATCCAGAGCCAATTCAACAGTCTGTTTCTATCATTAGGGCATGGCTTAAATTTTTAGAAGAGGTTAGAAAAAGTAATGTTGTGAAGAGGTGAGCATGAAAGAAAATGCAGGGATGGGGGTGAGTGTAGTGTTAAGCAATTTGGGTATGATTATGGTTGTCTTAATATCATTCGTTAACATCCTGTACGCCTTTTAGTGCAAAGTGTTCTTGTTCCCCAGCACAATGTTTTCCAATGTCCAGTTTGCCAAGTCCTAAATATTTATGGATAAACCACATAAAAAAAAACTGTTTTGCACATACTTTGCAGTGCTTATATCCATTTCCTGTAGAGGTCTTCCCATCATTAAATAGGGCTGGACACTTGTTGTCATGACTAACCCTAACCTGGGTCTCTTATTTTGCGTGACTGGTTATGTCAAGGTCATGCACACTGGGTGTTTCCAAATTATTGACAGAAATGTGATCAGAGTGTTATAACCTGTGATCTTCGTGGTTCACTCAAAGAAAAGAGTACCTCACACAGCAAGCCGGGAACCACACATGAATTAGAGGGTCCTCACTGGGACATTGCTTTTGTTTTCACTGACTCCCCAACTTTGATTCTAACTTGCTGCTCTTTCACAGAAGGGCAACACTCATAAAGACCATGTGGCAGCAACCCAGTCTTGTCGCAGAGCCACTCAGGAGCATGGAGACACAAGAGACTGCAGATGCTGGAATCGGGAGCAACAAACAATCTGGATTGTTTGTTACTCCACTTTGTAGCACGATGGGGAACGTCACATCGGTGTGCCATTTGATCTTCCCCTTGCATGTCTGCCACACAGAGATCAAATACACTACAAGTTCTGGTGAACTTCCCATCAGGGAGCTTGTGAGTGAGGAGGCAGCCATTGTCATTTTGAACATGCAAGTTGTCTCCCAGTGTTTTTAAATGGGAATAACCCACAACTGTGATTTCTTATAGAAACAGTGCCCCAATTTTGCTATTTTTTTTGGTCACACTTGACTCAGCATTAATGGAAAACACAACATGTGTTTCATGCATCAAAGGTGAATGAAATCTAATTTCCAGGCTTTTGCATCCTCTCTGCAACTTGCTTTACCTCCTGTCTTTGCAACATCAGCACATTTAGCTTCAGGTCACTTGGTTCTCGAACAGTTGAGGCCTGAGCAAGGATCTCTGTGGCAGTTCATTAGTTACAGCTTGCCCACCTGAAAATGTCCAATTTATCCCTTAGATGGGCATCTTGGTTGGCATGGACGAGTTGGGCTGAAGGGCCTGTTCTGTGCTGTATTACTCTGTGACTCCATGACTCTACTCACTGATCTTTGTTAGTTAGCTAATCCTCTATACATACTAAATTAACCCCAGGGCCACACCTTGTGCTGTAACTTTTTATGTGCCACCTTATGCACTGCCATTTGGAAATTATAATACATTTACATCTACTGAATCGCTTTTATACACCCAGCTTATGATGTCTTCAAAGTACTGTAATAAATTTGTCAAATACGATTTCCCTTTCCTGAAACCATGTTGGACCTGTCCTAAATACTGGAATTGGAATTGGTTTATTATCGTCACTTGTACCGAGGTACAGTGAAAAACTTGTCTCGCATACCGTTCATACAGATCAATTCATTACACAGTGCATTGAAGTAGTACAAGGTAAAACAATACAGAATGCAAAGTGTCACAGCTACAGAGAAAGTGCAGTACAACTAGATAATAAGGTGCAAAGTCATAACGAGGTAGATTATGAGGTCAAGAGTCCATTTTATCATACGAGCGAACCATTCAATAGTCTTTTCACCGCAGGATAGAAACTGTCCTTGAGCCTGGTGGTACGTGCTTTCAGGCTTTTGTATCTTCTGCCCAATGGGAAAAGGGTGAAGAGAGAATGTCCGGGCTGGGTGGTGTCTTTGATTATGCTGGCTGCTTTACCGAGGCAGCGAGAAGTATAGACAGAGTCCATGGATGGGAGGCTGGTTTCCGTGATGTGCTGAGTTGTGTCCACAACTCTCTGCAGTTTCTTGCCATCCTGGGCAGAGCAGTTGCCATACCAAGCCGTGATGCATCTGGATAGGAGGCTTTCTGTGGTGCATCAATAAAAGTTGGTGAGTGTCAAAGTGGATATGCCAAATTTCTTTATCATACTGAGGAAGTAGAGGCACTGGTGAGCTTTCTTGGCCGTGGCATCTACGTGGTTGGCCCAGGACAGGTTATTGGTGATGTTCACTCCTAGGAGCTTGAAGCTTTCAACCCTCTGAAACTCAGCAACATTGATGTAGACCTGAGCATGTGCACCGCCCCCTTTCCTGAAGTCAATGACCAGCTCTTTGTTTGCTGACATTGAGGGAAGGGTTGTTGTCATGACACCATGTCACTAAGCTCTCTATCTCATTCCTGTACTCCGACTCATCATTATTTGAGATACGGCTCACTACTGTGGTATCATCTGCAAACTTGTAGATGGAGTTAGAGTAGAATCTGGCCACACAGTTATGAATGTATAGGGAGTAGAGTAGGGGGCTGAAGACACAGTCTTGTGCAGTTGGGAATAATCGTGCCAGAGGTGTAGCTGCCTATCCTTACTGATTGCGGTCTATTGGTCAGGAAGTCAAAGATCCAGTTACAAAGGGAAGTGTTGAGTCATAGGTCTCAGAGTTTGCTGATGAGTTTGCTTGGAATTATAGTATTGAAGGTGGAGCTGTAGTCAACAAACAATAGACTAACATAGGTATCTTTACTGTCCAGATGCTCCAGAGATGAGTGTAGGGCCAGGGAAAGGGCATCCACCGTAGATCTGCTTCAGTGGCAGGCAAATTGCAGTAGGTCGAGGTTGTCTGGGAGGCTGGAGTTAATGCATTCCATGACCAGTGTCTCGAAGCACTTTATGATGGTGGATGTCAGAGCCACTGGTCGGTAGTCATTAAGGCATGTTACCTTGTTTTTCTTTGGTACCGGGATGATAGTGGTCTTCTTAAAGCAGGTGGGAACCTCAGATTGAAGCAGGGAGAGGTTAAAAATGTCTGCAAAAAGCCCCGACGGCTGATCTGCACGGGATCTAAGAACACGGCCAGGGACAGCATCCGGGCCAGTTGCTTTCTGTGGAAGACTGAACTTATGTCCTCAACGGTGACTATGGGTTCAGGTGCATTAGAGGTTCAAAATGTGCATAGAATGCATTAAGCTCATCAGGAAGGGATGCACTGCTGTCAATGATGCTGCCTGACTTCATTTTATAGCCCGTTATAGCATGTAAACCCTGCCGCAACTGATGGCTGACAACAAGTAATAATATCCTGTTATTACTTCCTTAATAATGGATTCCAGCATTTTTCCATCCTTGTAGGTAAAATTGAATTTTGAATCACCATAGCCCCACTGTAATTGTCCTGAAAGAGCTGCCCAGATGGTTATATTCCTCAGCTGTTTTGCCTTACCCCTGCATTTTTTTTCCTTTCAAGCATTTATCCAATTCTCTTTCGAAAATGTTCTGTAATAGCTATCAAGTGCATTTAGGTATTCATTTCCTTGCAAAGGTCAAATATCTGGACCATTGCTTCTAAATTCTGCTGCTAACTGAGTTCTTGCTGAGATGATAATTCTAAAATTTATTTCTGGCTACTGATTTAGCCATTCGTATGGAATAGATTGAAGTTGCCTGATCCTATTTTTCTGAATATGCACAGCACAGTGTCCTGTCTTTATTCTATTGAAGGCAGAACCTTTTGGCACCCAGAATAGAATTGACAGGAATGCATGGTCTGAAGGCCATGCTGATGGGTGTTCAAGTCATGGCAGGACCACCCATGGTGACAAAGATGCCAATCTAGTTGCCTTTCTTTACAGTAAGGGATTGTGAATCAACCTAATGACCTGTTCATCTGAAAATATGTCCTGCTCTGTGTTAGATGCATCTCCAGACATAGAAGAGCAGAAGGAAAAGGAAAGCATTTCACCTATTATAACACTGTAATTATCTCCTGATATGATCCCAATATCACAGAGATATGATCACTCTGTGATTCTTTTGCCACTCTTTGACATTAAGGGATAATTTACAGTGGCCAGTTAACCCACCAGCATACTTTTGAGATGTGGGAGGAAACCAGAGCACCTGGGAAAAAAACACAGTCACAGAGAGAACATGCAAACTCCACACAGACAGCAACCGAGATTAAGATCAAACGTGGGTCCCTGGAGCTGTGAGGGAGTAGCACCAACCACTACAACACAGTACCACACTCCTATGGGATGCCTCTCTAATGATTGCACTTTGGGAAGTGTAAACAAAGGAAAGGTTTGCATTTATATAGTACCTTTCACATCCCAAAATCAATTAAGTAATTTTGGACAATGTAATAATAAGAACATAAGGTGCAAGAATAGGCCATATGGACCCTGAAACCTGCTCCACATTCAATAACAACATGGCTTATCTGATCTTGGCCTTAAATCCACTGACTGATCCCTGCAACTTTTAATTCCCCTTGATGATGTCGGAAACTCAGCAGCTCTCTTGTTCACGACAACTTCCCCTAAGCAGCATTGTGACAACAACTAAATAAAGGGGTAACAAACCCAAAACAATGCTGCCTGACCTGCTGAATTTTCTCAGCATTTTCTGTTTTCAAACCAAATAATCTGTCCTCATGATGATAAACAGTGACCGGGACTCTGGGATCCTCTTCAAAGTGATGCCATGAGATATTTTGCTTCCGAGAGCACTGGGCTTGCTAGTTTAACATCTGCTGTGAAAATACTTGCAGTTCTTCAGTACAGCACAGGATTTTGTTTTTGCTCAAGCCTCTGAAGACGTTGCACACAGTTCACGAGCAGTTCTGCTCTTTCAATTTCTACTGGATTCCTTTGTAAAGGAGCAGTTTGGTCCCAGATCACTTTCCTTCGAGACCTTGAACCCAGAACCTTCAGACTCAGAAGCGAGAATGCTACTAACCAAGCTGACAGAGGAATGGAAGATTACCATAGCTCTGAAAAAGGCACTTCAAATACTGCAGGGACAACCTGTAAGAGCTGAGAGGACCCATCTGTAAGCTGTAACTACAGCATCCGCAGGGGCACTCTGGCCTAGTTGGCTTTCTTACAGCAGGCTTAAGGAGTTACCCTGGTCCACGTGCCTTCTCGTCCCATGAGACAGAGCCTTGGTCCCAGGGAATTTATGTATGATCACTTCTGGAGGGCATGTTAAACACATATACACACACATCCTTAAGGTGATTGTTAACAGGTTATATGTCTCTGATGAAGGCTCTCGACCTGAAATGTCGGCTGTCCATTTCCGTCATGGATGCTGCCTGATCCGCTGTTCCTCCAGCTTTTTGCATATGCCCCTGCTGGTCCATCTCCCTATTGCCATCCCCACCAAATCCTGCACACACACCTACACATGATTCATTCTCTTGGCATGGCTGCCCATGCTTTAAGCCTGCAACTCAGCAGAAAACAGATTGTATGGTATCTGCGCTTGAACTGAACCTTTCACCCAATTTTGTCTCCTGAAATGCCCAGAGCCTGAATAAAGCCAGCAGGATCATCCTTGCCATTTTGAAGGGATCTATTCAAATATTTATTTTGACATGGTACTAAAGTGAACAAAGTGATTTTTGTGTTGAATGATGGAACAGACCTGATGGGCTGAATGGCCTGCTCCTGTTCTCATTTTTTGTGCTTCTGTGTTTCAATTTACAAGGATAATAGGTGCTTATTTTATACCGTTCACACAACATGATATTTGCTCTTTGAGTTTGTCATCAAGTTATACAGAACTGAGTGTTGAAAATCTGATTCCTGGTCTGTGATGAGCTGACAAGAAGAACCAAAAGAGGAGATGAGGAATCAAGGTCAAAATTCTGCTCTTTCAATTACTACTGGATTCCTTTGTAAGGGAGCAGCTTGGTCCCAGATCACTTTCATTTTGTAACCGAATGTTCAAGGCAGTCTAGTTCAAAATGACAGTACATTGACGATTGTACCCCTTCGAGTTTTTAGGAATCTGTGAGGATTTCAGTGCACATTTAGAGATCACTTCTTGCTGTGCATTGTAAGATCTGATTGGTTAATGGTTATTATGTGTGTTATAAGTAGGACTTGAATTTTCCAGTTGGTATTTTTGGCTCAGTTGGGGAGTAGTTTCTCTATTTCATTTCTATTTTTCACAAAATGGGATATTTTTTGGTTATTAAAAAACAGTCAAGGAATACATCAACTTTTGGACTCCAGACGGTATAAATTGAAATCAGTAATAATAACACATAGACATTCAAAGTCATATTAATTTATTAAAATTTCCCATAACCTACCAGGTCACCACCAGCATTGCACTGATCAGTGCATTCCACAAACTATTGGGATTGGTCAGAAGTACATGTGGATATGTTGAAATCCACATGCAACATTAGTAAAACAAAATGAACGAAAGTGTAAATGTGGCACAGCTGAAGATTCCCAACATGTCAAATTCATGAATAAAGACACAGGATGTTTTTTTCAAGTCGTCTATTTGTATGTTTTTGAGTGTTTTTGGTTAATCCCCAAAAATTTCAAGCTCCATAAGTATGTAGCTAGCGGACCTACACTATCTTTTTCTTGTTATCTCATGTTTACCTTTAATATATTTACTTTCAGCTTGTTTCAAAACTTAAGTTAAAAAGTTGAATTTTTTTAATAACTTTGTGATGAAGGATTCCTAGACGATAGTGTTTATTTTATGTCAGCGGGAGAGATTCTGACTTTAGATTTGACATGTTAATGTCACAGTTGGCATATTTTCAGGTGTTGGAACTATTTGAATTCACACTGGATATTAAAGGGCAAATTTAGAGCTGTACAGAGAATGTGATCAGTAATCGCACCCAGTTAGGCAGTCTGGTCTGGTTTCATGGCCGTATGTCAGGTGCTGAAGACAGGAATGTTCCAGGTTTTACTTTTGTTTAGGTTCAAGATGCTACTTGGGGCAGTTTTCTGTGTTTGACTAAATTTGATATTTTCATTTATTGAAGAAACCCCACTTTCATGAACTTTCAGTATCTATAAAGTGAAACTGAATTGACATCCACAGTGATAACATAGGGTAGTTTAGGCTTTACCTTAGTTTATTCATTCATTCAAGCCTTATTTTTATAAACAAGTACAAGAATCTTGTTTCTCGCATGCTTTTAATCTGCCAGATTTTATTACCACTGTCACACCACTGACTGGTGCATTCCACAAACAAGAAGGATTGGGGTTCAGTCTCTATGTGCTTTTTAAAATCACATGTAACCACCTTAAAGCAAATTGAATGGTTTAAATTCTGGATGATTCATGTTTATTGGTTAAAAAACATACAGAATCACAGAATAGTTGCAGCATAGATGGGGGCCATTCAATCCATTTAGTCCTTACTGGCTTAGTGTGTCTCAACCACCCTCTCCCTATAACCCTGCGAAATTCTTTCCTCTCAAATACTTAGCCAGCTGCTTTTGAATACAACAGCTGAAACTATCACCAGTACCACCACTGAGCATTTCATTCCAGTCCTTAACCATTCACTACATACAAAACCTTTGCCTCGTGTCACTTTTAGTTCTTTGTCAATCACATTCATTCCGTGTCCCCTGGTTTTTGACCCTTTGGCCAGTGGGAAAAGTTTCTCCCTATCAATTCTGGCTATACCCCTCTTGACTTGAACTGCCTCCATCAGATTGCTTCACAACATCCACTATTTCAAGGAGAATATCCCCAGCTTCTGCAGTCAATCCCCCCAACTAAAGTCCCTCATCCATAGAATCATTTTAGCAAATATCTTCTGCACTCTCACTGCAGCCGTAACTCTTCCCTTAAGTGTGGAGCTTGAAACTGGACACTCTGTGGCCGAACCAGTCTTTTATAAAGATTCCTCATGACTTCCTTGCTCTTGCACTCTATGCCTTTATAAATAAAGCCCAAGATCCTGTATGATTTTAATCAGTTTTTCTGCCTGCCCTGCTTACAAGATAAGGGCCAGTCCTCTAAAATGGAGCTGCACAGAATTTTTGTTTTCACACCAGGTGGTGAATCCCTGGAATTCTCTACAAAGGGCTGTGGAGGCTTGATCATGAGAAGTATTCAAGATGGTGGATACATTTTCGAAAGGGAATTGAGGGCTCTGGAGTACAGAGACAGAAGAGAAGCTCAGGCCTGGGGTAGAGCAGCTATTGAATAGCAGGGCATGCTTGAGGGGCCAGGCGGCCTAATTCTGCTCTTATTTTCTTGTGTTCTTGTGCCTGAATTTCCAACAACTGTGCACTACTACTCTCTCTTTCCTGTTCCTTAGCCAGTTTTCTTCCCATGCTGCTATTGCCGCAAAAACTCGATGGGCTCCCATTCTTAATAGTAAGCCTGTTGTGTGGCATCAGCACCTGCCTGATCCTGAGGCTGGGAAGTTGAGAGCAACTGTGACCTTGACCTCCATGGGCAGAGTAGTCCAGAAACAAGTGAGTTCTGAACTGCCGGAACTGCATGGATAATGATCCTCAAGGGAGTCCAACTATGAGCATGGGTCTATGTACATTCTGGGTGTATAAGATCTAGATAAGATAAGATATCTTTATTAGTCACATGTACATAGAAACACACAGTGAAATACATCCTTTGCGCAGAGTGTTCTGGGGGTAGCCCACAAGTGTCGCCACACTTCCGGTGCCAACATAGCACGCTCACAACTTCCAAACCTGTACGTCTTTTGGAAAGTGGGAGGAAACCAGAGTACCCGGAGAAAACCCACACAGACACGGGGAGAATGTACAAACTCCTTACAGACAGTGGCCGGAATTGAACCCAGGTCGCTGGCGCTGTAAAGCGTTATGCTAACCGCTACACTACCATGCCTGCCCCTACATTACCGTGCCTGATAAGCATTTTTAAACCTCCTCTCACACGGTCTTCTTGACTGCCTGTGTGGCTCTGATGCTTATGATCCATCTCCACACCCTCTATCAAGAGAACTGTTAGGTGCAGGCAAATCCCCATTGGAAACCTTTTTGGAGTAAAGGAAAATCATTGAAGATGCAAGGAAGGCCCAGTGTTGAGTGTGAGCAGTGAGGATGCAGAGTGCTGGAGAGCAGCCTAGCAAAGAACACAGTGTGCGTGTTGGCCTGTTGCACTGTTTCAGGGGAGACAAGGTAAGTAAAAGCTGGTTGTTCCATGACTAAACTGTCACTCTTCAGACCAATGAGTTTGAAATCACTCTGGAGTTGAATATTGTTCAATGGTGAATTATTTGGGGGAGCTTTAAGCCAGAAAAATTTTTCTCATGCAAAAGAAAACCAAGGATCAAATTCTCCACCGGGCACTTAAGAGGCTAAGAGATGGGTACAGTATCGCCTGCTCCAGCTTCAGCCTAGTTTCAATTGCACAGTGCTTTCTTTTCAACAATGTGAGAAGGAATTTCTAGGCCATAATTTAGCAATGTATTTTCACCTTTTGTGTTTTTTCTTTCATTCCATTTGTTGCCGTCTACTGTTCTGACAGTTCTCACATAAGAACATAAGAAAACTGGAGTAGAAGTAGGCCACTTGGCCCCTCAAACCTACCCCACCATTCAATATAATCATGGCTGATCAGCCCCAGGCTTCACCTCCTCTTCTGTACCAGATCCCCACAGACCTCAATTCCCTGACCTTTCAAAAGTTTTCCTGCTTCCTCTTTAAACATTCCCACTGATCCAGCTTCCACAACCCTTTGGAATAGGGAAATCTGGAGATTCACTACCCTCTTTTAAGATGTTCCTATGCACCTATGTTTTAAATGACTGCCCTCTTATCTTCTATCTATGTTCCCTTATTTGAGATTCCTCCACGAGAAGAAACATCTTGACATCCCTCTTAGGAACTTCTATAGATCACCCCTCATTCTTCTAAACTTCTTTGTGAGTATCTGATACTGATGCTTTTAGGAATCCCCACCTTTCAATCTGTTGTCCAATAAACAGAGCGCCTAATACCTTGGGCACTCCCCCTTTATTCATCATTGGGGGAGAGGAGAGATAGAGGCTCCCTGGATGAAAGGCGGTGGCAGGAGACAGTCATTCTAAACTATCAGTAATGCTGTCTTCCGAGGCTTCAGGGGACTGGTATTAGTCCTGCATCCTCTGAGGTCCATGGCAGTGCTATTTTCTGGTGCACGTTAGTTCTCAAGGAAATTGTAGCATAAGTTTGCACAGCAAAATTTTTGTTTCAACTTGTCCTATCATGCCCTGCCAGAAAATTCCAGGTCATAGTCGTAGAGATACAGCACGGAAACAGGCCCTTCCTCCCACCGAATCCACTGAAATCTCTCTCTATCTTTCTCTTTTTTTTTCTTTTTACAGTATAAATAGAACTTCTGACTGACATCTAAAAATAAACAGCCCCAAAGGCTGGAATATTATTTTTCTGCAACAAAATGCTGAAAGTTATGCCACATCTCACAGTCTGCTGCTCACATTTGCATTAAAGAGGTCACCCAAGCATCTAACCCAAGGGGAGAAGACTTTATGTTGTTTTCTTCAGCCTCCTGGGACAGAGCGGACATGGGGGTTTCCTACCATTGCACCCTTCCCCAAACTACTGGCATACAAAGACTTTGTAGCTCCCTTACACAAAAGACATGGTCTCTACAGATACTTACTTCCACTAGTCTGTCCAGGACCACCTGAGTCCTTGGAAACCTCTCCCTCCCTTCTCCCATGATTACAGTGCCAAATCTTGAAGCCACAGCTCTTTCCAGCAGCGGGATGATTGCTGCTTATAACGTGCATATATCCCTTCAAAGGGCTGACTCTCAAGGCTGAGTATGACAACTGTATCATCTTACAAATAGATCAGAGATTTGGTAATAGGAGACAGATAGAGTGGAATTCAAGGTCTGTTCTCTGGCTGGCAGTATTATAAAAAAATTGGAGCCTCCTCCCTCCACCAGGTCTCCAGGACATTTCTAGATCTAGTAATAATTTAGGCAAGCAAAACTCAATACCAGGTGTGCATACTATCAGAGGTGGAATAATCTAGCAACAGGAGCAAGAAGTTGCAGAAGGACACAGAGTGAATGACCAAAACTGTTGAAGTAGACTTCAATGTGAGAAATGATGAGAATCAAATCTAAGTCATAAATTACATTGTTGGCTTGAGTTCACTGACTTCTTTCATACCTGAGCCCAAATTTCTCAGTGTATGCATGAATCCAGGAAATTCACTCACACAGCTCATTTGAATATTGGCAGGTTCATGTTGATGAGTTTTTTAGAGAACGGTTCTCAACATCCCAGAAAATTATGGAGCAATGTAGTTAACACATCTGTGACATTTTTTAATCATTATTTCACTCCTGAAAAGAGATTTAATTGGTAATTGGTTTATTATTGTCACATGTACTGCTATACAATGAAAAGCTTTGTTTTGAAGATGATACGGATCATTTCAAGTACATCAAGGTAGTACAAAGGGAAAAGCAATAACAGAATGAAGAATATGGTGTTACTGTTACAGTACAGAGAAAATACAAAGCAGGTAGACGATTAGGTGCAAGGGCCACGACGAGGTAGATTGTAAGGTCAAGAGCTTATCTTCATCCTAAAAGAGGTCCGTTCAAGAGTCAAAGAGTAGTCCAGCACGGAAACAAGCCCTTTGGCCCCACTGGTCCATGCCAACCAAGATGTCCATCCAAGCTAGTCCCAGCATTTGGCTTATAACCTTCTGAACCTTTTCTATGCATGTACCTGTCCAATTGCCTTTTAAAAGTTGTTACTGTACCTGCCTCAACCACTTCCTCTGGCAGCTCATTCCATATACATACTACCCTTTGTGTAAAAAAGTTGCCCCTCAAGTTCCTACTAAATCTTTCCCCTCTCACCTTAAACTATGCCCTCTAGTTCTTGTTTCCTCAACCCTGGGAAAAATTCTATGCCCCTCATGATTTTATACACCCGTCAGTCTCCTACACTCCAATGAATAAGGTCCTGGCATCTTCAACCCCTCTTCATATCTCACTCCCTCAAGTCCTGGCATCATGCTCATAAATCTCCTCTGCAGTCTTCCCAGTTTAATAACATCTTTCCTATAGCAGGGTGACCAAAAGTGAAAATGATACTCCAAGAGAAGCTTCACCAGCGTCTTGTACAACTGCACCACGACTTCCCAACTTTTATACTCAATGCCTTCGCTGATGAAGGCCAGCGTGCCAAAAGCTTTCTTCACCACCCTGTCTACCTGTGACTCCACTTTAAGGGAACCATGTGCTTGAACTTCAAGGTACATCTGTTCTACAACACTTCCCAGGGCCCTACCATTCACTGTGAAGAGTCTTATAACAGCAGGATAGAAGCTGTCCTTGAGTCTGGTGGTGCATGTTTTAGTATATTAATGCCATTGTTACAGCACAGGTTTCCAGGAGATTCTAGGCTGAGTTACTATTCAGGAAAAGTGAAACTCATGGGACTTTTCATTCAAACCCAACTCATGAGCTCTGTACCCAGTGCTGAAGAAGTACTTCCCATCCGGTAGAACCTCCCCGCACAATCAGCTCCTTCAACTCATTAAATTCAACAAACAAATATCATATACCAAATGAATATCGGTGTGCCTTATTATTGCATCTACTTTTATTGCATAAAAGGAGTAAAGAGTTCCTTGTGCAGAAATGATGGATCTAACTTGCATCTATGTTAAAATATACCTATAATAAAAATGGAAAAGGTTTACAATTAAGGAATAAGGTTGGGTATCACTTACAAACTCAGATGAGTAGAAGATGGAAGAACATATTGAAACCCTACATCCATATATGATGATAATATATGATTAAAGCATAAGAAATTAACAGAATAGAACAAAAATAATGATTTTATGAGATATATTCAAGACACCAGTCAATTAATTTGAATTGCTTAAAAGTACAACTCATGAACTCCAAGAATGTTATATAAACCATTTCCTTTTCAATTGTCTTATCCACATTCTTAACATTCATTCATCCAAGTGCAGTGAGGTTCTATGGTTTACAGTGTTTCTTTCCTCCGCATGTTTTGTTGAGTAGATTGGAAGTTAATATTCACAATCAAACTCCTTGGAGTATTGTTGGATGCATTATAAATCATGAGGAGGTTGGAACCAGACTTCAGGGAGAAGTAGGTGGACTGGTGAAATGGGCAGAGATGTGGCAAATGAAATTTAATTGAGCAGTGTCAAGTGATATATGTTGATAGGAACAATGAGGAATCTTAAAATAAAACTAAAGGGTATCATTGTGAAAGGTACAAAGAGACTTAAGGATGTGCACTCATGTTGCTGAAATTAGCAGGACGAGTTCAGAGGGCTGTTAAAAAATATACAGGATCTTTGGCTTCATAAATAGAGCCATAGGGTATAGAAGCAAGGAAATGTGGGTCCAGCTGGATTGTCAGCACTTCTATTGTTATTTATTTTTCAGGATGTAGATGTCACTGGCAAGGTTAGAATTTATTGCCCATCCATAGTGACACTGAAAAACTGGTGTTGAACCGCCTTCTCAAATCACTGCAGTCCTTTTGTGAAAGTGTTTCCACAGTGTTTTTGGATGGAGAGTTCCAGGATTCAGACCAAACGACAATGAAGCAATGGCAATACATTTCCAAGTCAAGGTATTCTGTAATTTGGAAAGGAACCTGCAGCTGGTGGTGCTCCCATGCACCTGAAGCCTCAACCTTCTTTGTAATAGGGATTATAGGTTTGGGAGGGTCTGCAGGAGTAGCCAAGGGGAGTAACTGCTGTGCATTTTGTAAATGCCACACACTGTAGCCATGGTGTGCTGGTGGTGGAGACAATGTATGTTTAGGTTGAGTTACCTATGAAGGGAGTTGGTTTGATCAGGATAGTGTCAACTTTCTTGATTGTTCTTGGTACCCAGCCTGCAGTTGCGGTTGTAGCCATGGTATTTGTGTGCCTGGTACAATTAAGTTTCTGGTGATTGTTCATCCTCAGAATGTCGGTGGTCACTCAGTAATGGTAATACCATTGAATATCAAGGGTAAGTCATTAGACTTTCTCTTGTTGGAAATGGTCATTGCCTGCCATATGTTGTTATGTACTAATTATTCTTAAAACCACATTATAGGAAGGAGATCAGGGCCTTGGACAGGGTGTGAGAAGGCAAACTGGAATGGGACCAGAGTTAGGGGACTTCAGTATAAAATCAAAACACTCCACTTGCTGGAAATCTGAAATAAAACTAGAAAGCGCTACAAATATACAGGAAGTCAGGCAACATCTGTGGAAAGAGAAAAAGAATTATAACGTTTCAGATCAGTAACGTTTCATCAGAGGTGTCTCCTCTCAATGGCCAACATTTTTTTCTCTTGAGCATTTTCTTCTTCTCCATCTCTCCTCACAGCATTCCCTTGATCCTGTATAAGCACGTTCTCTCTCTCATGTCTTCATTCTCTCTCTTGGCACTCTTTCACTCCACAGTATGCATACTGTTCCTACTGTAGCATGAACCTCATTACTAAGAAGGTAACTAAGAAGGCAGGGAGGTAGATGTTGTCTATATGGACTTCAGTAAGGCATTTGGCAAGATCCCGTATAGTAGGCCGGTCCAGAAGGTAAGACACATTGGATCCAAGGTGAGCTGGCTAATAATGCCAGTGTGAGGAGGCAGAGGGTAGTGGTGGAAGGATGATTTTCCATTTAGAAGTCCATGACCAGTGGTGCACCACAGGGATCAATGCTGGGACCATTGTTGTCTGATATATAAACACAGCTTGGATATGAATGTAGGAGGTATGATTAGTAAGACTGCGGATGACATGAAAATTGGTGGTGTTATGGATAGCAAGGAAGGTTGTCTAAGGCTACAGCAGGATATAGATCAGGTGGAAAATTGGGCAGAGCACTGGCAGATGCAATTCAATCCCGACAAATTCAAGCTGATGCATTTTGGGAAGTCAAATAGGGGAAGGCCATATACAGTGAAAGGTGGGGCGCTAAGGAATGTTGATGAACAGAGAAATTGGATAGGACTGGGTTTGTTTTCCCTGGAGCAAAGGAGGCTGAGGGGTGACCTTATAGAGATTTATAAAATTATAAGAGGCTTAGATAAGGTAGAGAAGCAGCATCTTTTTCCCATGGTCAAGGTATTACAAACAAGAAGATATAGATTTAAGATGAGAGGAAGAATTTTTAAAGGGGATGTAAAGGGAAAGTCTTTTACACGGGGAGTGGTTGATATCTGGAACTCTCTGCCAGATGAGGTGGTGAAGTAGGATACAAGCACTATGTTTAATAGTCATTTAGATAGGCAAGGCATAGGAAGATACAGGCCTAGTTCAGGCAAAAGGGAGTAGTATAGATGGGCAAAAATGTCAGCATGGACTTGGTTGGCTGAAGTACCCATTGCTGTGGTATTGGTATCGATTTATTATTGTCACTTATACCGAGATATAGTGAAAAACTTGTCTTGCATACCGATCATACAGGTCAATTCATTACACAGTGCAGTTACATTGAGTTAGTACAGAGTGCATTGAGGTAGTACAGGTAAAAACAATAACAGTACAGAGTAAAGTGTCACAGCTACAGAGAAAGTGCAGTGCAATAAGGTGCAAGGTCACAACAAGGTAGATCGTGAGGTCATAGCCCATCTCATTGTATAAAGGAACCGTTCAATAGTCTTATCACAGTGGGGTAGAAGCTGTCCTTAAGCCTGGTGGTACGTGCCCTCAGGCACCTGTATCTTCTACCTGATGGAAGAGGAGAGAAGAGAGAATGACTCGGGTGGGTGGGGTCTTTGATAATGCTGGCTGCTTCACCAAGGCAGCGAGAGGTAAGGACGGAGTCCAAGGAGGGGAGGCTGGTTTCCATGACGCACTGGGCTATGTCCATAACTATGCTGTATAGCTCTGTGACTCCATGGACCATCCTTACTTGATAGCGTTCTTCCATGTTCTCATTACTCCCTCCAAATTCTCTCTGTGCTCTCTCAATCATCCCTTTTGCTGCTACCTCTCTCCTTGTCTCGCGGTACTCTCTCCAGCTTCCCATTCAATGCTTCCACTTCCTCTCCTCCCTCTCCTCCCTCTGTCAACTCTCTCATTGCACTCAGCATTTCATTTCCAAACGCTCTATGTCCTCATTCTTTATTTTTCTCTGATCTCTGGCTGTGCTGTTTTCCATGTTACTCCCATACTTGTTAATATGTTATTCCTGTTATTGCTCCATAGTAACATACTTATTTCTCTTTGATGTATCCATCCATACCAATTATAGCTTTAAAAGTTAGGTTTAGGAATAGCTTCATGAATGTAAAGCTGTAAAATTGCACAAAATTGGCAAAAATCCACTTCTGAACTGACCAGTTCCAACTCTGAAGTAATCTTTGCAGGTGTTTACCAAGATGCAGGCTGATTGTTCATATCTATTCTGTGTTTTGCAAAATTAGGACAGCAGGTTTATAAAGCCACTGGTAATGCATCATGTGGTGTCTGTAGACTCCTGTACATTTATAAAGCTTGTCAAAGTCATACCAGATGGTACACTCCATTCTTAAAGATACACTTACACCTAGATACATTATTCTGCTTTCTGTTTAAACAAGTAGCAAACCCATCAAAACTATTCACTATTTACATTCATTAAGTGGAGACGCTTGTAGACGAGGTGGTGAAGAAGGCATTTGGAATGCTTGCCTTCATCCTTCAGGGCACTAGTACAAGATTTGAGATGTCATGTTAAAGCTGTACAAGACATTGGTGAGACTGCATATCGAATACTGTGTGTATTTCTGGTTACCTGGCTGTAAGAAGGATGTCATTAAGCTGGAAAGAGTGCAGAAAAGGTTCCCAATTATGTTACCGGGACTGAAAGGGAGAGACTGGATAGGCTGGGACTTTTATCCCTGGAATATAGGCGGCTGAGGGGTGACCTTATAGAGGTATGTAAAATCATGAGGAGCATCGATAAGGTAAATTGCCACAGTCTTTTTCCCAGGATAGGCTTAAAGTGAGAGGGGGAAGATTTAGAAGGGAACTGACAGGCAACTTTTTCACACAGAGGGTGGTTGGTATATGGAATGAGCTGCCAGAGGAAGTGGTAGAGGAAGGTACAACTACAAAGTTGAAAAGACATGTAAACAAGTACATAGATAAGAAAAGTTTCGGGAGATGTGGGCCAAACACAGGGAAATGGGACTAGCTCAAGTAGACAACTTGGTCAACATGGACAGGTTGAGCTGAAGGGCCTGTTTCCAGGCTGCAAAACTCTGTGACTCTATTGTTATGCAGTCCATTGACTATTTATAATAATATACAACTGTAAACATTCAATCTCACTACAAGCTAAACATAGCATCTCTGAAATTTCTACTTCAGGCATTAATGATTTCAGTGAATCACCTCATTATGTAGGTCTCATTCATATATTGTGCCTTTCTACGCAACAGTTGCATTAACAAAATTATTCTACTGAATTTGAATACGTTGTATTACACAATTTGGATCATGATTTGTCTACCACTCTACATAAACTGTAACACGGGGACTAATAACTATCAATAATTACATGGTTCCAATTATATTGTATTTGGTACATTATTGGATACCAGGAAGTGAGTTGCAACATTCTCTACTTTGGTTGCTTTTAATGACTCTCCATCTTTGTGTCTCTGCTTTCACACCATCTTGCATCCTGACTCCCTCTTTGACTCTTTGACATATAGCCACTTCCCTCTTTCCTGCTGTCCCTTTTGAAGTTACAAAGTCAGCTCCCCTGAGTTTCCCTTTCTGGGTCGTCTCCAAGTCTTTCATCTCTGCCGTGCCTGTTCTCAGGCTATCCTACAGCATTCTGACTTTGCTGCATTTGACTGCCATTAATAAGCCCATACCTGCTGTGACATCTCTCACAGGATTTTCAAAGCTTTGGACCTGCTGTCACATTGCAATGCAGTCTACCCTGAAAGTTTCCAAGCTGCTCTGCACTAGAGTCAATCCAGGCCGCAATGCCATAACCAGTGGGTCTTCCAGACACTGAGTTCTCCCCTGAATTTGTGCAGTCTAATCTTCTCTGTCAATATCGTCTGTGCCAGACTCAATGGGCATTATCACACTGCAGCACCTCATGCAGAGCCCCTTGCTTCTAATCTTGCTTATGGACTCTTGTGGTGGCACAGTTGTGGTCCTGAAACTGGCTCTCCATGCTCTTCAGACATCTTACTGACTCCTGATTTGAATTGCTTGCCATCAGCTTGTGAATGGTTCCATTGGCCTGAGATTGCCACATCACTGTCCAAGTGATGCCTTTGAGTCAAGCTACCCATAGTGGGCTGTCTTCCTCTGGCCCCGGACTCTGAACGTCTTTTCCACTGTGTCACCACCCTGGTCTAATTCTCTGATCGGCTTGTAACTTTTCTTTGCAGGTCAGTTTCTTAACCTCATTTGGTAGGAGCTTCTGTTACTGCCGTCCTCTGTCCTAATCTTTCACTCCCATCAATGATCAGCCAAGAGACCAAAGGCCTGTAGCAAAGTAGACATACGTCCAGCTCTTACCATCAGACACACAAGCAGCTAGCACTGCAAATCCATGACTCTTGAAGAATGTTCTCACTATTCTCTTTGTGCCTCTTGAAGGTAAATCCTTTGTTAGTATTACCCACTCTCTAAAGATTCCACATTCCCATTCTATGTGCTTCATCACAGGCCTTTTGTCTGTGTCATGCAACTTTCTTTCAGGCTTCTTAGTGCACAACATTTACATTCTTTGGCCACAATGCAGTCTTCCCTCCTCCCAGGAATGTCTTAAGTTAAACTGCTTGGCTCTCGTTTCAGTCTCTGCTTTGTCTGATGAACTATCATCAAAGTCCAACTGTGTTGGTACCTGTTTATCACCACTTGCCCTTGATAATCAGACCTGCCTTCTGGAGAGGGATGCTTGCATTTACTACACTCTTGTTCCAGATTGTATTTTGTCTCACAGTCCCAGAAAATTTCATAGCTTTTTATCTTTATTCATTGTTTCTTAAGATCGGCACTTAGTTGGCAAGACCAGCATTCAGTGCTGAACCCTAATTACCCTTGAGAAGTTGGTGGTGAGCTACTTTCTTGAACCAGTGCTGTTGGGAGGGTGGGTTCCAGGATTTAGAGCCAATGACCATGAAGGAATGATGAAATGTTTACAAGTCAGGATGGCATAACATGGAAGGGAACCTGAAGGTGGTGGTGGTTTCCATGTGTCTGCTGCCGTTGTCCTTCGTCTGATAGGGATTTTGGAGGTACTGTCAGTGCAGCCTGGGTGAGTAACCACAGTGCATGTTGTTGATGGTACACACTGTAACCACTGGGTATCTGTAGTGTGGTGAATGAATGGTGCAAAGGAAAAACTGCTGGCAAAACTCTTGTGGGTCAGGCAGCATCTGTGGAGGCAAAGGAATAGCCGGTATTACAGATAGAGACCCTTCATCAGGGTAGGGTGCTGGATGGGTACAAAACAAGCAGATTACTTAGTCCTGGGTGGAGTCGAGTTTCTTCAGTGATGGCATTGCACTCATCCAGACAAGTAGAAATATCCTTTCACACTCCTGACTTGTGCCTTGTAGATGGTGAATAGGACCTGGGGGTGAAAGGAAGTGAGTCACTCACTGCAGGATATCCAGCCTCTGACCTGCTCTTACAGTCACAGGGTTTATGTGATAGGTCCACTTGAGTTTCTGGTCAATGGTGAACTCAGGATGTTGATGGTAGGGGACACAGGGATGGCAACACCATTGAATTTCCAAAAGCAGATGATGAGACACTCTTTTGTTGGAAAAGGACGTCGCCTTTTGTTGCATGAATGTTACATGTGACTTGTCAACCCATACCTGAATGTTGACTAGGTCATGGGCCGCTTCATTTGCTGAGGAGTTGCAGATGGAATTAAACATTGTGCAATCATCACCAAACAACCCCATTTCTGACTATCAAAATGTTCCATGCCTTCCTGTGGTCTGTTAGTGCCTGTCAATTGAATGCTTGGCACCTCTCAAGCCCATCAGACCAGAGAGTCACAGACCAGTGGTCTGTTCCAATGGAGCCAGTACATCTGGAAGTTTGAGTGGTTTCTGAAGCCTAATCCTATGATCCTTTCAAAAACACTGTCCCTCAACATGAATGATTTGATCCAATCTATTCCCATGGTTGCTTGTGCATGCTCATAACCCATAACTACATTTGACAACTGGACCCACAAACAAATCTGTTGAAGGAACTCAGTGGGTCAAGCAGCATCTGTGGGGGGAAAGGAATTGTTGATGCTTCGGGTCGAAGCCCTACATCAGGGCTCTTTCCGCAGTGATCACTCTCTCCGTGATTTCTTCAGGGATCACTCTCTCCATAACCTGGACCTAACTGGACCCATCTGCCTCCACTATTGACCCAACTGTTTACTTCCCCCAAGGCCCTTCCTGCACATGTGACCAACACTGGTTTGCTCCACCTCGAGGGAAATGGTTGAGGTGTTTCAGATACACATTTTGGCCTTTGACAGATCAGCTTGCTGCATTCTAATAGTTGCTTCCATTATCAACAAAGTGGCCTTAAATGTCTTTCATCGCTCTCCAGGGGTATGCAATGGATCCTATTCAGCATTCCAGTTTCCAGCTCCACTTTATGTGTTTCAACCATGGGAATGGTGTCCCTGTGGGATTGTTCTGTAACCTTGGCCCCTTCTGTCAAGCCCATATGAGGGGCAATCATCTTTTCTGGCAAATAGCCTCTTGGGACTTGCTCCTCAGGCCATCTTGAACAGGTATTCTAAGGCCGATGGCTCCCATAATGTGCATGGCAAGGCTTCTCATTTTTTGAAAGCCAT
This sequence comes from Pristis pectinata, assembly GCF_009764475.1. Lineage (NCBI taxonomy): Eukaryota > Metazoa > Chordata > Chondrichthyes > Rhinopristiformes > Pristidae > Pristis > Pristis pectinata. The sequence goes on along the minus strand of NC_067409.1, from coordinate 17,167,118 downwards.
GTGGCTTGTTGCCTTCCCAGCCTTGGCACTCACATGACCTACTTGTTTCCAACTGAACCCACCTGTGGTGTCCACACAAATTGGCCACAAGGAAGACCATGCCACCATTGCCATCTCTGTGGTCTTATTTCCCACCTGAACTTTGGAATCATGCCTCTCATTTTTAAGGACCATTTTCATTCTGGCACCTATTCAATCTACCTCCGGAACCATATATTCACTGTGAACCCTCTCTTTCACCAGTCCACTCACCACCAATCCTGATGCCCAATCTAAAGAGGTCTGGAAATTGCACCTTTTTGCAAGTATCTTTAGCCGGAAACATCTGTTTCCTCAGTTCCCAGACTGCAATATCAAACCTGCAGTGTTCAAAAATCCTCAACAGTGCCATATCAAAATGTCCCTTCCAAGGTTTTCTCATATTCCGCCTGTAGTTTACAAACCAAAAGCATGAACATTGAATTCTCCGATTTCTGGTGACCTGTCCCTCTTTTTCTCTCTCCTGATCTACTCAGTTCCTCCTACCACCCATCCCAAACCCACCCCCATCCCTAGCCCCCGATCATCCTGTTACTTTCCCCTCCTCCATCCACTCCGCCTGCCCATCACCCACACACTCCTCCTACTGGATCCCCTTCCCCTAGTTCCCATCTGCCCACCCCACCTCCCTTATTTGGTTCTTCTTCACCTTCCGTTCCATTGTATGCGGCCCTTTGTCGCCTACCATCTCCCAGCCTCTGTCGTTACTTCCACTCTTCTCCATTTGCCTATCACTCCTCCTCCCCTGATCTACCTTTCACCTGCCTGCTCTTGCTCCACCCCTTCCCCTCACCTCTTTATACTGGCTATCTGCCCTCTATCTTTCAGTCCAGATGAAGGGTCTCAAGCCAAAATGTCGACTGTCCATTTCCCTCCACAGATGCTGCCTGACCCACTAAGTTTCTCTTCATTACAGACCATGTTGGTAGCATGTGGCACCAACAGGCTTATCAGCATCTCATTGGTCTCCAGTCCCACCAGCATCTCTTTTGTCCCACATATTTCCCCATTTCTCTGTTCTGTGTCCTCCCCGTGGGAACTTAACAATATCATTTTTGCTCAGGACCACTTCCAGTAATTCCATATGCAGGGCCAGTGGCTGAGTCTGCTTCTACCTCACAGCCCACTTCCTGCCATCTGCTACTTGGAGAACTCTGTAACCCATTTGCTTTACACTTTATCTCTGTCCTGCTTCTCCCTCAAACAGCAGCATCCCATCCCCATGGTCAATATGCTGTTGCTGCTTACTAATAGAGGTGGAGCTATCGACAGCAGATCCTTACTGAAGGCGTAGATTCTTAACAAATGCTCTGTTAAAATAGTCTATCAAAGTCACATCACATGGTACACTCACATTTTACACACTACACTTTCAATTAATTTTCATCATTAGCAAGGAAAGTGGGTCTGGAGTCCCAGTTCTGCACCGTCATGCCTCCGACCTCTCTGTAGCCACTCACCAGCTATAGTCAAGCATTTCAAACTAAGTAGAAGGTGACAGCTATGCCTTAGGATGGCCAACCCTTCATCTCTGTCCTGGATTCTCCAAGAATCGACAATTAATTCCTTGGAAGTGGTTGTCTGGAGTCCAGGAGGAAGAATCCTTTCGAAAAAGTCCAATGATTTGTTTTTTTTAAATTTTCTTTAAGCACCTTATGAATTATAAAAACATCAAAGTGAGTGTTATCTATTTGTAGAATACCTCAAAGGGCTGATTAACAAGCTGGGGCAGGGTAGATGAGAGTGATCATGTGATGAAACCTAAAACCCATGGTTTTAGGTACCCTGGATCTGACTTTGCTGACGGGCGTTTATAGCAGGTAATAGCGATGCAAGACTGATGCTGTTTTACACTCAGTTTCCTTGCAGCTTTCATTAATGGAATAGTTTCAGAGCTTATTCTGCACTATCACATAGGAGCAAACAAAATGGAGAAGCTACAGCCAGGATCTGATTGCTCTCTTCCCCGACACTAACATTAATGGTGTCAGGAGCACTACCTCCCAACTAATTGTGTATTTTGGAAAAACGTTGAGCATCAATTCATGCTCAGCATTGTATATTGTAATTTTATATGTATTTGTTTTGCCTCTGTACAGTCAGGAAGGAGGGTAGATTGTGGTGTAGTGGACTGGGCTGATTAAAGTGGTTGCATCCAGAGTGTCTGAAGCTGAAATACCTCGGCAGCTCTTGATTGGATTGCCATGATCCTTTTACACACTGCTGACATCTGTTATTACTACTTTAATATTGCTAATAAAATCTGGCGTGCATAGAGAGGAGGGAGCCAGATTTGTCTGGAAGTGCAGCACAGGTCTACCCAGTGCAGAGTTGCACTGTGAGAACTTCTGCAGTGTAAACTCCTACCATCAGGGCAACCAGGAAGTTGAGCGAGTCAGGCTGATTGATCCACACAATATCGTCCTCCGTTAGTGGGCAGTTGCGTGGCGATCTGTCAACAGTAACAGCAAACCCATCGAAATAATGTGCATGTAATGGCCTAGAAATTCATCTCTGGTCGATAGCATTAAGCACACTGTATAACTAAAACAGTATGTGGTAATCAAGAATGAATTACAGAGATGTTGTCTAGAGTCATAGAGAATCATAGAGTCATTCAGCAGGGAAACAGGCCCTTCAGCCTACCGAGTCCATGCTGACCAGCGGCCACCTAGATACAATAATCCTGCACTAATCCATTCTTTTATTTTTTCCACATTTCCATCAACGTCCCCCAGATTCTACCCCTTACCTATGCACTAGGGCCAATTTACAGTGGCCAATTAACCTCCCAACCCACATGTGTTTGGGATGTGAGAGGAAACTGGAGCACCTGGAGGAAACCCACATGGTCACAGGTCAGGATTGAACCCAGGTCACTGGACCTGTGAGGTGGCAGCTTTCCCAGCCGTGTCACTGGGCCACCCCTAAGGTCACCCCCAGCACTTCTATCTCACACTACCCAATAGGAATAAAGTGATAGGCAATTTAGTTTCACTTTCATGACATTATGACTTTGTCTCATCCATCATTATACCCTTTGGCCTAACGTTGATACATGTCAAGCAGTGCAAAGTGATTCATTCTCACTTCCAGTGGCTCTTTGCACTGGAATGTGTCCACTGCTTTAGGTTCAATGGAAATAGAAAAAAATTCAGGAGAGACATATAAAAAGAATATAAGAACCGACATCACATCATGACTGATCTGATCTTGACCTCAGCTCCCCACTGCTGCCTGTTCCCATAACCCTGGACTCCCCTATAGTCCAAAGATCTGCCTTAAATATATTCAATAACTCAGCATCCACAGCTCTCTGGAGTAGGAAATACCAAACAGTTATAACCTAGTGAGAGAAAAAAATCTATCCTAAAAGGGTGACCCTCTGTTCTAAAGCTATGTCTTCATTTCTAGATGCCCCCACCAAGCAAAATATCTTCAAAGCATCTATTTAGTCTCCTCAGGATCGTATATGCTTTAGTAAGATTATCTGCTATTTTTCTACACGGCAATCTACTGAACCTCTCCTCATAAGACACCCCCTTTTTTCAAATCATCTAGCAGCTCTCTACACTGCCTCCAAGGCAGGCCAATACTTTCTTAAATAAACAAGGCAGGCCAATACTTTCTTAAATAAGGTGACCAAAACTGTATGCAGTACTCTGGGTAACAGCTCCCAAAGTGCTCCCAACTCAGAACTCATTAAGTATACCCTAGGCCCAGGAGTTTTGAGCCTAGATTTCCTGGTCTTACATTATATGAGTACACAAAGATTATCTTTTAATTGAGACACTCTGCCCGGAGATCTAACCAGGGAAATACAAGCTATTATATAAAAGAGAGGTGATTGACATAAATTTGATGCCATTGACACATAAGGCGGCTACGCGGCACTGATTACTAAAGTGGCAAGTCTGTCGTTGTTCATTCCCATGACATTTTTCTTCATTGCACATTGCTTCCTCGTAAATTTTCCAGAAACCTATCAGTTGTTGCAAAAACCTGACAAAGCCAGCTCTTCCAAGTACAAATTTAACATTCCAAATTTTCACGTACACCCATTTACAGCTGCAGAAATGAAAACAAACAGTATTTAATGGTGTGGAAGTCAGTGGTGCGTCTGGTTACAAAAACAGGCCATTTGGCCCAACTGGTCCATGCTGGTGTTTATGTCCCACATGATCTTCCTCTAAACTTGTTTCATCACATTCCACCAGCCTAACCTATTCCATTATCCGTCATGTCTCCATCTAGTTTTCCCTTAAATGCGTAAAGGTTGATCAGCTCAACTGCTTCAGAGTTTCCAACAGTTTCAGAGTCAACAATCCATGCTGGATTTGTTAGAGATCATTTGGACCTACTTTTGGCCTCCTCATGTGGAAACACTTCCACTACATCCAAGAATAAGGATCCCTCAAGTTACAGTACTGCAGATTCTGTAGTGTCAGGCCTCTGCTCAATGGGTCAGATCATCCAGCTGCTCTTGCTCCTGGGGTCTCAGGCATCCCTCTCAGACACTCTCAGATTCTCTAGACTTTAACTCAGTCACTCCCAGAGTCTCTGGCTTTCTTCTCACCCTCAGGGTCTCTGCTCTTGATCGCTGTTCCTGGGTCACCCCCCCCTTGATCATTTTTCCCGGGTTACTCCCTTTGATCGCTTTTCCTGGGTCACTCCCCTCAATCACTGTTCCCAGGGTTTCCACCCACAACTGAGTTCTCAGGGTGTCTGGCCCCACTCACTGTTCCCAGGGTCTCTGCCCACAATCATGTTCCCAGGGTCTCCACCTCCATTCATTGTTCCCAGTGTCCCTGCCTTTGATCACTGTTCCCAGGGTCGGTGCCCTCGACCACTGTTCCCAGAGTCTCTGCTCTTAGTCACTGTTCCCAAGATCTCTGGGCTCCATCTCAGCTATTCCTGGATCCCTCTCCTCCCTCTTGGTCACATCCAGGCTTGCCATCTGCAGAGCCCAGACTCACCTGTTTCTGCAGCACATCCCCAATCCACGGATTGAACAATGGACTTCAGTGCACCAAGGGGTGTGCCTTGTGAAATTAAAAGTTACTAAGATAAAACATTCCACAGAAATGTAGTACTGGCACATATTAAGTGCTTCTAAGTACAAAAAAGTATTTTTTCAACATGAACATGCTTACTGATATTTGCAAATTATTCCAACAAAAAGAGAAAAAATATAGGAGCAGGAGAAGGCCATCGAGTCCATTTAGCCTGCCTGACCATTCAACGCAATCATGTTTGATGCTCTATCTCAGCATCAGAACATAGAAAATCTAAGTAACAACTTTTCCACAGTTTGGTTTATTTTGTACACAACTCATCTGCAATTTTTTGAAGTTCATCCCATAATTTAGTTCGTGTTTTACTTGATAAGAATAAATCATCGTAACCTCCAGGGGTGTGGTGGACAAATGCATTATGGAATGTGGTACTGAGCCATGGACGCAACAGAGCCATTTGGGGTTTGCTGGCATTGCAACAGCATTAACATTTCAACAGCACTGTATTGGTTGGGAAGAACTCTGAGGCATGAAGGTGTATGAAAGATGCCAAGTACGTGCATGACTTGTTTCCTTAAGTCTATGTTGAAGTAGCTGACATCTCATGAAGAAGTGATGAGAGGATAGTGGTGTGTGCATCATGAAGATAATATTTCCTCAAATGTTCCAGAGCAATGATGGGAAGCTTTCAAATGTTCCTAAGCTGTGCAGGAAGGCCATTATTTGTGTTTTGGAAGGGGTAAAATCCCAGTATTGGACCAAAATGATTGGAATCCTCATTTTATCGAAGATCTCAGTTTCTTGGAATCTTATTCTATTCAGTCAAGGGCAGCATCTGATCTGCAACCACGCACCCCCCCCCCCCAACTCCACCCACCAGTCCTGATAAGTAACTCATTGATACTCAGGGAGCAAGCTTGACCTCAGGGAGAAGGGAGATGTAGTAAAATATAAGGAGGCTACCAATACAAGCACACTCTATTTTGCTGAGCTAACTGGTCATTTATTGCATGTTGATAATAATATTTAAAAGTATCATAGAGTAGGAATCCCTCTGAACTAATTGGGGATTGTTGACCTGGCTGGTATCTATTCCTGAATCAATATCCAGGGGCCCAGAATATTGGGTTGGAGACATGAGTTTGAGTCCCAGTACAGCAACTGGGGAATTTAAATTCAAATGAATCATCCTGGAATTAAAAAAATGCTAATGTCAGTAATGCTGACCTTAGAACTACTGGACTGTCAAAAAAAACAATCAGGTTCACCAGGATTCCTCAGGGAAGGAAATCTGCCATCCTTACCCAGACTGGCCTATAGGTGACTCCAGACCATCGCAATTTGGTTTCTTTTAATTGTCCCTCCAAGGTGGCTGAGCAAATCACTTAGCTCTGGGAAAGTCAGGGATTAGCAATAAATGCTGGCCTCTCCAGGAAATGAATAACTATAAAATTATCAATTGATAAATATCAAAAAATATCAACATCAATAAAGCAAGTTATCTGGTCATAATCTTCCAGTTTGTGGGATCTTGTTGTGCACAGTTGGCTGCTGTGTTTTCTACTTTACAAAAGTGGTTACTACAGTATACTACGTTACAGAGTCAATCTGATGCTAGATGTACACTATTTAATTTGCAAGCCCATATATCACATTCATTTGTGTAACAGTAGTTGGTGTTCTTTGCAACTGAAAAATAATGCACAGCAAGTATCTTCTTTCTTTTGGTATTTTGAACAATTTGATTTGATTTCTTGCAGAACTTCAGCAATAATGCTCTTACTGGTAGGTCACAGAATCTTCTGAGAAGCATCTTCTGAGTCATCTGATGATTAATAGATGAAGATTAATAGAAAGAAGGTGTCTTACAACCAGACCTATTGCTCTGCTGAGTCTCCCTTATAAATCAGCAATATGTCTATGTTTAAAAAATGCTTTAGTTTATTATCATTTCAAGATCTTGGAAAAAATTCAAAGCAAAATACTGCAGATGCTAGAAGCCTGGAGAAGCATCAATTCTTTATTAAAAATGGGTAATCCTATGGGATTACACACATTGGCAGTACCACAAGGAACTAGCGACAGATGCAAACACACATGAGCCCCAAAATTCTTGATCGCTGGTGATTTTGTGCTCTGACCTTGGACTCCTTATGAAGTCAAGCAAAAGAGTTACCACCTTCTAACAGTTAAACTGAAAAAGTTATCCACTAAACCTGTGCCAGTTTAGTCATGGTGCAGAATTTACAGCCCCATTTTACTTGAATGGCTGCGAAGGAGAGAGGTAAAGTTGCAAGTAATATGCACTTTATTGAATTAATTGGATTTCATTTATTTGGTTTTACTATACAGGCCATGCTCAAATAATAAATAGGTTCCGTTTCTACAGACGTCCATTAGTTAATTTTGTCTGTGTCGGAAAAACACAGAAAAATCACCGGTCTCAGATGAAAATTCAAATTTGAAAATACAAATTGATAATCCCTTCAACTACGTAACAGGGACCAAGTGAATTTGAAGAACTATTGGATTCAGAAAAGGGCAGCTGATGAAAAATATATTTGAGCATATCAGACAAGATGTTTGTAGTTGGCTTAATGTCCTTCTATGATACTGGTTCAACAGTAACAACCAATATGAGAACAATTGTATCAGAATGGGCTGCAAAATTCTTTTATATATGAAGTAACCCATTCTGTTCCACTATAGAAATAAACACAATCTTCCCAAAATAAACGTTCCTCATTTTAGTCACATGCAGAATCTTCAAAGTAAATCTTTTGATTTCTATGAATTTTGGGATAAATCCTGAGGAAACTTGACAGATCATAAACCTATAGAGCCATTCAGCATGGAATCAGACTTTTCCGTTTACCTTGTCTCTGCCAGCAATAAGATACCTATCTATAGTAATCCCATTCTTTAGCACTCAACCCATTACCTTCAATGCCATGATGTTTCAAGTGTTGATCAAAATACTTTTTTAAATGTTGTGAAAGTACCTGCCTCCACCACCCACTCAGTTCCAGATTCCAATCACCCTTCCACACCTCCCCACTAAACCTCCTACCCCTCAGCATAAGCGTACACCCTCTGGTTATAGACACCTCTGATAAGGGGAGATGTTTCTCACTATCCACTCTATGCCCCTCATAATTTTGCACACCTGTCTTTATTAGTTAACATAACAAAGGAGCATTTTAAATACTAAAGAGAAGCTTTCACACGATAGCACAACTTAAAGCCATGGGTTTTAGAATGAATCTGTTAGAATTCTATAGTAAAACACAGAATTTGCAATAAATCCTGTCAAAATCCACTGGTGCTGGAATAAATCCCAAAGAAACTCCTGCAGGGTTTGGATATAAATTTTGTGAGATACTGTAAGGCAACTTTCAAACTATGCCCTTGTTCTCCAATTAATTTTACAAGGTAAGATTACGAGAGGGATATCATTAAATTGTCCTGTCTGTTTTCTTTGTGCTTTAGTCTTACATGGAGGATCACTTAAGAAACAAAAACCGTCTGGTGAAAGAATGGGAAGCTCTGAGCGCCTACCAGGCGGAGCCGAACAACAGCAGCATCGCAGACAGAGAGGAGAACGAAAAGAAGAACAGAACTCAACTGGTGGTGCCATGTAGGTTAAGTTCTTGAAAATCAAAAGATGCTGGAAATCTGAACCAAAAACAGAAAGCAAAGGAAACACTCAGCAGGTCAGGTAGCCAAATAGGAAAGAAAAGCAGAATTAGCGTTTCAGGAGGAGGACCTTTTATCAGAACTGTGACAGAGAGAAGAACGTTAGTTTTAAGTTGAAGTAGGGGGAGATGTGGATAGGATTAATGTCTCCCAGTGGGAGAAGATCCGTGTTGTTGGATATTCATGACAAAGTTGTAAGTGCAAAACCTTCTTACATAGATCCAGCGGTCAACATGGACTTACAAAAATGGAGTGGGTAGATGACTGAAGAAGAATAACTTGCAGGGTATTGGCAAAAGAGCAAGGAAATGGATCGCTCGATAAGGAGATAGCATGCACTTGATTGGCTAAATTGGAAGGGGAAAGAGCTCCAAAGTGACTTGATGAGAAATTTGTCCTTGGCTGTTTGCACTAAACCTGCCAAACAGTAGTGGATGTGCTTTGTACTGTGCTTCCAAAAATCACTTACACTTGCATCAGAAGTGAAATATTTTTCACTTAGTACTACTGACCAAGAATCTTTAAAATGTAATACCTAAGTGGAAGCTGAGGTTCAGTTATACTTGTTTGATGTGATGGTTTGGCTGTTTATACCAGATACCTGGTGGTTGGAGACTTGTCCACTCACCAGCAAACAGTGCTGCACAAACCCATAACTTCCCAACTACTCACTTTTTTCCCCAACATGCTTGACTCTCAGGCAAGACTTTAAGTATCCCGCTATTACTTTAATTCAAAAACAAGCTATTTAATGCTGAGAATTTTTTCCATAATTTTCCATATTTCTTTACCACATGGAAGACCACCAGCCCATCAGGTCTATACTAGCTTACAAACCCATTACCCCACCAATTTTCCCCATAACCCATTCTCTCCATGATATCTGCAATTCTACCTCCCAGTTAAAGGGAATTTACAATGGTCAATTAACCTACAAACCCACACAATTTGAGGATATGGGAGGAAACTGGAGAAAAATGGAGCACCGGGGGAAAACCCACGCGGTCACAGGGAGAACACCAAAACTCCACACAGAGCACCAGATTGAAACTGGAATACTGGAGCTGTGAGGCAGTTGTTTTACTGGCTGTTCTGCAATGACTATGCCACTCCTTGCCATTAATCAATGTGGATTAAAGTCATGTTCGATCGTCAATGTTCCCTTTCTTTCCCCTTCACTGCAAAGCACAGCATTATTCCTCCTCTCTGACAAGAAAAGTGACCTATGGTTATTTGGGAAAGAAAGCAGCTACAAAATGCCCAAGTAATTTGGTATTTTGGAGTTGGTACTGGTTTATTATCTGTTTAAATAACCATGGAATTGAAGCTAGGAGGACAAGTTACAATCAGATCAGTCATTGGTATTAGTATTGGTATTGGTTTATTATTGTCACTTGTACTGAGGTACAGTGAAAAACTTGTCTTGCATACTGATTGTACAGGTCAATTCATTACACAGTGCAGTTACGTTGGGTTAGTACAGAGTGCATTGATGTAGTACAGGTAAAAACAATAACAGTACACAGTAAAGTGTCGCAGCCACAGAGAAAGTGCAGTGCAATAAGGTGCAAGGTCACAACAAGGTAGATCGTGAGGTCATAGTCCATCTCATCATATAAGGAAACTGTTCAATAGTCTTATCACAGTGGGGTAGAAGCTTTCCTTAAGTCTGGTGGTACGTGCCCTCAGTTATCGAGAGGCTGAGTGGCTCATTCCTCCTCCTAAATTCATACTTTTGAACGAGTCACTCTGAGCCAGATCAATGGTTTGGGTAGTTGGCCTTTTGATGTCTGGTTTACTCACTTGATTGGAGTGATTACAATATGGTTTGCACAGTTTGCCAGAGTTTCACACAAAGTGCTAAAGCCATCATGAGTTGCATTGTAATGCTGATGCTGTACTTGCTAAGGAGACGAATGGACGTGTCATTTATGCTCAAAGCGATGGAGGAGCATTCATTTGAAATCTTGTCAGCAAATCGCAATGCAGCAATTGATTAAGCTTTTTAGTGCAGTTAGTGCTGGCACCTCTCAGCTCCAAGGACCCAGATTTGATCCTGATCTCAGGTACTGCCCTTACAGAATTTGCACATTCTCTCCCATCACTGTGTGAGTTTGTGTGCCTCGTTTTCCTCCCGCCATCAAAAGTCAGGCTGGTAGGTTAATCAACCACTGTAAATTATAGGTGAATAGCAAAAAGAATCAAAGGGGAGCTAATAGGTATGTATGAGAGATAGTAAGTTGCAGGTGTTCGTAGAAATAATGAGAATGGGACCAATGGGATTGCTCCCTGGGAGCTGGCATAGACCTGATGTGCCAAATGGCCTTCTCTTGTATCACTTATAAGTATATCACCCTCTCCTGCCAGTTGAAAGTTAAATGACAGGTGTGCACATTGAGTGCCCTGGAAGTAAAAGTGAATCAACACCAAGTTAATTCCTGAGATGAGAAGGATTTCTTGTGAAGACAGATTGACCAAGATTGGGCCATGTTCCCTGGTGTTTGAGAGAATGAGAATTGATCAAAATCGAGCAACAATTTGAAAAATGATGCTTCAGAAATGACTTAGCACTCATCTACTTATTGCTGCACTGCAGTGAACTCGATGCCTTCATTCTGGTTGCGAGAGGGGAAAATCATCCAGAGTTAATGTTTTTGATTGACATCCTGCTGGAAACACACAAGGGCAGGACTGTGGTCAAGGAGCCTGACACTGATGTGAAGAATGGTGCCTAAATGAGGGTCACAAGGCCCAGCGCCCGTAAAAATGAGTCCCAAATCAACGAGGAACAAGCAAGAAAAAGGAGTGAAAACTGAATGATAATGAGGAGGCAGGAAATCTATATAGTGGTAAGAAGCCTTCCTAAATGTTGAGCTGACATATTTTTCCTTTCTGCAGATGATCACTCCAGAATAACACTCAAAGCTGAATTGAGTCACTCAAACTCGGACTACATCAACGCAAGCCCAATAGTAAGTACTTCACATCATCGAACATTGGCCGGCTTTGCTTGCCTACAGTGAGTGTACTTGGGAAGCAAATTTATCACACTAGTCATCATTTTGACCTTCACCATTTTAGCTGGGTGAAAGATATAGCCACTCATTATTGATGGACGTGACTCAAGTGGCTCTATAACTGACAGGTCCTCTGCCCTGCCTGTTTATTATCTAAGTGGTTAAGATGGAAATGCCTGAGATAAGATGGAAATGTCTGAAGGGTACATATCATCCTGTCCAAGACATTTGGCCAATCGTGTCAGCAGTTTCCCAGTATAAGCTATAACCCAATAAGTAATCCACCAGCAAGTCAAGAGAGTCTGGGTTCAAATCCTCACTCCAGACTCTATCCTGACATTCCACTGCAGGACCGAGGGAGTATCTTACTGTCTGACGTCTGGATGGGATGTTAAACCAATCCCCCATCTGTACTAATAAAAACAAAAAGTACTGCAAATTCTCAGCAGGTCAGATAGCATCTGTGCTGGAAAACATTTCAGGTCAATAACCTATCAACAAGAAAAGTGGGTGTAAACAAAAAAAATTCCACACAGAGTTGGGGAGTTATTCCCTGTGGCCTAATCAATCGTTATTAAAAAATAAAAGAATAATTTGCAGGATTATGGGTAAAGAGTGGGGAAATGGGGCTGATGGTTTGAGAATGGACTCATGGACTCAGTGGGCCAAATGGCCCCCTTCTGTGCTGCAATGGTTCTATGTGTTGGACAATCAACATTTCTAAATCAGTTTATTGGTCATTATCACATTAGTATGCATGTGTGCCTACTGTGTACAAATAAAACATAGAACAGTACAGGCCCTTCAGCCCACGATGGTGTGCTGACATTTTATCCTGCTCTTATATCTATCTAATCTATCTAACCCTTCCCTCCCACATAGCCCTCCATTTTTCTATCATTCAGGTGTCTATCTAAGAGTCTTTTAAATGTCCCTAATGTATCTGCCCCCACAACCTCTGCTGGCAGTGCGTTCCACGGATCCACCACTCTCTGTGTAAAAAAACTTACCTCTGACATCCCCCTTATACCTTCCTCCAAATCACCTTAAAATTATGCCCCCTCATGTTAGCTATTTTCGCCCTGGGAAAAAGTCTCTGACTGTCCACATGCCTCATCATCTTGTACACCTCTATCTAGTCACCTCTCATCTTCTCTCCAAAGAGAAAATCCCTACCTCACTCAACCTATCCTCATAAGACATGCTCTCCAATCCAAGCAGCATCCTGGTAAATCTCCTCTGCACCCTCTCCAAAGCTTCCACATCCTTCTATAATGAGGCAACCAGAACTGAAGACAATACTCCAAGTGTGGTCTGACCAGAGTTCTATAGAGCTGAAACATTACCTCGCAGCTCTTGAACTCAATACCCTGACTAATGAGGGCCAACACACTATACGCCTTCTTACAACCCTATCGACCTGCGCGGCAACCTTGAGGGATCTATGGACGTGGACCCCAAGATCCCTCTGTTCCTCCATACTGCTAGAAGTCCTGCCATTAACTTTGTATTCTGCCTTCAAATTCGATCTTCCATGGGCTGCCGCATTTCCTACTATAGAACAGCGATTACAGTTCAGGAGTACTTTGTTGGCTCGATGCCCTCTGGAGTGTTGTGAGAGGCCATCGAAGAACAAGTCTCTCCTTTAAGGGAGCTACCCAGTTAGTTGCAAACTCCTGCCCTTTCCCTGTAACCCTACTTTTTTTTCCTTTTGAAAATCTTTTTTTCCTATCTTTTGAAAGTTACTTTTGAATCTGCTACCAGCAGATGTGAAGGCAGGGTAGATGGAACTGCTGCTGTGATGATTCATAAATTCAGAGCATGGATACAGACTCTTTGGCCTACCAAATCCACACTGAACATTAACCACCCATTTACACTAATCCTACACTAAACCCATTTTATATTCTACCACAAGATATGGAAACACGAAAGACAAAACTGTAATCCCACACTACCAGTGAAAATGACTGTCAGACATATTGCTGTTGTAGCTAGAGTTTTCCAAACCAATGTTCTTTTTAAAAGGATTCGTAACGCTTAAAAACGTGGTGATGAAATAAGTGTTTTCACTGAAAGACTCTGGGAGCAAATCACCTCTTGTCAGTATATTTGGCAGTAAAGTATCCGCAAGTGCAAAACGGAAACTCTACTTTGCACACTGACAGCTTTCCAACCAATCTCAGGCAGACTGGAGCTATACCCCACCCATCCACCACCAACCAAAGCTAACTGATCCACTTCAATGCACACGTGAGTCCAACTGCTGATCTGATCATTGAGCTATGCGCCTTTGTATGCATTGTCGTTGCAAAGTAATTGTGCACTAAATGTCAATTTAATTGGTTTTTGATTTGAAAATGAAATCCAAAAGAAGTATTTTAATGGTAGTTTGGGATACAAATATGTCTCAGCTGGTAATGCTCTCATTTCTTGAGTCAGAAGCTTGTGGGTTCAAGTACTTTTCCAAGGACTTGAGCTGACCATCAAGTACAATAATGCTGTACTGTTGTGATGCCTTCTTCTGAATAACTATTGGACGAAGGCCATATCAGCTCTCTCAGAAGAACATAAAAGGTCAACTGGTCCTATCCAAAGAGGAGCATTGTTTTGGACATTAAAACACATAACTTGCTCTTCAACATCTTGCTTCTTGTGGGAGATTGCTATGTACAAATTAGCAGCTGAGTCTCCTAAATGACAACAGTGACTACATGTTATAAAGTGCTTCATTAGCTGCAGAGGGCTTTGGGATGACCTAAAGCGACAAACAGTGTTCTGAAAATGCAAGTCTTACTTTTGACATAGTCTCACATTGACCATTGCTCATTCATGCACATTACAGGATGCCTCACAGTTTTTGCTGAAGCTTTATTTTTCATAGGGTGAAATACGTGAGGAATAGTGCTGATGGAGAATAAATAAATTTTATTTTGTTAAGACTATAATGAAATAAAATTATAGTTGAAATTAGCATTCTCTCAGGCTTGATCTAATATTCCATTGCACCTTTAGCAGTTTAAATCCTCCAAAAGCTGCTGATGAGAAGTCACCCCACAATCAGAATGCTTTGCCTGTTACCGCCATGCTGCTTTGATGCTCATCAGTTGCTAAAAAGAATGTTTGCCATTTGATCCTTTGAGATTATTTGCCAGAAGAGAGCTTTTGTAGGGACCTTCTTGGGATGTACCATCCCTTTAGCTCTGTTGGCCTTAAACACCAATGGCTGTGCATGTGAATATAAGTGGCTTCATATGAGTGGCGTGTGGTAAATATCCTGCCTTCTCTCTGTGATTAGAATTACATTCTCAGCACCAAATGAACTGAAGCAAGTCAGTCGGTTTAACTAGTCCATGCTGCACATGAACCTACTCTCAGTTTTTCATCCAGCCCATAATTTTCTCGTCATAGAATTGCATAAAAACAGGCCCTTCGGACCACCATGTCCAGGCCAACCATCAAGTACCTATCGATACTAATCCCATTTTAGGTAAACTGTCCCCCTCTGTCCCTTTTCACTCTCCACCTGATCTACCCAGTTCCTCCTACACCCACTCAACTCCCCATCACCCTATTTCTTTCCCCTCCTCCATCCACTCCCTCTGCCCACCACCCACACACCCCTTCCACTGGGTCTGCTCCCCTACTGTTCCCATCTGCCCTCCCCACCTCCCTTTATTCCAAGCTCCACCTTCCTTTCCTATCAGATTCCATCATCTGCAGCCCTTTGTCACCCCCACCTCTCACCTCCCAGCCTCTGTCGCTATTTCCCCTCTTCCTTCCTCCATCTGCCTGTCACCTCTCCTCACCTGGATCCACCTATCACTTCGTCCACCTCTTCCCTTCACCTTTTAACACAGGCTACCTTCACTATATCTGTCAGTCTAGATGGAGGGTCTCATCCTGAAACATCAACTGTCCGTTTCCCTCAACAGATACTGCCTGACCCACTGAGTTCCTCCAGCATCTTGTTTGCTGATACTAATCCCACTAACCAGTTTGGCCCTTAGCTATATCTGTGTCTTGGTGACTCAAGTGCTCACCCAGGTATTTGTAAATGTTGTAAGAATACCTGCCTCCACTACTTCTCAGAGGTGCATTCCACATTGCAAACACCGTCTGGCTAAAATAAAGTTCCTGAGATCCCCTCTAAACTTCTTACTCCTCATCTTAAACCTATTTCCTTTAGTTTTAGATATCTCCGTTGTGGGGAAAGTTTCTCACTAACCTCCTATCTGTACTGCTCATAATTTTGTCTGCCTTTATTGGCTCCCTTTCCTGTGCATATCCAGCCTGCCCTCCAATACATCAATATCCTTCACCTTAACCTCTCCCCATGGCTTCATGCAGTGGATCTCATTCTAACCATGCTATCTCCACCTGAAATCTGTGGGTTTCTGTCTCGGTACCTCATCTGAACACATTCTTCTCACTGGAGTTTCCAGATTTTGTTGGCCAACTCTGAAATGGTCCAAAACATCATTCACAGATGATTTGGATCTTTTGTCCTTCTCTAATACTCCATCAAGAAGCAGCTTCTGCCTCCGAGGCTTAATCTACAAACTCACTCAGGAAAAACATGTCTGCATCTCCTTATTAATTCTATGACAGTCCTGCTCCCGATTTATTCATCTGCATTTTAATTTAGACTGTTGAAGCGATGCGTCAGCCTAAATTAAAATTTGATTATTATATCTCCACATCACATGATCCCTCTGAAAATAACTTGCGTGGCTGAGTTAGATTTTTATTCTAGTCTGTGATGCACGGGCATTTATCTAATAAAGTTCCCAGCAGAAACTAAAACAAGGGAGGAAACCTACGGAGATTGCATGCTACTCTGCTCAGATGTACACTCTGATGTTTCAGTTTTCCTCACAGGTGTTGTCTGTGTCTCAGTTAGTAACACTCCCTTCACTGATTCTGTAAGGTGTGTGGGTTCCGATCCTCCCCCAGTGACGTGAGCAGGATCTGAGCCTTAGAGTTGTAGGGACATACAACACAGAAACAGGCCTTTAAGCCCACCGACTACTCACCAATCATCAACCATTCATTTACACTAATCCTACCTTTACCCTATTTCATTCTTCACACATCCCTATCGACTTTCCCCCCCACCCCACCCCCCGCCCCAGATTCTACCACAATGAGAACTGATCTAATTGAGGCAGATAAGATTCTCAGAGGAATTTGAGCATAGAGGCTATTTCATCTGGCTCCATGCTCAAATGAGGTGAGAAATAGAGGGCATAGTCTCAGGATATGGGTTTGGCCATTCAGTACAGAGCTGAGGAGAAATTTCTTTGCGTATATCTTTGGAATTGCCTCCTTCAGATGACAATTACAATGTTTAAAAGACATTTGGACGGGTACATGAATAGGAAAGGCTAGAGGGATATGGGCCCAACATAGGCAAATGGGACTAACTCAGATGGACATTTACACTGCAGGGGAAATTACAGTGGCCAATTAACCTACCAACCCACACATTTTTGGGATGTGGGAGGAAACCAGAGCACCCAGAGGAAACCCACATGGTAGCAGAATCAGAGGGATCAGGATGCATCTTCCTCCTCGACCAAGGGACTGGAAGCTGACCCATTTTCCTGCACCTCATGACGCAAAGTACTGGAATGCTCACACTCACATCGCCCCCTGCATGTGAAGGAGGTACTGCACAGCAAGCTATACTGTACCTAGCAAGTAAAACACAATATGTTAGCCTTCTGTGCCTTGGCTATTCAAGTGCCTGTCTAAGCGTCTATTGAATATTGTGATTGTATCTGACTCCACCACCTCCTCTGGCAGCTCGTTCCAGATATCAACCACTCTCAATATGAATAACTTTCCCCTCTGATCCCCGCCTTCCTCTCACCATAAACCTATGCCCTTTTGTGTTAGATCCCCCCACCTTGAGAAAACAATTCTTGGTATCCACCCTGTCTATGCCTTTAATACTTTTATAAATCTCTATAAGTGCACCTCTCAGCCTTCTTTGCTTCAGTGAGAACAAGTCCAGGCTATCCAATCTCTCCTTATGACTAAGCCCCTCCAATCCAGGCAACATCTCTGTGCAAACACCTAGACTTCTCTTGTGTCCAAAAATGTATCATTATTGTCCTTGAATATCCTCAGTAACTGAGCATCCATGGTCATAAAGTCATAGAGTTATACTGCATGGAAAAAGGCCCTTCAGCCCAACTTGTCCTTACTGACCAAAATGTCCATCTGAGTTAGTCCCATTTGCCTGTGTTGGGCCCATATCCCTCTAGCCTTTTCTATTCACGTACCTGTCCAAATGTCTTTTAAACATTGTAATTGTCATCTGAAGGAGGCAATTCCAAAGGTATACACAAAGAAATTTCTCCTCAGCTCTGTACTGAATGGCCAAACCCATATCCTGAGACTATGCCCTCTATTTCTCATCTCATTTGAGCATGGAGCCAGATGAAATAGCCTCTATGCTCAAATTCCTCTTAGAATCTTATCTGCCTCAATGAGATCAGTTCTCATTCTCCGGAACTCCAATGAGTGTAGACACTATGTGCAGTGGGTCTCATTTTTGCCTCCCTGCATATTAGACACAAGGCTACAGGATGGAAGTGAGGAACGGGAATCTGGATGTCTTTCCTCTGTTCTGTCCATGGTGATTGTGTAGACTAAGCCTGTATTCTCTAGATTTTAGAACACTGAGAGGAGATCTTTTTAAAAATTTGGGAATGCTTATAGCACTCAACAGGATAAATGCATGGAAGATGTTTCCTCTAGCTGAGGAGACTAGAACCTGGGGCCACGGTCTCAGAGAAAGGGATGGGCTATGTCGAATGAGGTGAGGAAAAATTCCTTCACTCAGAGATTGGTGAATCTTTGGAACTCTCTATTGAATTCAAAATCAGCCATGATTGAATGGCAGAACAGACTTGATGGGCTGAATGGCCTAATTCTGCTCCTATATCTTATGGTCTCTAACCTGGAGAGCTGTGAAAGCTGGGTCATTGAATTCATCCAAAACCAAGATCAAAAGATTACTGGACGTTAATGGAATCAAGGGGATAGTGTTGGAAAGTGGGACTGAGATGGAAGATCAGCCATGATCTTAACGAATGCCAGAACAGTCTCAAGGACCCTACCCACGCTATTTCTAAATTCTTCAGTCAACAATCCAGCTGGAGGACATTCTAATCAGCATGATTCAGTACCCATTGAACCCCCATGGGAGATGTTGTTTTGAAACATGGAAATGAATTTGATTTCTAAATCTACAGCAGTTAAGTGTGCAACACATAATACTGCAGCATGCATCAGGAGATAATTGGTGAATTAATTGTAGAGCTAATTGGTCAACAGTGTCGTTGGGGCCCATTTGAGCTGGTGAGGTTAGCACTGACTCCTCTAAACCATGAGCACAATCAGCTGCTTGAGTAGCGAGGTTTACTTTCACCTACCAGAGGACTGCCAGTAATAGGCACGTAATGTAATTTTAACTTCGACGATCACTAGTTTTTTAAATTCCATTCTAAGGTGCCACTGAACTTCAAAGGTGGAGCAGAAACTTCTGTAGTCATACAGCATGGAAACAGGCCCCCCAGTCCACCGTGTCCTTGCCGCCCGGTGCACCTACCTCTGCTGATCTCATTTACCCGCATTACATGCAGCTTTGGCAATTCAAGTGCTTGTCTAGATGTTTCTGAAATGCCGTGAGCGTATCTGCCTCCACCAGCTCTTCAGGCAGCATATTCCAGATTATAACCATCCTCTGTGTGTAAATGTTCCCCCTCGATCCCCTCTAAACCTCTACTTCTCACCTTAAAGCTATTGTCTTAGACACACCAAATCTGGGAAAATTATTATAGCTATCTACCCCACGTATCCCCCTCACAATTTTATATACCCCTATCAGGTCACTGTTCAGCCTCCTCTGCCCCAGAGAAAACAAACCTAGACTATCCAGTCTCTCCTTATAAATGAAATGCTTCAATCCAGGCAACATCCTGGTGGCTCTGAGTTGGTGAAGGGGGTCAGGGCCTGAGCAGATACCCTGTGAGTATTGTATGGTACTGTGTCCACAGGAAGGGCTCGGAGTATATCCAGAACATTTGGGTGAGAAGCCATACCCACTACGGAGGAAGACAATGATATGAACCCTGGAAAGCGGGAAATATTGCAGGCATCGCAGCACCTGCAATGTTGCAACATCTGCCTGACCTGCTGAGTTCCTTCAGCATCTTGTTTTTTGCTGCATCTTCCAGAACCTGCAGTCTCTTGTGTCTCCAATGTTGCAGCCATGCAGCACTTCCATCAGCATCTGTTCAGAGGACAGGCTGACACAAGAGCACAATACTGCAGATGCTGGAAATCTGAACTCAAAACAGGAAGTGCTGGAAATGCTCAGCAGGCCAGGCTTTGGAACATATCAAAGATAAACTGACCCTAAAGTACAGACGGAGGAGACGAAAAGGATTATAGTACAAAGTGAAAGAGGGTGGCATTGGGGATCAATCTGAAGGAGCTATGATTGGAAGAAGGAGAATAATTATCTGAGTTCACCAGAAGGAAAAATTGTGTGCTGGAAATCTGAAAGAAATGGCTATTAAAAGGTGAGAACAGTTTAACATTTTGTCCAGAGTCGACAAAGCTTGGAGGAATTAGTGATGAAGAGAGACTTGGCATCGAACAGACTAAAATCGTGGGTCTGTAAAGAGAATCCATGAGAACAATTTGCCCCCACTCCAGTTCCACGGGTTCTGAGGGGGCTGATGATGCCAACGTGTGACCCACAGACTCTGCCACAGATAGGTCGGTGATCCTTGATATGGGCAGGTGAGTGGTTTGTTGAGGGGATATATTCCTGCTGCCATTTGCACTTGGCTTCTGTGTGCTTCTAATTAATGGACTCAAGGTTGTCAATGCGATTCTGGATGCTCCATCTCCATTTTCAGTGGTCATGGGCTAGGGATTCCCTGGAGTCAGTGGAGATGTAAAACTTTTTCAAAGAGGGTGTCAGCATATCTGTGAATCTTGTTCTCTGTCCACCTGATAATTTCTTGCCGTAACAGAGCTCAGAATAGAGTGATTGTTTTGGAAGACTGGCATGGGGATAATATGGCCTGCCCAACGGAGTTGACTGAACATAACAAGGGCCTCAGTGTTGAGGGTGTTGACCTGGGAAAGGAAGCTGACACTGGTTCACTTAGTGATACAAGGGACTGCAGAAGCTGGAGGAACTGATTGGGTCAGGCAGCATCTGTGGAGGGAACTGAACAGTCGATGTTTTGGACCAAGACCCTTCATCACCTGGGTAGTCTACAACCTGATGACTTGAATATTGAATTCTCTAATTTCAGGTAACCTGTTCCCCCTCTGTCCCTTTTCTCTTTTCTCTGTTTTCCTGATCTACTCAGTTCCTCCTACACCCACCCCACCCCACCTCAGCCCCCCAGCCCCCCATCACCCAGTTTCTTTCCCCCCCCTCCACCAACTCCATCTGCCCATCACCCACACACTCCTCCCACTGGGTCCCCTCTCCTCACTGTTCCCATCTGCCCTCCCCACCTCCCTTAATTGGTTCAATGCTCCACCTTCCTGTCCTATCAGGTTCCATCATCTGCAGCCCTTTGTCGCCTCCACCTATCACCTCCCAGCTTCTGTCACTATTTCCACTCTTCCCTCCTTCATTGGCCTATCACCCCTCCTCACCTGGATCCACCTATCACTTGCCAGCTCTTGCTCTACCCCTTCCCCTCACCTCTTTATACTGGCTGCCTCCCCTCTACTCTTTTAGTCTAAATGAAGGGTTTCACCCGATTGTCGACAGTCCATTTCCCTCCGCAATACTGCTCGACTGCTGAGTTCTCATAGTGGACCATTATTGAGGTATAAAATGTTTTGAGGGATATAGACTGCAGGAAACATTTCCCCATATCAGAGGTAGATAAAACTAGGTGACACAGGTTTAGGGTAAGTGGGAAGAGATTTAGAGGGGATATGAGGGGGACCTTCACTCAGAGAGTGGTCAGTAGCTGGAATGTACAGCCTGAGAGTGTGGTTGAAACTGGGTCGCTGACAGGATTTAAGAAGAATCCAGATGAACACTTGAATCCCTTAGGCTAGAGAGCTTTGGATCAAATGCTGTGAGATGGGATTAATACAGAAAGGTGCCCACTGGTTGTAGTGGACAAGTTGGTCCGAATGGCCGGTTTCCATGCTGTACGATTCTGTAATTCTATGATTCTTTGATTCTGTTGTCAAAGGGTAATGTTATACAACACAGGCAGGTAGGTAGAGAGTCTTTTGTGGATATTAAGGCCATGCTATGCTTCAGTAAATGAGTAACAATGACTTTGAGCTTGACATCTAATCGTATGCATACATAAGCATGCCGTGATTCAATGACTGAACTTGAGGTGACTACAGTTCTGAAGTGGAGATGGCATAGATTGAACAGTTTCCCATTTGTCCTTTGGATTTGCTCCACTCCAGCAGGGACCTGAGGTTGTCAATTTCTATGGAGGAAAAAGGACAGTTGACATTTCAGGTCAAGTCCCTTCACCTGGACCCTTCATCATATCCAGATGAAGGGTCTTGACCCAAAATGTCGACTGTCCATTTCCCTCCATAGATGCTGCCTGACCTGCTGAGTTCCTCCAGGTTTTTGTGTATTACCCCAGATTCCAACATCTGCTGTCTCTTGTGTCCCAAGGTTGTCAATTTGTTCCCTTCTGCCAAGATTTACAACTTTAACAGGGATATCAGCTGCTCCAGAGGCCTTGTTGTTTTTCACTTAGGATATAGCCTATTTGATTTCTTATTGGTTGGTTAGACCTGATAGTTTGTGTGAGAGGGAGTCAAGGGCACTTATATCATGGTTGAGGAGTTCTTCAAAATCCTGCTTCCAGCAGGCAGTGGCGGCCTCTCTGTCCTTGATAACTTCACCTTAATTTGACCATTTGGGTTGTGGATGGCCTTGACAGTGCTGCAGAATCCACACATCTCATAGTTAGGAGTAAGCTGCTGGATCTCGTGTTATTTCCACTCACCATCTATTCTTTAGGTCATGGGCTGCCATTGGACCTTGGCTTTCAGATGCCTGCAGAGCTTTTCTTTTCCCTTAAGGCACCAGAGTCATAGAGTCATACAGCACAGAAACAGACCCTGGGCCCAACTGGGCCATGCTGATCAAGATTCCCATCTAAGCTAGTCCCATTTGCCCATGTTTGTCCCATATCCCTCTAAACCCTTCCTCTCCATGTACCTATCCAAGTACCTTTTCAATGCCTCAACCACTGGCAGCTCATTCCATATACTGACCACTCTGTGGGTGAAAAGGTTGCCCCTCAAATTCCCATTAGACCTCTCCCCTCTAACAAACCTATGCCCTCTAGTTCTCGATCCCCCAATCCTGGGAGAAAGACTTTGTGCAGTCTATGACCCTCAGAACCATGGAGTATCCAATCCAGGAACACCTTGAGTAATTAGTTCCTGGATCACCTGATCATTCTCATCAAACCAGTCCTGTTGTTTTCTGGCAGAAAAGGTATTAATTATAGTGGACTTCTGGGCAGTCCAGACACTGTAAACTTTCTGCAGCAATGTTCTGTTGGGGCCTTGCTGTGAAATGCTGTCTGAGATCAGCTCTCTAAAAAGCAAGAGAATTCCTCTCATGGCCAAGTTACTTCATCAGATTGGAAGACTATTAAAATATGAACTCCCTGACAAACCCTTGCCAACACCCCCACAAGCCAAAGCCCTCCACAAACCCAACTTAACCTCCCACTCCCACCTCACATACACAACTACGATACCTGGGACCCCTATCCCACCCTATTAAGATATGGAATCAAGAATAAGGCACAGATCACAATAAAGGTGAGTGAAGAGGGACCAGGATAATGAAGGTGTGGGCCAAATTAAACTGGCAGGGTCCAGTGAGACTGAATCTCCAGTAACAAGATCAATGAGCACAAGAGGGATAGTTTTCCCACTACCCACTAACTCACAACCTAACCTTTGACATTGATTTTCTTGCAGCAGTGTTTATGGTACTGCCCTTGTTTTGGGGCCAAGCAGTTGGAGTAACAGTGGATTAGACAGTCATCAGTCCATCAGCCATCAATACCTGTCACGGTAGAGGTGATGCAAACATCTTTGTGATGTCTCACTTGGACAATGATACAATCCTACAGCTACCGGGGGTGTTGCCACGTGGTCATTGTGCTTGCCTGTTTGACCAAACAGTACGTTGGTTATGACAAGACTATGCCTCAAGCCTATTGCCAGAAGGAAGACTCTGCCTTGCCAGAGGATTGCACCTTTACCAACCTTGTCACTGTGAAAGGTACCCTATGGAGAATCAGACAGCCCAACCAACTAGTTCCCTGTGCCTCCAAGTCCTTGGGGGCTGGTGTGGGCTGACATCCGACGAACTTTCATGGACGGGGAATTTTTTTTCCATTTTCTCCCTTTATCAGCTTTTCCTGGTAGGGTCAAAATATCGTGCCCCTCCCCACCCTCCCAGCCAGATCAGTTGATGTCTAATTGACACTGTGGTCAGAACAGCCTCACAGGTCCAGCGACCCTGGTTTAATCCTGATCTCCAGCGGCGCTTGGGTTTCCTCCAGAAGCTCATGTTTTCTCCCACACCCCAAAAACCAAAAACCATGCATGTTAGCAGGTTACTTGGCCACTGTAAATTGCCTCTTGTGTGTAAGTGAGGGGTAAAATCTTGGATATAGTTGATGGGAATGTGGGAACACTAAAATGGTTCAGGGTAGGATTAGAGTCATGGAGTCATACACCACAGAACCAGGCCCTTCGGCCAACGTGTCCATGCTGACCAAGGTGCCCATGTAAGCTAATCCTATTTGTCTGCATTTGGCCCATATCCCTCTAAATCTTTCCTATCCATGTAGTTATCCAAATGTCCTTTAATTATCCAAATGTCTTTTACTAGTGTAAAAATGAGTACTTGATGGTCGGCATGGACTCTGTTGCCTAAAGGGTCTATTTCCATTCTGTATCTCTCTATGACTGTCTTTATCAATCTATGATTCTCTGACATCCTCAAAATTGTCAGTTGAGGGCTCACTTTTTACTGGTCTGGCCCTGAAGCCAATGAAAGTATTCTAATGAACATAATGCAAACTTAAGAGTTTCAGCAAAAAAGCAACCCAGGACTCTCAATATTGATGCTGATTGCACAGTTACAAGCAGCAATACAGAGCAATCACAATAGGCTGATAGCCATCTCAATGTAACCTGAAAAACAATTGCTGACATTTGCCCGTTAGTCCACCTCCAAAAGAGAAAGATATGTTAATGTTTCAGGAGAGAATTTGTTTTTTTTACCAGAAGATCATTTTTTTTTAAAATGCTGCCCTATTTTGAAAGAAGACAGAGGGCTAGAGACTGGAATGGCAGCAACCCACAGATTCATGTGTACAT
The DNA here is from genome assembly GCF_009764475.1 of Pristis pectinata. Taxonomy (NCBI): domain Eukaryota; kingdom Metazoa; phylum Chordata; class Chondrichthyes; order Rhinopristiformes; family Pristidae; genus Pristis; species Pristis pectinata. Next base: position 17,141,911 of record NC_067409.1, on the reverse strand, counting down.
AGGAAATTGTGCTCAAATCACGTACAAACGTTCCTACACTAATCTTTTTTATCGTGTTGCGTAAATCCAGTAAGAAGGGTGAAGGCCTAATCCATCCCTGTCTTTGTTAAACAATGTGTTAAAAAAAACTAAAAGCAATATTTATTCAGCTAGATGCAAGAAAGACTTATAATTACAATGTCAGGAGAACTACTGCGCCGAATAAAATTGTGATAATTACGGCTGATGCACTGGATCATTATTAACGTGTAGTGAAATATCAACCATGGAGGAATAATGGCTAATCTTCCTTCTGAATGGAGGGGTTGTGTAAGTAAATGTGAAGCTGTAGTCGTCACAGAGAGACTGGCAGCCAGAAATCGTCAAGTGCATTAAAGGCTTAGTTTGCTTTAAACTCTTGAACGTGGGCTACAGGGTACAATTAATTTGCTTTTAAGCAGTTAATGTTCAATAAGGGTCTTTTAAGACACAGATTAAATCAGATTAAAATACAAAGTGAACCATTTAACAGTAATAATTACAAACAAAAGTTTATGCTCATCATAGTTAAAGTCATATATGATTTGCAAATTTTTAAAAGTAATGTCATTGAAGAGCTTATTCTAGTCTTTGAAGAATTTCATTGTTGGAATTTGTTGGAATCTACAACCATTATTTCATAATTATTTATATATTATATCAGACTATTCAAGGAGGCAATTATGAAGCTTTTCAACTGAGTTATTAACTCATTAATAGCTGCTGATTAGACAAAAATAATTTTTAATCCTTTTTTTCATTTATTTCCTCAGGAGTAAGACATTTGGCCATTCAAGCATGTTCCACTGTTCAATAAGACAATGGCTGATTTGATCTTGGCCTTAGTTCCACTTTCCTGCCTGTTTCTCATAACCCTTGACTCAATAGCCAAAGGTAGATAGAGGTAGACAGGGTGGTAAAGAAGGTGTGTTTGGCACGCTGGCCTTTATCAGTCAGGGCATTGAGTTTAGGAGCTGGGACGTTATGTTGCAGTTGTACAAGACGTTGGTGAGACCGCACTTGGAGTATGTGTACAGTCTTGGTCTCCCTGTTTTAAGAAGGACATCATTAAACTAGAAAGAGCACAGAGAAGATTTACAAGAATGCTGCCAAAACTCGAGGGCCTGAGTTATAGGGAGAGGTTGAGCAGGCTTGGAGCATAGGAGATTTGAGGGGTGACCTTATAGAGGTGTATAAAATCATGAGGGATATAGAGAGGGTGAATGCACACATCTCCTTCCCAGGGTTGGGGAAACAAGAACTAGAGGGCATAGGTTTAAGCTGAGAGGGAAGAGATTTATTAGGAACCTGAGGGGCAACCTTTTCACCTAGAGGGTGATCCGTACATGGAATGAGCTGCCAGAGGAAGTGGTTGAGGCAGTCACATTAACAACATTTAAAAGACACTTGGACAGGTACATGGATAGAAAAGGTTTAGAGGGATAATCAGAATGATATTTATTATCACTGACTTAAATGACGTGAAATTTTTTGTCTTGCGGCAGTAGTACAGTACAAAGACTTAAAGTTACTATAAATTACAAAAATAAATCAACAGTGTGAAAAGAAGGAATAACAAGGTAATAGATGTGGGCCAAAGACAGGCAAATGGGACTAGGTTAGATGGACATCTTGGTCGGCATGGACAAATTGGGCCTGTTTCCGTGCTCTATGACTCTATGACAAGATCTCAATATAGTTCTTGAATATATCCACAGTTTCTGTCTCCAGTAGAGAATTCCAAAGATTCATGACCCTTGTGAGAAAAAAATTCCTTCTCATCATTTCAAATGAGTGAAACATTCTGAAACAATACCCTCTATTCTAGATTCCCACATGAGGGAAACATCCTCTAATCATCTACCTTGTCACATCCTTTTGTCTATTTGTATTTCTGTGCACCTGTTTGCCAATGTCTACATCCAAGTTTCCTGCCAATCGTATTAGCAAATTCTGGAACAAAAAAAATGGCCTTAAGTAAACAGTGCCTGAGGAAATTGCAGAATTCACACAATACCTTTCCGATTTATATTTGAAAAGTTTCAAAACTTCTAAATATGTTTCATAATAGACATAGAAACTGCTGGAAAGACTTAGCAGGTCAGGCAGCAACTGTGGAAGAAGCAACAGTTAACGTTTCAGGTCTGAGACCAGGGTTTCTCCTTTTTCACAGATGCTGCCCGACCTACAAAGTGTTTGCACTATTTTCTGTTTTATTTCAGATTTCCAGCACTTACTTTTTTATCTTAATTATCTTTCTTTCATCTTCGCTCCAGCCACATTGAATAAAAGAGGCACATCTGTTTGTAACATGACTTTGACTGATGTCATTTAAAGATAGATCTGGTCTCAGTAAGGAAAAATTGCTTTTAAATCCTTATAAAGATCACAACAAAGCTGCCTGACATGCTGAGTATTTCCAGCATCTTCTGTTTTTCATTCAGATTTCCATCATCTACAGTGTTTTGTGTTTACTTTTATTTTTCAAGTTTAGAAAGATATGGGCCAAACATCGGCAAATGGGACTTGCTTGGATGGGGCATCTTGGTCAGCATGGACCAGTTGGGCCGAAGGGCCTGTTTCCATGCTGTATAACTGTATGACTCTATGACTCTATAACAACAAAGTTCTGGGCTGATTGCTCCTGAACCTCTTGGCTTAATTTTATACCAATGTTGAACCTTCATTATTGCAGGAAATTGACCTGTGTGTCTCAGGTGAGCTGGTGAGTCACCCCAATGGGCTGAGATGTGTCCAGGTGCCAGGATTGAAGACCATTGTTAAAGGTGGAAATTTGAGGATGGTGTAATTATATACATAAAACCTGGATTTCCTTGATCCTTTACATGTGTTTATTATCTTCAGGGCAAACAGCAATGCTAAATAGTTATCAATGACAGGAGTCTAAAACATGAGGAACTTAAGGAGAGGCTCTTTATTCATCTAACATCCTAGCAATGTAACATTAGTAAGTCAAATATTTGTTCTCTTCCTGAATTGCAAAAAAACTGCAGATGCTGGATGTCTGATACTCTTCTCCAATATTTTAATATAAGGCCCACAGCTTCTCCTCCCTCTCTCTACTCCCTGAACAACATACACAGTAGATGTTTAATGTCAGTGTTGGTGACCCATTTCCTCTTCAGTTATCCCTGCTCTCTGCCCCTGTGCTTTTCTAATTCAGTTGCATTCGCATTTCAAAAAAAGTAAGCTGGAGTCACTGTACCTTTATTCTCAACTGGATGTGGACATTGCTAGGAAGACCAGCATTTGTTGTTCACCTCCAACTGCCCTTGGCTTGCTGGGCCATTTCAACGGGGAAGTTAAGATTCATCCAAACTTGAAGGCTGTCCACACAACAATGTTGCTCCTCTTGCACCCATCCCAGAAGCAAACTGCATTATGCATTATGCCCCAGGCACATGCACTCTGACCTGCTCACTGATTGTGTAGAGGTGAGTTGCAAGTGGAGCAGCAATTCTCATCAGATTTACTTGCCTGTCATCTGATTGTGACCTTGCTAGCACTGTGATTGGCATTAATTTTAAATGGTCCTCCCCTTTTATTCCACCCTGGTAAACAGTTTAATTTCACAAAAATCAAAGGAAGGCAGCGACATTTGATTACTTTTGCTGGTGCTAATCCAAACCCTCTGAGAACAAAACACAATGTTTACTTTTTTTTGCACAATTTAACCCATTAATCCTGGAATTTTTGGTAGTCTAACATAATTACAATAGATGACACTAATTCCTTTCTTTACTGAAATGCAGGGGCAAAACACTGCAATTATCTTTCATGTAATGGTGAAAGTGATGATTGGTTTAGTGGCTACAGTGGCTGTGGTAAGTGCCAGGTTTACAGGATCTGAGTGTATCCAATTGCTGATTTATCTGATGGCATTTAGAAAGAAGCCTGGGTGTTCCTGCATCATGAAAACTACTGGATTACTTTAAATACGTAAAACTGAAAGGCAAAGACGGAGAAAAAGAAAAAAAATAAATACTCTGAAAACCACATTCTTCCAGCCTGGAGAATCTTAATACAAGGTCTCAGTTTAATTACGCTGTGAGAAATTACAGCTCTGTGCAAAAGACTGTCATTAGGACTAAGTTACGTGTTGCTAGGAGAACGTGCAGTCTCTGTTTATTTCCCATCTTTTTCTCTGAATGCTGTAATTGCTGGCTGTGTACCCTTCGACTGACAGCCAGATTGTGTGAGGAATTTGTGACTTTGCTTTGTGTACGCTCCAGAGATTTACACTGGAAATTCCTTGAGTGACAGTCAGAACTTTTTGGCTGATCCGTAATTGGCACCCTCAGCTTGATGAATTTTGAGTGACCCAGATAGGAGCAGGATAATGAAATGCACAACAGAATACAGAAAGCATGTGAAGGTCGCAGAATGGGGTCTTTTATAAATTCAAGCTTATTATGTCCTGCTTCTCTAGTTATATGACACAGGCATAAAAGAAGCTTAATTATGCATTTGGTTAAAGAATTAAAACAGATTTTCCTTGCTGGTGCTTGAAGCTTGCAGTTAACAGGCAAATCTGAAAAGCAAGAAAATTCCTCTGATGCCCTAATTACTTCATCAGATTGGAAGACTATTAAAATATGAATTTCCTTTAAGGACCAGTATCTGACCCTTGAGATTAGATTGAATTCTTAAAAGTGACTCCTATATATTAGTTTCTGTTTCTAAAACATCCTTTTACAGAGTTAAATGAATATTAACTCTGGCCTTGCTAGCATTATTTTGAATATGAGTGTGAATACTACATGGACCATATCTGATGACATCGATTCAGAATATAATGGACCACAGTGTTGATGCCTTCAGATCAAGGTTATTGTTAAATATTCTGTATTTGATTGATAGCCATAGCACCAAAAGAAAGATTAATTTGTGTGTGATGTTAATTTAGCATCTGCACCCCTCCCCGTCTTCACATCCCCCAAAGTCTCCAAATATAGAATATGGTAAAAAGTATAATGATGACCATGCTTGCTTCCACCTCAGGACTCTCTTACATCAAGATGAGGTGAACAATTGGCTATGATCTTGTTGAACGGCAGAGCAACTTGAGAAGTTCAGAGACAGTCAGAAGATGTGCAAGAAATGCAGGGCCACCATTTTTTGGGCACAGAAGGAAAATCTTAATGAAAGGCCCAACTCCTAAGCAAAAGGTATTTCTTTCAAATCCCAAGCAAAAGTGAGGAGCCTGGCTGGGGAGTTCCTGTCTTTCTCCTTCAGTGTTTGATTGGCCAGACTACCAACATAGAACTGCCCACACAGTTAGATGGGACTCCAGAGGTGGAGTGGGAAAGGTCCTGTGGAACTTCACCAAACATGCTTTCCAGTCTTCTGTTGCTCCCACTGAGCAAAGGGGAGAGGGTATCAGAGGAATGATCTGAAATGTGTGCGATAGCAGACAAGTGAAGTACTGAGGAATCTAGATGGTTTTGTGCACAAAACGCAAAGGGTTAGCAGGCAGGAACAGCAAGTGGTTAGGAAGGCAAATGGTATATTGCAGGAGTGTTGGTATTTCGAAACATTGCTACAATTGTACAGGGTATTGGTGAGGCCACACCCAGAGTACTGTACACAGTTTTCGTCCCCTTGTTTCAGGATATACTAGCATTGGAGGTAGTTCAAAGGAGATTCATAGAGTCATAGAGTTGTACAGCACACAAACAGGTTCTTCAGCCCACTGTGTTCATGCTGATATTTTTACTCATCTACTCTAATCCCTTTTGCTTGCATTAGATCAGTATCCTTCTATGCTTTGCCTATTTAAGTGCCTGGCTAGATGCTTCTCAAAATGCTCCTCAAATGTAGTAGTTGAATCTGTTTCCACCACCTCCTTAGGCAGTGTGTTCCAGCTATCAACCACTGTCTGTACATAAAGCTTATTTATGAGAGGGTGAAAGGAAGGAATTTTAAAGAGGCTCTGAGGAGTAAGTTTTTTACACTATGCCCTATTGTTTTTGATACCCTTACCATGGGAAAAAAATTTTTGACCATCTACCTATCTATGTCTTACATACTTCTCTCAGGTCACACATTAACCTGCTTTGCTCGAGAGAAAAAAAAGCCCAGCCTATCCAATCTCTCTTGATAATTAGAGTCCACCAATCCAGGCGACATCCTGGTGAATCTCCTCTTCATTCTCACCAGCACAATCACATCCTTCCTACAGTGTGGCAACCAGAACTGCACACAATACTGCATGCAGCTTAACCAGTGTTTTGTAAAGTTGCAAAATAACGGAATGTTATTTTATATTCTATGCCTGACCTATGAAGGCAAGAACGCCTTCTTCATCACCCTATTGACCAATATTGCCACTTTCAGGGAACTATGGACTTGGATCCCCTAGGTCTCTCTATTCGCTGGGTCAATCCCTGGCATGAGAAGGTTGTCCTATCATGAGCAGCCAAAGAAAATAGGTCTTTAATATTTTTAATTTAGAAGGATGAAGTGTGATCTTACTGAAACATATAAGATCACACTTCATCTGCCAGGGCAGATGTCAACATGTTAATACTAATGGAAGAATCTTGAATAAGGAGACACAGTTACAAGATAAAGTGGGCTGGGAGACATTTAAAACTGAGGTGTGTAGGAACTTCTTCTCACAGAGGTTCTCAAATTTTCTACCCCAGAGGGTATTAAAAGTGTTTAAAGGCGAAGCAGATACATTTTTGAGAGTTCAGGGAATTGAGAGCTATGGGGAATTGACACAGAAGAGAAGTCCTGGTGCAAATCAGCCATGATCACATTGAATGGCAGGGCAGGATTGAAGAGTCAAGTGGCCTTCTCCTGCTACCATTTTTTTACGTTCATATGTAATCTGAGCATTGACATCCACCTGATGAACACTGTGGTGCCAAAGAAAGAATGGTGAAAATTGTGGTTGTCACACAAAGAAAAATTATTCTACTATTTCTTTAGTACCAAGAGAGAAAATGTTTTAATGTTGATGTACAGTTCATTCTCAGGACCTGCTATTTTTTTTTGCCCGTCTCCATATGGCCCCTGAACTGAGTGCTCAGCAAGTTGCTTCAGAGGGCAGTTAAGAGTCAATCACAATGGAGGCGGTCGAGTCACATTTAATCCAGAATGATTTAGAATGGATGATTTCTTTCTCTGATGGACATTAGTGAACTAATGGGGATTTTTGGACAATCCAGTAGTTTCATGGTTACCATTAGTGATAATGAAAACCAGATTTATTTACTTGAATTTAAGTTCCATGTGTTCCATGGTGGAACTTGAGTTCAAATCTCCAAATCAATAGTCCAAGCATGACTTTAAACCAACCACAATGCTACCGTAACCCATTTTCTCCAAATGGTTCTGCTTCTGTTCCAATGGACTTGCAACATAATACAATTGTTAAAAGCAGATTTATTATTCAGCCGCTGGCTAGGGTAGAGATGAGTCCCTTTGATGTAAGTCACACTGAACCGTTAGGCTAAGTTAACGAGAGCTCATGCAGATGAGAGCATAGAAATTTCTTCTGGAGCACACCCTGTACATTCCTTTCTACTTTGTCATTCTCATCGATAAAACCAGTGTCAAATTATACAACAATTTTTCTGACATCAGGCACATGACAGAAAGGGTCAGTATGGTAATTTTCTTCCATTTACTAACATTAATAAGTAAAGTTACAGCATTAAGTGAAAATCTAAAGCACTGCAGATACGGGAAATCTGAAATTTTAAAAAATTGCTCGACTCATTCAGCTGGTCAGGCAGCATCTATGGAAAGAGAAACAGAGCTGATGTTTCAGGTCAAAGATGCTTCATCTGACAAACTTTGACCTGTAATGTTAACTATGTTTTTTTACAGATGCTATCTGATCTGCTGACTGTGTCCAGTATTTTTCGTTTTTATTGTAGCATGAAGTGCTTTAATTGTGGTTCATAACGACATCATTATCCCCAAATTAAAAACTCTTCACATTCTTGTAAAGAAATTTTTATGAGCAATTTTCAAAAGAGAATGTAAAGGGTGCAGAGCCCTTCACTGCTATGCACTTGCTGTTTAATGGAGTCTATTGACTCGTGTATTTTAAGGTGGAGCATTGTGAAACAGCCCAGTCATGCTGGTGGAAGTAAACACTGCCTGTATTTCAATGCTTAGATTTTAAGGCAGTCATTTGAAATAGTTGTTAGTTGGAGATGTCAGTACTTATGAGCTATGCATTATCTGGTATTGTCTCAACATGCTGCTGTCCCTGACTAAAATGTTACTCAGTCCCTCAGTGTGAGCTAGCTTTGGGTGTGGTCTTGAAAGGTTCTTGAATGTCAAAAGATATTGGATACCTGTTTCAGTTTAGCCATGTATTAATTGCATTGAAGCAGAGCCTAAATTAATCTCAGGTATCGAGAGCAAATGTTCAACCTCTTAATGGCTTCAGTTTTCCTGCAGCTCAAAACGGACATAAATATCTTCAGGATAATTCTGGGCATTGCAGGTGTGGGTTAACCTCTGCATGAGGTGTGGATTCTGAAGCTGTGCCCACTTTCCACACAAAAAGGTGTTCAGCTGTGAACAATTTTGTTTCCTTGTCTCGGATGGTTTCGTTGAGTGTTTTCAGGATCTGACAGCCATAAACTGGGAATGTAATACACAGTGCGTAAGTAGGGAGGCTGCATATAGTGTCTAGGGAGGAGGATTTCAATATGCTCCAGGGCATTATATGGTTTACGTTTGTACATTTTTAAAACTGGTGCAGTAAATAAATCAGAAATATCTCCAGTAACAATGTGGGTTAACTTGGCCTTCCTTAGGTATGGGCTCTATCATCGCATCCAGACTTCAACCCTGAAAGACCATCTTGTGATAATGTGCCTCCAGTTATATCATGGTCCACTGATTGATAAATAATCCTATCAATAAAGCTGAAAAGAGTCCTGATTCAGCACTCCAGTACTGCTGGGTTTTTCTTTGAATCTTCCATCCCTGAGGAATACATTAGACCAGTTTTTTCCCAAGTGCTCTGCTTCTTAAATTTGTATCTGATTTAATTTTTTGATCTGCATCTCTATTTCATTTCTGATTACTGGACTCTAACCTTATTGAATTTTTTTTATTGTACAATGAATAAGAAGAAAGGATTTGTCTCGCAGCTTGAAAATTTGATTGAACACATTTATGAATAACCCAAAACTGATGGGCCCACTGAGCCTGTCGACATTTGCTTTGGCTCGGTGAGTTGTTCTCTTGTCTCCGAGAAAGAAGATTGTCCTCCTTAGATGTGAGCACAGGATCTCAGCTGACACTCCAGTGCTGAACCGAAGGAGTGCTGATCTGTGCTATCTATTGGATAAGGCACTAAATGGAAGTTTCAGCTACCTTGTGCAGTGGGTGTAGTATTTGTATTTTGAGGAGTTATACTTGGTGTGCTGCCCGTCGTTGAATGTCACCAGATGCTCAAGTCAAAGTTAAAGTCGAGTTTATTGTCATATGCACAAGTACATGTATGCGCAGATACAATGAAAAACTTACTTGTAGCATCATCACAGGCACATGTACAAAACTATTACAAGAAACAGCACAATTAGAACAAAAAAAATCAAAGTCCATAGTAGTGCAAAGTGGTCAAATTGTTCGTCGCTTTGTTATACTGAGGTAGTGATTAGAGTTGTGCCGGTTGGTTCAAGAACCGAATGGTTGAAGGGAAGTAGCTGTTCTTGAACCTGGTGGTGTGGGACTTCAGGCTTCTGTACCTCCTGCTCGATGGTCACTGTGAGAAGCTGGCGTGGCCCAGACGGTGGAGATCTTTGATGATAGATATTTGCCTTCTTGCGGCAGAGTCATGTCAATAGGCTTTTTGTGTGGAATTTGGCCAATTACTGAAATGCTTACATTTCTAAAGTACTTATTTTGAATATAGTTGGGATGTACTGTGGTCATAAAGGATGCTATGTAAATAAAAATCTATTACTTTTATTATTAGTAGTTTCCATCTTCTGTTCTGCTCCATCCCAAACCCTGCAAAAGTTATTAGCTTGCCTGTGAGAACAACCCTGGATGGCAGCATTGAAAATTCTGAACTGTAATGAATCACACGGCGATGATGAATCGCACTGTTACCAAACATATAGATCTCTGTGATGTCCACATACCTCTTATCTCCCTCCACCTAGATGGACCATGACCCCAGGAACCCCGCATATATTGCTTCTCAAGGGCCACTTCCTGCCACGGTGGCAGACTTCTGGCAGGTAAGAGCTTTGCTTACATTTCAGAAACATAATGATAAGAGCTAGGGGAATAGAAACTGGGATAAAAAGCTGCAGGAATAAGCCACAGTTTTAACCAACAGTTGACACTGGTATCTTTTCAGATCAATTTAAAAATAAGGCCTGAAGGCTTTGTAAAATTTTTAGTAAATACCTAGTGGTTGAGGGGTATGGGGATTCATTTTCGCAAGGGGATGTGAGAAAAGAGGGTGGAAGATAGGAAAAAGGTTTGGTGAAATACTCAGAGCAGAGGGTGATTATAGTGCTGAATGTGTGCAGGGCTATCAACCACAACTTGCAGTTACAAGATCAAAGGTCGTCATTTAAACTGAGTTGTGTAACAATTCCTTCTTACAGATGGTGGTGGATCTTTGCAATTCCCCACCCTGGAAGATTGCGGAGGCTGGATCATTGGGGATCGTTAAACAGGAGATAGATACATTTTTGAAAGATTAGGGAATTGAGGGCAATGGGGAACTGGCACAGAAGAAGAGTTGAGACCTGGGCAGATAAGCCATGATTCATGTTGAATGGACAGCTAGGCTTGTTGGGCTGAGTGGCCGACTGCTGCTCCTATTTTCTAATATTCTTATGTTCTTCCTGATCCTCAGTTCCATTGACCTCAATACATTACACTTGCAACCAAACCAAGTTCCTTCCCCTTGATTCTGTACACACTCCATAAGAAACACAGGAGGCTGTAAATTCAACACCTTCCCTCACAATAAGACTAAGCCCAATTTAGGTGTCCTTGTTGGAAAGAAACAGAGTAATGATACTCAAGCAGTTTGCTGGGGACACAAGAGGTTGAATATGCTGGTATCTGGAGCAACAAACTAACTACTGGAGGAATTCAATGGGTCAGGCATTATCTGCAGAGGGAAATGGACAGTCGATGTTTCGGGTCAAGACCCCTCATCTGACTTTCCATCGAGTCCAGGTGAAGGGTCTTGACCCGAAACGTCGACTGCCTGACCTGCTGAGTTCCTCCGGCAGTTTGTCGTTTGCTCAAGCAGTTTACACCAGTCACATCACGGATGAAGTTAGGTCACATTTCAGTCTTTGAGCTTTAGAAAGGTATCTGAATGCCCTCATCAACAGATCTTCCCAAATTCACCAAGCATTTTAATGAGGCTTCCAAACTTTTCCCTCCAGAATTCTGCACAATGTATGAGTGGCCTTTGGACTGCAGATAAAGTAACCAATGCTCCCTTTATTGGTGATGAGCATAAAAATGTATTTCTTCTCATTTTGATTAGAGTTTCTCCGATCCCTGTACCAACCTTATGGGAAGTGAAATGCAATGGAACATTTAAGTGACGTTGTTGCATAGGGATTGGGAATGAGCCTTTTGTGTTAAGCACCAGTGAAAACAGAAATCTGTGTTCCTAAAGGAAATGTCATTTTTATAAAAATTCTATCATGTTTATACAACTTAGTATCTCCATCACAGTTATGAATTCTTGGAGAAAATAATAGCATTGAGTGGAAGCTGCAAAATCAGCTTTCTCTACAGCTTGGCAAACAAAACATTAATAAGAATTGAAAAATGTTTCTCTTTTAGTTGGTGTGTGTGATTTCTGATTGTGATCCAGTGATAATAAGTAATTATCTCTTCACATTGTGACCACAGTCATTTCTACTTCCCTTCAGATGGTTTGGGAGCACGGCTGTGTGGTTATCGTCATGCTGACGCCCTTGACAGAAAATGGAGTCCAGCAGTGTCACCATTATTGGCCAGATGAGGGTTCAAACCTCTACCACATCTATGAGGTAAGGTGCAGTGTAATTCATTGAAGATCAGTATTTCACTTATTCAATCTGTGACTCTAACACACACAGCAACAACTTTAAAAATGAACTGTTTGCAAAGTTAAGCTGCAACTTTTCTGCCTTTTCCTTCGGACTAAGTTATTCATGATGATTGTATCAATCTATATAGTATTATTTTAACTAGGTAGCTTAGTGTCAGATGTCTCAGAGAACCATCATGTCTCTCACAATTTCACTGAGAGACTCCTTTTTTAATCTTTGTAATTTCACATTATTGCTCTCATGGTCACAGTTTACAATGTTTAATTAGCCCTGTCATATTTGTCGAATCTTAAATGCACAGTCAATCACTACCAGTGACCTGATGTCCTATTTGCAACCACTATCGTAGCCATACTGAATGTGAAATTAAACCAGGGCCTTACAGCATGCAATAGAGTCATAGAATCACAATGTTATAATCAAAATTTAATTGCATTGGAGGGAAGAAAACTGAACAAATGATGAACTAGTAGAGGATTTAGGAATTGGCTAAATGCTTCTAGGACGAATGCAATTTCTAACTAAAATGAAACAGAAAATTGAAGAGTGTTTAATGACACTGTTAAACCTTTGAAACTGTAAAAATATTTTATTTGACGAGGCAGTGCATCCCCATAAACTTTGACCGAGAGAGCAATAATGTGAAATTGGAAAGATTAAAAAGATAGTCGCTCAATGAAACTATGAGAGAGAAGGAATTAGAATACGTAAATGGCTCACAATCCCCAAGAAACCTGGCTATAGGCCAGCTCCACAGATAGATATCGTCATCGTGAATAGTTTGGTATGAAGAGGATAGCAGCTCACAAACCTGGTTATGAGTTTGAATGGCAGTGGTGTTTGCCTGTTGTGTTCTATTGCATCATATGCTGTTGGTGTTTCTGCTGATCTTACAGTGGGATGCATTCCTATGTCTGCTGGACTGACATTCCTCCTCTGCCCCCAGTCGTGCCACTCTCATCAATCACGATCTTGGAAGTGAATTGGTGGAGGGCTGCAAGGGTTGGTAGCATGTTCCCAGGACTACCAAAGTGCTACCAACCCTTCCAGCCCTCTGCTAAATAAGGGTTCACCCTGAGACTTGGATAAACCTACAGCTTCCACCCACATCTTGCATGTTACCCTCTGAAGAACCCATTGAGATGATAGTTGCTTTCTCCACGCACAACCACTCCACTCCTCCCTCTTACCTCAAGACTCACCTTGCCCACCTAACTCACCTTACCCAGGGCAGTCCCTGGGGTCTGTGCTAAGGAATCAACTATCACCATCCTCCTCTACCTCTTCTTCAAGGATGGCGGCTCACTTGTGAATAAGGCCCTTGCCAACCATGGGTTCACTGTGGAAGCTTAACGTGTCTTGAAAGAACCCAATTAATGGTCCATGATGCCATCAGCCAAAATACTGTCTCCTCACCTACCCCCTCCTCCCCACTCAAGCAAACCCCTCACCAAACCACATCTTGGGTCTGACCCCTGGTCCTCTTCCGCCCTATCCTTCCTCATCTTGTTCCACCCCCTCACCTCATTTGAAGTACTGCCCATCTAATCTATCATCAAAATATCTTCGCAATTTTCCTTGTTCAGCCCCCTGCGTCGATTGACTTCTCACCCCAGTGACTTCAACCTCCTTCTCAATTCACCTTGCTCTCAATCCTCTGATTTCATTGGCCGACTCTCCATCAAATCTTCACAACACATATTCCTAACCATCTACAGGATGAAAGTCAAGAGTGTTATGGAGTACAGTCCGCTTGGCCGGACGAGTACTGTATCAAGATGCTCTGCAGCTTCCAGGACAGAGTAGATCACTTGACAAACATCCAATCTAACCCTAACCATTGACTCCCACTAGAGCACTGTGGCTAGTTTTTGTGCCATTTACAAAATGCACCACATTTACTCACCAATGCTTTTCCCAAACCCAAGGCCTCAGTCATCTAGAGGATCAAGAGCATCAGCAACCTATAGATTCCCTCCCAGACACGTTCTATCCTGACTTGGAAATGTATCATTCATTCCATATCCTTAGATCAAAATCCTGGAACTTGCTACATCACTACAATTTTGGACTGCCTTCACCAGATGGTTCAAGAGGGCAGCTCACCATTAGCTTCTCAAAAGCATCGAGGATCAGCATTAAAATTTTTTCTATCGGTGATGTCCGCATCCCAAAAATAAATAATAAAGGAAATCTCACTTCTGTAGCCTGAGATTCACATTCGACTTGAGATTTTACAGCCACTGATCTGCCAAACCACACCCTTGCCTCCACATATGATGCCCCACTCTCACTTTGACCTCATCTGTACTCTCTTAAGACAAGAAGCCAGTCTACATTGGGTATAGAGGACAGCAGGTTTAATCATTCATCGCCAGACTTGATCAGACCATATCCCCCTAGAAATGAAAATCAAAACACTACAGATGCTGGAAATCTGAAATAAAAAGCAGGAAATTTTAGAAACACAGCAAGCCAGCCAGCATCTGTGGAAGAAGGAACAGTAATTGCTTCAGGTCTGAGACCAAGAGCTGAAACATTAACCATTTCTCTTTCCACAGATGTTGCTTACTGTTACGAACCAGCAACAAAAGAAACACACTGAGTCATGATTCAGTGTTAAAAACTATTTTATTAATCACTACTTATAATAATATGAAAAATAGAAGTAAAAATGTTAATATATTAGAATTAAAAATGTTAAACCTTGAACATTAACCCCACAACTAAACTCTTCGTGTGTGTGTGGCAAAGTCCCAAACTCCAAGTCCAGGAATGGTTCTTAAAGTTCAGTTCAGCAAGCCATAAGGTGAAACATGAGCAAAGGCTTCTTCATCCACCACCGTTGACTGAAGATAAGATGTAGATGTAGAGAACATAGGGAGAGTAATTACGAAATCCAGATGTTCCACGCTGGAACCCAAACGACACTTCAGTGTTTACTTGGTAGTGACTTTCTCACCCCGAAAAGCATCCAAATCGTGGTTGTCCACACACAAATACCTGTTTCCTTCTACAGGTCAGCAACAAGGTGAACTCCACTGGATTACTTCCAATTTCCATACGTGGATTGCAGTAACAGACACAGTTATTGTTTCTCATTCATCGATAGAGAGACTAGCAGGCTGGTGTCTCTCTCCCTTTTCTCTCTCTCTCTCTCTTCCTTCTGACTTCTTCAACAACGTCATTACGTCCTTTATCTTCGATTGACGTAAGCATGCCACACACACACACACACACACACACACACACACACACACACACACACACACACACACACACACACACACACACACACACACACACTATCTTAAAGGGACTTTCACCGAGTCCGTAACACTTACATCCCTCTATTCTGCCTGAACAGCATACCTTTCCAGCATCACCCACGATAGCAAAAATAACCCTAGGTTTCCTTTCTCTACAGCAGACGGTCTTTTTAAACCCTAGATTCCTCCAGTCTCATCATCAACTATGGGTGTGAGAACGCTTCATCAACGTTGATAATGAAAGAGGGCTTAAGCAGGGGGTTTGGTCGTGTGATGATTAAGTTATCAAACCAGTAACTAAAGGCTAAGATTAATCAGCTGGGTGCATGGATTAAAATCCCACCACTTAACTTGTGTTATTTAAGTTCAAGTAATTAAATATATCTCAAATCAGGATCAGAATCAGATTTATTATGACCAACTTATATGACATGAAATTTCCTCGCTGACAATCAACAGAGGCTCACCTCATGGATGTGTGCATAGCCCACTGCTCTACTCTCTCTATACTCATGACTGTGTGGCTAGGCACAGCTCAAACGCCATCTATAAATTCACCAATGACACCACTGTTGTTGGCAGAATCTCAGATGGTGACGAGGAGGCATGCAGGAGTGAGATGGATTGGCTGGTTGAGTGGTGTCACAACAACAACCTCGCACTCAGCGTCAGCAAGACCAAGGAATTTATTATGGACTTCAGAAAGGGGAAGTCGGGAGAACACACACCAGTCTTCATTGAGGGGTGAGTGGTGGAAAGGGTGAGCAGCTTCAAGTTCCTGGGTGTCAACATCTCAGAGGATCTATCCTGGGCCCAACACATTGCCATCAGATTTCTGAATGGTCCGCAAACTCATGAACTCTACCTGGTTATTCCTCTTTCACACTATTTATTTATTTATTTGTTTATTATTTATTGGTAACTTGTAGTGATTTTTATGTCTCGCACTTTACTGCCACCACAAAACGACAGATTTCACGATGCGTGTCAGCGATAATAAACCTGATTCTGATTCTGAAATTTGTTGTTTTGCGGCAGCAGTACAGTGCAACGACATAAAATACATATAACTTACAAAAATAAATAAGTAGTGCAAAAAAACGAATAATGAGGTAGTGTTCATGGGTTCATGGACCATTCAGAAATCTGATGACAGAAGGGAAGAAGCTGTTCCTGAAACGCAGAGTGTGGGTCTTCAGGCTCCTGTACCTCCTCCCCAATGGTAGTAACAAGAAGACGGCATGTCCTGGATGGTGAGGGTCCTTAATGATGGATGCCTCCTTCTTGAGGCACCGTCTCTTGAAAATGTCCTCGATGGCGGGGAGGGTTTTGCCTGTGATGGAGCTGGCTGAGTCTATAACTCTCTGCACCCTCTTGCAATCCTGTGCATTGGAGCCTCCGTACCAAGCTGTGATGCAACCAATCAGAATGATCTCCACCGTACATCTGTAGAAATTTGTAAAATTTTTTGGTGAAATACCAAATCTCCTCAAACTCCTAATGCGGTAAGAGCCACTTACATGCCTTCTTAGTGATTGCATCAATGTGTTGGGCCCAGGATAGATCCTCCGAGATGTTGACACCCAGGAACTTGAAGCTGCTCACCCTTTCCACCGCAGACCCCTCAATGAGGACTGGTATGTGTTCTCCCGAATTCCCCTTCCTGAAGGCCACAACCAGTCCCTTGGTCTTGCTGACATTGAGTGCGAGGTTGCTATTATGACACCACTCAACCAGCTGATCTATCTCACTCCTGTATGCCTCCTCATCGCCATCTGAGGTTCTACCAACAACTAATTTATAAATGGAGTTTGAGCCGTGCTTAGCCACACAGTCATGAGTGTAGAGAGAGTAGAGCAGTGGGCTAAGCACGCATCCTCAAGGTGCACCTATTTTGATTTTTAGAGAGGAGAAGATGTTACTACCAATCCGCACTGACTGTGGTCTCCCGATAAGGAAGTCGAAGATCCAGTTGCAGAGGGAGGTACAGAGGCCCAGGTTCAGAAGCTTGATGATTAGTGCTGAGGGGATGATGGTGTTGAACATTGAGCTGTAATCGATAAACAGCAGCCTGACTCATGTTTTGCAGTTGTCTAGGTGCTCCAAAGCAGAATGGAGAGCCAGTGAGATTGCATCTGCTGTAGCCCTGTTGTGGCAGTAGGTGAATTGCAGTGAGTCCAGGTCCTTGCACAGGCAGGAGTTAATTCTAGCCATGACCAACCTCTGAAAGCACTTCATTATGGTAGATATGAGTGCTACCGGGTGATAGTCATTGCAGCTGCTCACCCTGCTCTTCTTGGGTACTGGTATGATTACTGCCCTTTTAAAGAAGGTGGAAACCTCAGATTGCAGCAGTGGGAGGTTGAGGATGTCCATGAACACTCCAGGCAGTTGGTCTGCGCAAGTTTTCAGTACCCGGCCAGCTACATCATTGTGGCCTGACACCTTGCAAGGGTTCACCCTCTTGAAGGATGTTATGACATCCGCCTCCGAGACAGAGATCACAGGGTCGCCAGATGCTGTGGGGATTCAAACATGATAAGACATTATGTTGGAATGTCAGTGAAACCCCTGAATTGTCTTGTCCTTGACAATGTAAATGAGTGTTGATGTTTTCCCTGGCTGGGGTGTCAAGAGGACTCTGTAGACTCAGCTGCTGAGTATATTCAAGACCAAGGTTGGTGGGTGTTTAGATCTCAAGGGATATGGAGTCAATGCAGGAAAATGGTGCTGAGGTAAAAAAAATCTGACACAATCTTATTGAAAGGCACAGCAGGCTTGTGGGGCCAAATGGCCTACTGCTGCTCCTGTTTCATATATTCCCAGATTTATATGTCCTTAAAATTGGGGTCATCCAATGAACTGTCTTTCCGAATTCTCTCATTCCCCCAAGCCTATAAGGCCAACTTTGTAAATTTCCTCCAGCCCTAACTCCATACCAGCATCTTCTTCTAATCTCTCTTCAGCTCAGTTGGTCCATGACACCCGCCTCCACTCCTTTGACCCTCACCCCACTAAACTGCTGACCACCCAACTTTCTTTTCAAGAATCCATCCTATCTCAGGTTATGAAATGTTCTCTTTCCATGGGTGTTGACTCTCTCTCTCTCTTTCAAATCTGCCCTCACCATCTTCTCAAAAAGCACAAGTCTTGACCCTTTCATCCTTCCAAACTGCCACTTCATCTCCAACCTTCCTTTCCCAACTGGGCCCTGAATGAATTGTCACTTCTCAAATTCATGTCCACCTTTTGCAGATTTCTTGTCTGAATACATTCAACCAAGTTTCCCACTTCGGCATCGAACAGAAATTGTTCTTGTCAAAGTCACTAGGAGCATTCCATATTGCTCTTTGCCTGGTAAAAGGTCTTGTAAAAATACAAATTGAGTTCAACCTTGTCTTCAGGTAGTCTTCCATTGATGGAGTGCCACCCTCAATATGTAGGATTGGCATTGTTTTATGGCATTAAAAAATGAAAGTGGCATCACAGGTAGACAGGGTGATGAAGAAGGCGTTTGGCATGCTGGCCTTCATCAGTCATTGAGTAAAGGAGTCAGAACATTATGCTGCAGTTCTACAAGATGTTGGTGAGACCGCAACTAGAGTATTGTGCACAGATTTGGTTACCCTGTCATGGGAAAGACATCATTGAGCTGGAAAGTGTGCAACAAAGATTTATGAGAATGTTGCCAGGACTCAAGGGCCTGAGTTATAGGGAAAGGTAGAACAACGGAGCGCAGGAGACTGAGGAGAGACCTTATAGAAGTGTATAAAATCACAAGGGCATAGATAGGGTGAATGCACACAGTATTTTTCCCAGGGAAAGGGAATCAAAAACTAGAAGGCATGGCTTTAAGGTAAGAGAGGAAAGATTTAAAAGGGACCTGAGGGGAAACTTCTTCACGCATAGATGCAACGAGCTGCGTATACTCTACGAGAAAGAGCTGGATTACTCTACAATTCCATTACTCTATCTATAATATACCATAAAAGATCCAACAAAATCAAAAAAGCTGGAGGTGCTGGAAGTCTGAAATAAAAACAGAGCATATGGAAACACTAAGCAGGTCAGGCAGCATCTGTGGAGAGAGGCTTTTGGTCAAAGACCTTCATCAGAATGCAGAGACTTAATTGCACTGACGAACTAAGTTTTGATTCCTCTTGTGCAACTTGTCATGGTCCTTTAGTAAAAAATAAAGGAGCAGAGCCAGATTTCCGCTGTTCTTGCTCTTGATAAGGTACACACAAAAAGATTGTTGGAGGTCTCCATAGTGAGCTGCCGCTATTAGTGCTGTTAGTTGGCCATCATTGACCAATTGACCAACTTGATTAAATTTTTCAATGTTGTAGCAAAGTCTATTAATGACGGCAGTGCAGCTACTCTCGCTTACATATACTTCAGTAAGGCCTTTGATGAGGTACTTGAATCTCTAAGGCATAGAAGGCTATGTACCAGGTGCTGGTAAATGGGATTAGTAAAGATTAAAGCCTGACTGATCCAGGGGAAGTTGGCAAATTGGATCCCAAATTGGCCTTAGTAATACGAGACAGAGGGTAATGGTGGATGGTTGCTTTTATTTTGGTTGGAAAGCTGTGATCAGTGGTGTACCACAGGGATCAGTGCTGAGAGGCTTACCGTTTGTTATATAAACTAACAGCTTGGATGTGAATGTTGGAGGTATGGTTAGTAAGTTCACAGATGACACAAAAACAGGGTGGTGTTGGTGATGATGAGGAGGGTAGTTTTAGGCTACAAGATAATACTAATCAATTGGTAAAATGAGCAGAGTAATGGCACATGGAATTTAATCCTGCTAAGTGTGAGGTGATGTATTTTGGGAGGACTAATAAGGCTAAGACATAAACAATAAATGTTAGGACTCCAAGAAGTATTGAGGAACAGAGGGACGTTGGTGTACAAGTCCAAGGGTACCTTAAGGTGGCAGCAGGTAAAATGGATAAGAAGACTTTGAGTTATTGCCTTCAAAAACTGGGGCATAGAATATAAGAACAGGGAGATTAGGCTGCAAACATTGGTTAGGCTAATGTTGGATCACTATGTGCAGTTCTGGTCACCACATTATAGGAAGGGCACATATGTACTGGAGAGGGTGCAGAGAGTATACAGCACAGTACAGGCCCTTTGGCCCACAATGTTCACCAGAATGTTGCCTGGGATGGAACATTTCAGTTATGAAGAGAAATTGGATAGACTGGGTTTGTTTTCCATGAGGAAGAGACCAAGGGGGACCTGATTGAGGTACTCCAAAATTAAGAGAGCTATAGTGAGGGTCGATGGTTAGGCCACATAGCAGAGGTGTATAAAACCACAGGTCATGGGTTTAAGCTAATGAGGAGGAGGTTTTGAAGTTTTTCCATAGGGGTGGTTGGAATCGGGAATGGGTGGTGGAGGGAAAGACCCTCATAACATTTAAGAAGTATCTAGACAAGCACTTGAATCTCTGAGGCATAGAAGACTATGGACCAGGTGCTGGTAAATGGGATTAGTACAGATGGCCTGTTGATGGTCAGTATGGACCTGTTGGGCTAAAGGGCCTGTTTCTGTGCTGTATGACTCTGTGACTCTATTACTAGTATAAGGAAGATAAAATTAGTCTTGATATTTTTATGAAAGCCATGGTAAGTGTTCAATTGCAAGTGTGTTAAGTGAGTAAAGCTATATGTATAAATGTGTACTGCCTGTGTGTGTGTGTGTGTGTGTGTGTGTGTGTGTGTGTGTGTGTGTGTGTGTGTGTGCGTGCGCACAATGCACGTGCGTGTGAGGTTTCACCTTATCTGTGAGTGTAAAATGATTAATACTATGTGTCAGTGTGTAAGGTCTCCTGTCCTGTGTGTGTGTGTAAGTGCACAAGGGGAGGATAGCAGATCATTTATTCTGATAGATGAATCCGATTTAGAGAAAATTAAACTGCACCCCAGAGAGAAGAAGCTGCACTGTCTCCAGAGCCATGCAACATGTTGATGGACCCCCCCCCTTCACCTCCCTCCTACGTATTCTGATAAGATTAGAAGATGGGAGGGAGAAGGTTCATGTGGAGCATAAACACAGCATGGACTGGCTGTGAGACCCGTTTCAGCATGAATTCTAGATCCTATCACCTTTAAATCCATGTTACAGTCCCCAGTTAATGTAAAGCAGGAACCACCCAAAGAGATCGAGGAGATGTTTGCACGTATAACGAAGAACAGAATGGAGAACATGTGTAAAACATTCACCAATAAATCCAATTAATTCAGAAGAAATGGCCTTACTTGGTGAATGTTAGAATAACACCAGTAGTTGAGGCAAATAACATAGATGTTCCAAAGGAAAAAAATAGATAAATACA
Organism: Pristis pectinata; assembly: GCF_009764475.1. Taxonomy (NCBI): domain Eukaryota; kingdom Metazoa; phylum Chordata; class Chondrichthyes; order Rhinopristiformes; family Pristidae; genus Pristis; species Pristis pectinata. The sequence goes on along the minus strand of NC_067409.1, from coordinate 17,120,201 downwards.
GAAAGAGTAGGGGGTTATGTTGATGGGATGAGGTGCCGTAAGTTAGGAAGAAGCTAATGTGCAGCAAGGGACTGAATGGCTATAAGATATAGGAGCACAATTAGGCCATTCAGCCCATTGAGTCTGTTCCACCATTCAATTATGGCTGATTTTTTTTCAACCCCATTCTGCTGTCTTCCCCCCGTAACCCTTAACCCTTTTTATTCGATCTGTTTCTGTGACGTGGGCTTCTTGGTAATAACCCCTTAATTGTGAAAGGTTTTGTCAACTTCAGGTTAACCTCGTCTCGGAGCACATCTGGTGTGAAGACTTCCTGGTACGCAGCTTTTACCTCAAGAACCTCCAGACCAACGAGACCCGCACAGTGACGCAGTTCCACTTCCTGAGCTGGTTTGACCAGGCCGTCCCCTCGTCCACTCGGTCCCTCCTGGACTTCCGCAGGTACAGCAGCCAGACGGGCCCCACCTCATCCCCACCGTGTGCTTCCTATAACTCCACCCACCCGCACCCCCCCCCCCCCACCCCGCTGCCACTTGCCATTCTCAGGGAGCTCGGAGGCGTTGCTGGTGTCACCAGTGAAATGCAGAACTCGATCGGTAGTTCACCGGTGACCCTGTAAGACTTTGTGTGTCAACGTGCTTAGATGTTTGGCCTAAAGCACCAATTTTGCCAGACTTGGGTGCTGGCGAGGACATTGACTGCCAATGCATGAGTGGTATCGCGATGAAGAAGTCCAGCCAACACAGCAGAGGCAGCATCTTCTGACTGCAGATAGATAGCTGATATGTCTAATTAATTTATTCCATGTCTCAAGAGGGAGCAAATTTACTCTTGAAAGGAGATTGTGAGTCTAAAACAGGGCAAAAATTAACCAGAGCGTGCGAAAGACTCTTAAATTTGAAATTCTGTTCAATATTACCCTCAGCTGATGTGTTTTCTTGCTGTGTGCCACAGAATTTACTAACAGTATTCACTCTTTAAATGGACAAACCCTTATGTTACCAGCTCATTAACAGTTGCCAGTGTCATTTTTGTGATGTTGCAGCTAGTAATATGAGCCCAGTTGCATAGTCACAAAAGTGATCATTGGAAACTGTGACTCTGCAGCAGGGAACAATGCGGGGGAAAAATCCTCTCCTTGGCCTCTAACGACCTTTGACCTTTGTTTGCTAACGGTTTGCATGGTGGTTTCTCCCTTGAGCTGAAGGCTGGTTTGTATCATTAATTGCTGTACGTTTTTGTCACTTTGCTCGATTGAGGGTGAGGTGCTTCTCTGTGCAAAAAATACACGTCCGAATTTCACACACAAATTGCACAGTGGTTTTAAAATCTCAAATCCTAAAGTGTAATTGAGTTGTTTGGCAGTGATGAACTTCAACAGTCAGGTGTTAATGTTCCAGACTATAACGCTGCCTATTTAAATTCAATCTCTTCTGTTTCATTGCAGAAAAGTGAACAAGTGCTACAGGGGACGCTCATGTCCGATAATTGTTCACTGCAGGCAAGTACAACTCCTCGGTGATTTTGTTTTAATTAATCGAAGGGATGGGGAAAGGGAGCCATATCAACTGAGCCCACTCTACTGAGGAAAAACAGCAGTTTTCTGCTAAACTGTTGATTGAGGGCCTGGTGGATATGTCTCTCAGCCCTGCCCCCACACCCTGAGAGAGATGATGGCAGCTGTATTCTTCATCTGAATAACACGGTGCTGATAGCAATTTTTTTTCTATCCTCCTTCCCCCATTTCCCCTCCCCCCTCCTTTCCTCCTTTCTTATTGTTGGCAGTGATGGGGCTGGAAGAACTGGGACCTACATTCTGATTGACATGGTTCTGAATAGGATGGGCAAAGGTGAGAGTCGATGGCTTCTTTTGTTGCTTCCTAGCACGTACGCGCGTGTGTGTTGTGGCGGCTGTTGCCCTGGAAACCACAGGCACTTGCATTCGAGAGATGGGCTAAATGAGAATATGTTCAGGGCAGATTCTGCCCTTTGCTGAATGACCTATGGTTATTTGCACTGCCACAGTCTTCTCTGTGTCAGTTCATTCCAAACTAAAGGCCAAGCATCGCGTAACAGTTGAGTGCAATTAATGGTTACAAAATAAAGAATAAAGAGTAACTGCAAGATCCAATGTACTGTTAGACAAGAGGTGGATGGAATTTACTTTGGAAGAGGAGAAAAGGATGAGATTCTTGAACCTGAAATGGCTTTGTGGAATGACCGTATTTTTAAGTGGTACATTGAAGGCCTTTTTTTTTAACCTCTTTCGACCATACAATGTCGAGCTGCTTTTCAAACCATGGGCTTAATGCTTGCACAATACAGAGGAAGTCATGTGAAACTGGGCAGAAGGAATGTTCCTCCAAATGGATCACCATCCTATTCTATCACTGACCTCTGCTACTTTTGCCTGTAGTCCATGTGGTCTGAAATGCTCTTGTCTTCAGTTCGAATGGAGAGATCAAAGGGCAGAGTGGGCATCTGAACCCCTGCTGAGCTGGGTCTTTCCCAGGCTGTCAAACTGAGAGGCGAGTAAAGACTTTGTTCTGAAAGAAACCTAGCCTGGCTTCTGAGGCCAAGGCTCTCTTTGTCTGTGCTAAAAAAATTTTGAGGGCTAGCAAAAGAGATCCCAGTGTTCATCTGCTGATCAAAGGCTAAAGTGAGGTTGTCGACCACTAAATCTCTCTCGCCAGTCTTTCTAAACAAAAGGGTGATGTGCGAGTGTGGGACGTGGAGAATGGCTCTTGCTTCTCTAACGCGGGGTCAATAGTGGAGCTTTAGCAAAGAGAGTACAAGCTCACAGTGACGAGTGTCTGAGGAGCTGCTCTATGTGAAGGGGTATGGGATGTGGCTCCAGTAACCTTGCGGGTGCTTGTCAGTGAAATGGAGATGGTGAAGATCTGTAACTGTACCCAGTGCAATGATTGAAAAAACACAAATTTCTGAAACTGTCATGTTGACAAAGTGGGAAGGAGATCATGACAAGTTGAAAACTTTGGACGGAACACTACAATGTCCATTACAAAGTAAAGGGTAATTATGCAAATAAATTACTCACAATCTAGAAAGCTGGAGGAACTCAGCAGGACCGGCAGCATCTAAGGAGGCAGCATCTATTCTCCTCCCAATTTCCACAGTGGCATATCTGTCCTCGGCCTCTTCTATTGTCAAGGCGAGGCAAAACACAAACCTCCAAAGATGCTGCCAGTCCTGCCAAGTTCCTCCAGCTTTTTTGTGTCTGGGTCCAGATTGCAGCATCTGTAGTCTCTTGATCTTAAACATTAACAGTGAAGGTAAAGCCAAGTTGGCAGTGACCATCATAAAAATCAGATCCTGAACCCACTGATACGGATGTTCAGTTATATACACAAAGGAGTCATAGAATCTTAGAGGAGAAGGCCACTCGGGCATGGAGTCATAGAGAAATACAGCACAGAAGCAGGCCCTTCGGCCCACTCACCATCTACCCACCCATTCACAATTATCCTACATTAATCCCATTATTTTATTCTCCCCACATTCCCATCAACTCCCCCCAGATTCTACCACTTACCTACAAACTAAAGACAATTTACAGCTGCCAATTAACCTACCACCCCGCACAGTAGGTGGGGCACGGTAGTGTTGCAGTTCAGGTAATGCTATTACAGCGCCAGCGATCCCAGTTCAATTCCTGCTGCTGTCTGTAATGAGTTTGTACTTTCTCCCCGTTTCTGCGTGGGCTTCCTCTGGGTTCTTCGGTTTCCTTCCACATTTGGAAGACGTACGGGTTAGGAGCTGTGGGCATGCTATGTTGGCTCCGGAAAGTGGCTACACTTGCGGGCTGCCCCAGCACATTCTCAGTAATGCAAAAAGATGCATTTCACTGTGTGTTTCGATGTACATGTGACTAATAAATAAATAATCTTATCTTTGGGATGTGGGAGGAAACATGAGCACCCAGAGGAAACCCACGCAGTCGTAGGGAGAACATGCAAACTCCACACAGACAGCACCCAAGGTCAGGATCGAACCCAGGTTGCCAGAGCTGTGAGGCAGCAGCTCTACCAGCTACGTCACTGTGCCATCTTTCCTTGAACCTTTGCTGGCTCCGAATAACACCTTCCCATTGATTTCATCGCCCTACTTTTATCTATAGCCCTGCAAATTACTTTGTCTTAAATGCTCACACAATTCACTTTTGAAGGGCCAGATTGATTCTCTTTCCACCATCCCTTCATACACTGAGTTCCAGTTAATAACTGTCCTCTGTGAATAAATGCTTTTACAGCTTCTGTCTGGAATTTTAAGTCTGCGTCCCCTGGTCTTTGAACCATTCATTAATTGCTTTAATTAACCTACCTAAACCAATAATGATCTTTTATGTCTGTATCACGTCTCATCTCAAACCTATTTTGCCTTGAATAACCCCAGCTCCTCCAGCCTAACCTTACAGCCAAAATCCCTCATCTCTGGGACTGTTGCAATGAATTTTATTTGCACCCTTTACGTTCTTCCTAAAATGTGGTGACCAGCATTGGATCCACTACTCCAGTTGTGGCCTAACCAGTGTTTTGTGCAAATCAGTGTTTTATACACACGGAATTATATAAATAGATTGTTTGCACAATTAAGTATTAAAGTGATTTGTGGAATTATGGGAATATTAGTATTTCCAATTTTAACTCTCAGTGGAATGTCAGATGGAAACAGATTTTTTCCACCTTAAAATGAAGACCACCACGTTTGAAACTCCCAGTTTTCCATTAAATTCCACCAGTTGACTTTTTCCTGGAATAGTCAGGAAGAAGTGGAAAATAACTAACAAAGGAAGTATTAGGATCAGTTCTAAGGAGTATTTGGCAGACAGAGTGTTGTTATACTCAGGAAGAGGGGGGGGATAGGAAGAGGGGGCGATCTACAGTGGATGAGGCCCAAATTTCCTTGTGAGACTTAAATTTCCTACCTAAATGTTTAGTCCGCTAACTAATCTGACACAGCAGAGCAGAACTGAGACTGCATTGTTATTCGGTTAAGAATTATATTAAGGATCAATCGATACGTGCAATTGGCAATAAAACCACTTTGGAGAAATAGTAACAAAAATAGAAAATGCTCGAAAAACTCAGCAAGTCAGGCAGCATCTGTGAAAAGAGAAACAGTCAACATTTCGGGTCTGTGACCTTTCATCAGAACAGTTCTGACAAAGGATCACAGACCCGAAACGTTAACTGTTTCTCTTTCCACAGTGGATTTACTGAGTTGTTCCAGCATTTTCTGCTTTTAGAGTCATAGAGTCATGCAGCATGGAAACAGATCATTCGGCCCAACTGGTCCATGCCGACTAAGGTTGCCATCTAAGCTAGTCCTTTTTGCCTGCATTTGGCCCATATCCCTCTAAACCTTTCCTATCCATGTACCTGTCCAAGTACCTTTAAAATGTTGTTAATGTACCTGCCTCAACCACTTCTTCTGGCAACTCATTCCATATACAGACCACCCTCTGAGTGAAAATATTGCTTCTCAGGTTTGTATTAAATCTCTCCCCTCCCACCTTAAACCTATGCCCTCCAGTTCTTGTTTCCCCAACCCTGGGTAAAAGACTGTGCACATTCAGCCTATCTATACCCCTTATGATGTTACATACCTCTTTAAGATCACCCCTCATTCTCCTACGCTCCTATGAAAAAAGACCCAACCTGCTCAACCTCTCTCCATATCTCAGTCCCTCAAGTTCCGGCAACATCCTCATAAATTTCCTCTGCATTCTTTCCAGCTTAATGGCATCTTTCCTATTGCAGGATGACCAAAACTGAACACAATTCTCCAAATGTAACTCACAAAATGCTGGAGGAACTCAGCGGATCAGGTAGCATCTATGGAAGGAAATGGACAGTCAATGCTTTGGGTCGAGACCCTTCTTCAGGACTGGAAAGAAAGAGGGGAGATGGCCGGTATAAAAAGGTGGGGGAAGGGGATGGAGCAAGAGCTGGTGGGTGATAGGTTGATCCAGGTGAGGGGGGGTGATAGAGAGGGGAGGGAGGGAGAGAGTGGGGACAATGTAAGAAGCTGCGAGGTGATAGGTGGAAGTGACAAGGGGCTGAAGAAGACGGAATCTGATAGGAGAGGACAGTGGACCATGGAATAAAGGGAAGGAGGTGAGGAGGGGAACCAGAGGGAGGAATGTGTGGGTGCTGGGCAGATCGAGAGGCAGGGGAGGGGAAAGAGAAGGGGACGGTGGGATAAGGCCTGTCCACATCCTCCTCTATTGCCAAGTTGAGGCTAGACACAGATTAGAGGAACAGCACCTCATATTCCACGTTGCTAGTCTCTATCCTGACGGCATGAACTTCGATTTCTCTAACATCCAGTAACCACTCCCCTCTGTGCCCCTTTTTTTTCTTATCCTACCAGTGTGGCCTCACCAACATCTTGTACAACTGCAAAATAACTTCTATACTCAGTCCTGACTGATGAAAGCCAGCGTGCCAAAAGCCTTCTTCACCACCCTGTCCAGCTGCAACGCCACTTTCAGGCTTCAGAATTTGTTTTCATTTTGTTTTGTTTCAGATTTCAGGCATCTGCAGTTTTTTTTTGATTTTCATTTGGAGAAGTTGTATACTTGATATTCTGAAAGAAAAAGTTGAGTAAAACAATTAATAATTGTTAAAGGAATGCCCAGTGTAATTTTGTGTAATTGTGTTCAGTGAGAAATGAAACCTTGGTTTCCCAGAGAGAGGTACCATCCATTTGATTGGAGTGTTTCCTTCTCTTGGCTTTTGACAGGCTGATAAGTCAGAGGTCAAAAACTCTGCAAAGGGAAAATTGGTCAACATGGGATTTCCAGTTTCTATTTAAGCACAAGGGAACAAGCAGTGCCCAGAGCAGTTGGAGCTGTGGATGGACTCACCGTAGACCATCTGAGATGTGGAGAATGTAGTACATAGTATATTTAGTGTGCTGGTCACTCTGAGGTACAGTAAGAGAGATGAGTGACCACCAGGAAGGGCAGTCAGGGAGGCAGGTAGTGCAGGTTGCAGAAGGTTTGCACTGAGTTGGCAGTGGAAGGGAGTTCAGTATATTTGTTAAGATGAAGAGGTACAAGCACCGGGAGCATAATAAGTAAGTCCAGTAGATAGAACATGAGTCAGTGAACGTCAAGGGAATTCAAAGCTAAAGTGCACCTATTTTAATGCAAGGAGTATTAGTAAAGTAAATCAACTCAAAGCGTTAATTAACATTGAGGTCTACAATATTGTTGCCGTTACTGAGTAGTTGAAGGACAGGCAAGACTGTCAACTCAATACCCCATGGTATAGAATGTTCAGACAAAACAGAGGGAAGTAGAAAGGGAGGAGGTATTGCACTGTTGGTCAAAGATTGCATCACCTCATTATTGAGGGAGGATATCCTGGAAAGCCCCTCAAATGATGCCATATGAGTAGAGATTAGAAGCAAAAAGGGTATTTTCACTTTGCTGGGGGTGTATTAAAGACCTCCCAATAGTCAACCGGAGATAGAGGAAGAGAAATGTAGGCAGATATCAGAGAGGTGCAATAAAAATAAGGTGATTGTACTATAGGGATTTCAGTTTCCCAAATATTAATAGGATTGCCTTAGAATTATTGGCTCAGAGGAGTGGATTTTTTGAGGTGCATCCAGGAAACGTTTTTGACACAGTATGTAGATAGACCAATGAGGGAAGGAGCATTGCTAGACCTTATGTTGGGGAATGCGTGATTTCCACTTAACAGGGCATGCATTAATTGCTTCCAATAGGATCTTCATCTTCATTGATCAAGGTAAAGTCTTCCTCCCAAAATAAAGAATTGTGTATTTCTTTTGCCAAAGCAACTGCAGACTGCTCTGTGAAAAGAAATTGCATCAGGTTGCTCTGGTGAATTGTGATCATTAGTGACCCGCAAAGCTTTCCCAGCTAATCCCTATGGATAAAATATAAATATTCAGGAGTAGCTGCCTTAAATCCAGTAATTGGATTTGGTTGTTTGCAGAGATGTGTGTTCTGTCCAGGTTTTGTGTATAGTCCACCATTAAAACAATGCTGAGTTCAACAAAATAAAAACTGATACTTCTGGGATGTATCTTGCTTGGCATGCATTCTTTTTTACAAAGTATGTGTCCAAGACTAGAGGGCGCAATCTTAGAATCAGAGGGTACCGGTTTAAAACAGAAATGAGGAGAAATTTCTTTAGCCAGAGGGTAGTGAAATTATGGAGTTCTTTGCCACGTACAGCTGTGGAGGCCCAATCATTGGGGGCGTTTAAGGAGGAGATTGATAAGTATCTAATTGGTCAAGGTATCAAGGGATATGGGGATAAGGCCGGAAATTGGGGCTAGATAGGAATAGTATTAGTTTAGCTCATGGAGCAGACTCGATGGGCCAAATGGCCTACTTCTGCTCCTTTGTCTTGTGATCTTGTGAATATTATGTTTAATTGCAATGCATTTTTCAGTTGGTTGGCTATTAAACATTCACTGTTTAAGGCAGCGAGTTGTTCTGCTCACTGTAAGGGGCAGTAGAACCAAATTCAGTTGTAGCTTTCAGGGAGGAAATGGATACCTTCATGAGGGCTCAGTAATGATAAAGCTGGGACACTGGAACCTCAGTGGATAATTCTTTCAGATGGCATGGTTTCCTTATGAACAATGTGTTGCTTTAGGGTCATCATCCCATTGGCCGTGTTAAATGAGGTGCATGCCTTATCCACGTCTGAAATTTGGTTCTATTGACTTCATTAATGGTATTGTCTGCATTCTTCACAAGCAACTAAGGTCAAACCTCCATCCCGTGACCCCAAGTTAAAAGGATGGAGATGACCAACAACTCTGCTCTTCCTCAATGGGTTGATCCACAGTGATTTTTGTTTTGGATCCATTTATGGCATCTGCGCATCACTGGCAAGTCCATCCCTGATTACCATTGCAAAAATGATGGCGAGCTCAGTCCTTCTGCTGTAGGTTCTCCCATAATTCTGTCCAGGAGGGAGGTCTATAAGTTAGACCCAGAAACAGCAAAGGAATGATATATTTCCAGGTCAGGGTAATGTGTGAACTGGAGGAGAACATGCTGGTGGTGGGTGTTCCCATACATCCGCTGCCCTTGCCCTTCTTAGTAGTAGACACTGCGGGGTTAAGAGTGCCTGGGCTTTGGTGTGCTTCTTATCCACTCAGGTTGATCAGGCCCCAGAGAATGCCCAGACTGAAGAGTTACTGAACAATTTGGACAGAATCCAGCCATCACAAGGTAGATGCAATGGTCAAATGCTTTGCACCCAAACAGTCATTCCAGCTGCTGCAGTAATTCAATCCAGTGAACTGCATTCAATGTTCACAGTGTGGCCTCCTCTGCATTGGGGAAACTAAACACAGATTAGGTGACCACTTTGCAGAGCACCTGCGCTCAGTCCGCAGAGGTTATCCTGAGCTTCCTTATGCCTGCCACATTAATTCTTAATCCCACTCCTATTCTGACCTGTCTGTCTGTGGCCTCCTCCACTGGCATAGCAAGTCCCAACATAAACCAGAAGAACATCTTTCATCTGGACATTTTTCAACCCTCTGGAATTAACATTGAATTCTCCAATGTCAAGTAAACTGATCTCTCATCAATTCCTATTATTATGCTTCTCTCCATTTCTCACCATGTTTCTGTAAAATACCTCCCTAATAGTCAGTATTTGTGCTCCTGATCTGTCTGAACTTATCTCCATATAGTCTTTTATCTTACACCTCACTCCTCCCACCACTCTGCTTTGTAAACTGAAACCCCTCCAGTACCCCCTCCCCTCTCCCATTTCTAAGGAAGGGTACCCAAACTGGAATTGGTTTATTATTGTCACTTGTACCAATGTACAGTGAAAAACTTGTCTTGCATACCATTCACACAGATCAATTCATTACACGGTGCATTGAGGTAGTACAAGATAAAACAATACAGAATGTAAAGTATCACAGCTACAGAGAAAGTGCAGTACAATAAGGCAGACAATAAGGTGCAAGGTCATAACGAGGTAGATTGTGATGTTGAGAGTCCATCTTATCGTACGAGGAAACCATTCAATAGTCTTATAACAGCGGGATAGAAGCTGTCCTTGAGCCTGGTGGTACGTGCTTTCAGACTTTTGTGTCTTCTACCTGATGGGAGAGGGGAGAAAAGAGAATGTCCCGGATGGGTGGGGTCTTTGATTATGCTGGCTGCTTTACTGGGGCAGTGAGAAGTATAGACAGGGTCCATGGGGGGAGGCTGGTTTCGGTGATGTGCTGAGCTGTGTCCACAACTTTCTGCAGTTTCTTGCAGTCCCGGGCAGACCAGTTGCCATATCAAGCCATGACGCATCCAGATACGATGCTTTCTATGGTGCATCGATAAAAGTTGTTAAGTATCAAGGGGGACATGCCAAATTTCTTTAGCCTCCTGAGAAAGTAGAGGCACTGGTGAGCTTTCTTGGCTGTGGCGACTACATGGTTGAACCAAGGTGTTAACTGGTTTCTCTTTCCACAGATGCTGCTTGACTGGCTGAGTTCTCCAGCACTTTGTGTTTTTGCATTTTTATTCATTTCTCTTTGCTTTCCCGGAATACTGCAAGGCTTAATAACATACAGTGATAGTATCTGAGCTGGTGGCTGGGAATGTGAAATCTATTCACAGTAGATCTTCATCTTCAGTGTAATATTGCTTTTTCTCCACTGCCTGGGCTGTTTTCAGTTCCTGTGTATTGGATTGGTAAAAGGACAATGGTTGGATGGTGGTGACAGGAGATGGGGATCAAGAAATTTATACTTACACCTTGGCAGACAGAATTAGGAGCTTAGGTTTCTGGATGGGATGGAGGCTATTTCTGAAAAGAAAAGGCTATGGGATTCTGGTCTTTATTAATAGAAGTATAATGTACATAAAAATGAGCAAGTTATGCTGAAACTTTATAAAACACATTCTTTATAGAGTGGCAAGTCTATTCTGAGCACCCCACATTATGAAGAAGGGCAGCACGGTAGTGTAGCAGTTAGTGTAACGCTATTACAGCGCCATCAACCAGGGTTCAATTCCTGCCGCTGTCTGTAAGGAGTTTGTACGTTCTCCCCGTGCCTGCGTGGGTTTCCTCCGGGTGCTCTGGTTTCCTCCCCCATTCCAAAGATGTACAGGTTAGTAGGTTAACATGGATGTAATGGGGCAGTGCATGCTTGTTGGGCAGGAAGGGCCTGTTACCATGCTGTATAAATAAAAAGTTTTTTTAAAAAGTTTGTTATCTAAGAATGTGAATGGTGGATGGAGTACACGATTAGCAGAGTGGAACTAGAGATGAGGGGCTTTAGTTTGGTGCATAGATTGGAGAAACTGAGCATAGTTTTGTATATATTGTTATGAGTGTGTAGAGTATCTCAAAGAACAGGATGGTATCACATGGTTTGACTTTTAACACATAATTGTGGCCAGACACTGTAGTTCAGAGTGTTCTCCTTACAGCTCTCTAATTCTGCCTAATTGCTTATGGCTTAGGCACTCACTAATACACAGAAAGCTACAGCTACTATATTGAGATAGTTCCCTTTGGAAAGATGAGTCATGATTTGGTAAAATGTTCAAAATTATGATGGATCAGAACAAAGTGAAAGAGAGAAACTGTTCCTATCAGCAGAAAGATCAAGTGAAGGTTTAAAGACGATTGGTGAAAGAACCAAGGAACAGATGAGAAAAAGCTTCTTTACACAGTGACTAGCTATGATCTGGAGTGCCCAGCCTGAAGGCGTGGTGGAAGCAGTTCATTTATAGCTTTGAAAGTGAAGCTAACAGGATGCTTGGAGGGATATGGAGGCCACAGGGATTTGGACTAAACCGATTGCTCATTCTTCAGGGCTTTGGACTCAGAACAGGAAATTGTCCTTGTCTATTTTTGGTCAGCATTGATGCATGAGGCTGATTGGTCTCCTTCTTGACTGTTAATTATATGATTAATTATCTTGTTAATTCTATGATATCTGACAATGGTACCTCTCATAAACCACAGACCCACAAAGGCCAGTTAAGAAGGGGCATGGGGTTGGTGAAAACGAGAAGGCAGGGATCTGTAGACATCAAGATCCACAATTTGAACAATTTATGCCATGTTTAATAGCAGTCAGAACACACTGTTATTTAATTTTTATTTTATTTTAATTAATGTTGGTTAAAATATGCAGAATCTTTCATGGTTGAAGGCTCTTAATCTGTTTGGTATTTATGGTAAAAAAACAGTTAGTGGACAGGAAACCCTCTGCTAATAAATAAAATACCTGAATTTATATACAAACCTGAGTTCATAGTGCCCCAATGCTTTACAGCCAGTGAAATACTTTCTGAAGTGTAGTGTTATACTGTAAGAAATGCACGGTCCAATTTTCACACGGCTAACTCCTCCAAACAGTATATGACAATGGCCAGACCATTTGGTTTTAGCAATGTTCGAACATAGAACACAGGACATTACAGCACAGTACAGGCCCTTCGGCCCACAATGTTGTGCCGACATTTTATCCTACTCTAAGATCTATCTAACCCTTCCCTCGCACATAGCCCTCCATTTCTCTATCATTCATGTGTTTATCTAAGAGTCCCTTAAACGTCCCTAATGTATCTGTCCCCACAACCTCTGCCGGCAGTGCATTCCACGCACCCACCACTCTCTGTGTAAAAAACTTAACCCTGACATCCCCCTTATATCTTCCTCCCCTCTTGTTAGCCGTTGTCACCCTGGGAAAAAGTCTCTGACTGTGCACTTGATCTTTGCCTCTTATCATCTTGTACACCTCTATTAAGTCACCTCTCATCCTCCGTCTCTCCAAAGAGAAAAGCCCTGGCTCACTCAACCCATCCTCATAAGACATGTTTGTTAGACATTAGACCATTAGGGTAGCACTCTATGGATAACACCCCTTGAATTGTCCACCTGTGAGGTGAGATAAGGTTTAACAGCTCATTTAAGAGATGGTTCCTCCGACAGCACAACAATCTCTGAACTATCAGGTGAGATCATTGTGTTCATTGCCGTAATGGAGCTTGAACCTGCACTTTTCAGGGCTGAGAGTGCTTTCATCTCAGCCACAGCTACATTAATGAAGATATTAATTACATTACATTAAAAGAGACTGCAGATTCTAGAATTTGAAGCATAAATCAAAATGCTGAAGAACCCAATGGGTCAAGCATCATCTATGGAAGCAGGGTCTCGAACTGAAGCGTCAGTATAAAGTTTTGCCTCCATAGATGCTGCTTGACCCACCGAGATCTTCCAGCGTTTTGTTTATAGCTATGTTAATGGCTTTCAGACAGGACAATGAGAGAAACTATCTGAAGGATAAGGAGAGGTTGGACAAACTTGGGTTGTTTTCTCTGGAGCATTGGAGGCTGAGGGGAGACCTGATAGAAGTTTATAAAATTATGAGGCATAGATAGAGTCCTTTTCCCAGGGTAGAAATGTCAAATATAAGAGGACATGCATTTAAGGTGAGTGGGGTAAAGTATAGAGATGTGTGGGGCATGCCTTTTACACCTACATGGTGGTAGGTGCCTGGAATGTGCTGTCAGAGATAATGGTGGAAGCATAGAACATAGAACACTACAGCACAGTACAGGCCCTTCGGCCCACAATGTTGTGCTGACCTATATAAACACTTACTTCTTGATTAATCTAACCGTTCCCTCCTACCAACCCATAAACCTCCATTTTTCTTATATCCATGTGCCTACCGAAGAGTCTCTTGAATGCCCCTATTGTATCAGCCTCTACCACCACCTCTGGCAGTGCATTCCAGACACCCACCACTCTCTGTTAAAAAACTCACCTCTGACATCTCCCCTAAACTTTTCTCTTCCGACCTTAAACAGATGTCCTCTGGTATTGGCCATTGCCGCCCTGGGAAAAAGCTGCTGCCTGTCCACTCTACCTATGCCCCTCATAATCTTATACACCTCAATCAAGTCATCCTGCATTGCACCAAAGAGAAAACCCTGGCTTGATCAACCTTTCCTCATAAGACATGTTCTCTAATCCAGGCAGCATCCTGGTAAATCTCCTCTGCACCCTCTCCAAAGCTTCCATATCCTTCCTATAATGAGGCGACCAGAACTGAACACAGTGCTCTAAGTGTGGTCTAACCAGAGTTTTATAGAGCTGCAACATTACCTCACAGCTCTTGAACTCAATCCCCCAACTAATGAAGGCCAGCACACCATACAAATACAACAGTAGCATTTAAAAGGCTTTTAGATAGACACATGAATACTCAGGGAATGGAAGGATATGGATATGAAGGCAGAGAGATTTAGTATAATTTGACATCATGTTCTGCACAGACATTGTGGGGCAGAAGGGCCCGTTCTTGTGCTGTACTGTTCTATGTTCTTAGGATCCTCTCAGCAAAAGACCTGTGGAAACTGAGTCATTAAGTATATTGAAGGCTGAGATAGATTTTTGGAATTGAAGGGAATCGAGAGTTATGGAGGATCAGTCATGATCTGATTGAACAGCCACATGGCCTGCTCCTGCTCATATGCCTTATGTTTAATGTTCTTAAATTGACAGTCTCCCTGGGAAGGATATAATAATAACTGGTGCAGAAAATAGAAATGTTGTGCAGAAGTAATTCTTGGGTGGGTTGCCATTGAGTCACATTGATGGATGAGCAGAGTGAAGTTTACTCTGCAATCCATAACTAGTACTGGTGTTTGAGGGTCAACATTTGATCCTGCACACCTGAAGGAATCCAGGAAGGAGAACTGTTAAAATGTCTGCAGGATTAATGCCTCCCAGCTCCAACCTATGTGTTGCAAGTTAAGTCCATTCTATGAGAGGCACAAACACTGGGAAGCAGGGCATCCTCTCTTGCTGATTAAGATGGTGTCATCAGGGCTTGGTTTGGCATAGCTTCTCTGTCAGATAAACCTTTTACTCATTCATTCAGGAATTGTTGATCTTGTAGAGGTGTATAAAATCATGAGGGACATGGATAGGGTGAATGCACTCAGTCTTTTTCCCAGGGTTGGGGAATCAAGAACTAGAGGGCATAGGTTTAAGGTGAGAGGGGAAAGATTAAATAGGAACTTAAGGGGCAACTTTTTTTACACAAGGGTTGGTATGTATGTGGAATGAGCTGCCAGAGGAAGTGGTTGAGGCAGGTACAATGGCAACTTTTAAAAAACATTTGGACATATACGTGGATAGAAAATATTTAAAAGGTTATGGACCAACTGCTGGCAAGTGGGACTAGCTTGGATGGGCATCTTGGTCAGCATGGACCAGTTGGGCTGAAGAGCTTGTTTTCATGTTGTATGACTCTATGACTTTATCTATTATATGGAAGCCACTGGCATTTAGTGCCCTGAAATTAGGGGTTGTATGGGCGTTTGTAAGGGCAGATAAGAATGAACCACAGTGCTCGGTCTAGGGTTATGTATAAGATTAGTAGATCTCCTCTTCTCAAGAGCATTAGTAAAACAATTGGATTTTTATAGCAATCCAGCAGTATCGTGTTCACAATAACTGATGCAGGCTTATTCCAGATTATACTTAATTCCTTAAATTTATATTGCCCAGTTGCTATGCTGAGATTCAACCTCTCATGGTCAGGTCAATGACCAAATCAGCAGAGCAGAAAAATGGAGACACAAGAGACTGCAGATGTTGGAATCTGGAACAACAAACAAATGCTGGAGGAACTCAGCGGGTCAGGTAGCATCTGTGGAGGGAAATGGACAGTCAACATTACAGGTCAAGACCCTTCATCTGGACAAATCCAGTCCAGACGGAGGGTCTCAACCCAAAACATTGACTTCCCATTTCCATCTACAGATGCTGCCTGATCCGTTGAGTTCCTCCAGCAGTTTGTCCAACAATCCCACTCTTTGGTTAACAACGCAGTAACTTAACTACTTTAGCCTCCATACAAGGCACCATAACAAAACCTTAGCTGCTTCCTGTCATGAGTATCCATCCCATTCCAGCAGCTGTGATCTATTTAAGTGTTGGCAACTTGCATATAAACATTCAAATTAGGCTCAGCTCCTCAAGCATGCTCCACTATCACATTGTATCTTCAACTCTACATTCCCGCCTACACCCTGGTAACTTTTTACCTCTTTGTTTATCAAGAATCTACTTGTCTTTGAAATAGTCACAGACTCTGCTTTCACTACCTTTTGAGTAAGAAAGTTCCAAAGGCCCAGAACCCTCTGACAGAAAAAAATTCACCTCATCTCTGTCATAAGTTGATGACCGCTCATTTTTAAACAGTGACCACTAATCTTAGATCCTTCCTCAAGAAAAAACCTCTCCGTATCCACCCTGTCGTAGAACATAAAACATAGAATATAGACCATAGAACAGTACAGCACAGGAACAGGCCCTTCAGCCCACAATGTCTTCGCCGACCATGGTATTTCGTATTGGTGTTGGTTTATTATTGTCACTTGTACCGAGGTACAATAAAAAGCTTGTCTTACAAAACAATCGTTCAGGTCAATTCATTACACAGTGCAGTTACACTGAGTTAGTACAAAGTGCATTGATGTAGTACAGGTAAAAACAGTAACAGTACAGAGTAAAGTGTCACAGCTACAGAGAAAGTGCAGTGCCATAAGGTGCAAGGTCACAACAAAGTAGATCGTGAGGTCATAGTCCATCTCATTGTATAAGGGAACCATTCAATAGTCTTATCACAGTGGGGTAGAAGCTGTCCTTAAGTCTGGTGGTACGTGCCCTCAGGCTCCTGTATCTTCTACGCGACGGAAGAGGAGAGAAGAGAGAATGTCCCGGGTGGGTGGGGTCTTTGATTATGCTGGCTGCTACACCAAGACAACGAGAGGTAAAGTCCAAGGAGGGGAGGCTGGTGTCCGTGATGCGCTGGGCTGTGTCCACAACTCTCTGCCGCTTCTTGCAGTCCTGGGCAGAGCAGTTGCCGTACCAAGCCGTGATACATCCAGATAGGATGCTTTCTATTGTGCATCGGTAAAAGTTGGTGAGAGTCAAAGGGGACAAACCAAATTTCTTTAGCCTCCTGAGGAAGTAGAGGCGCTATCCCATGTGCCTGCACACGGTCTATATCCCTCTATTCCCTGTCTGTTCATGTGTCTGTCTAAATGCTTCTTAAAAGTTGCAATCATATCTGCTTCCACCAACTCCCCTGGCAGCTCGCTCCAATCACGTACCTCTCTCTGTGTAAAAAAAACTTGCATATAAATCTCCTTTAAACTTTACCCCACTCACCTTAAATCTATGCCCTTAGTCTTTGACCTCTCCACCTTGGGAAAAAGTCTCTGACTATCTATCCCATCTATGCCTTATAATTATAAATACTTTTATCAGGTCTCTCCTCTGTCTCCAACACTCCAGTGAAAGCAGTCCAAATTTGTCCAACGTCTCCTGAATGGCTAATACACTCCAATCCAGGCAACATCCTGGTGTGTTTCAAATTCCTCACATCTAATATTCAGCCTCTGCCTGTAAGTAGCAAAAAACAATCTGCGAGAGGACCTTGTTCCAGCAGATTGTTTGTTGCTGCAGATTCCAGCTTCTGCAGTCTCTTGTGTCTCCTCTGCAAATAAGTAGCTCTGTCCTCCCACTGGCTTCTGATGAATGTTGGTGGTGGGGAGGTGTCTATGCAGGTAAGGCCCTAGCGTTCATGCCTTCCAGGCCTCACGTGTGCAATGCATCAGATAGGTTGCTGATTGCCTCAGCAGCAGTTGAGTGTGACCTCCTCTATCATTAGGGAGACTCAAGAGACAGCAGATGCTGGAATCTGGAGCATCAAACAATCTGCTGGAGGAACTCAGCGGGTCGAGCAGCACCTGTGGGGGGGAAAGGAACCGTCAACGTTTCAGGATTCGACACAAACCGTTGACAATTCCTCCTCCCTCCCCCACTCCCCCTCCGCACCCCCCACAGATGCTGCTCAACCCACTGAGTTCCTCCAGCAGATTGTTTGTTGCTGCTCTGTCACTAATCCAGCTCCCTCCTGGATATAAAATCAGCACTGGGGTATCTGAAGCACTCCTTGCATTGACAAACAAGGATATAATTTGTTCAATATTCACTCAGTTGTCACTTGCACACTTTTGTCTTTGCATAATGACCCTGAAGCCGTTAATGCATTTGCATCTATTCAAGTCTTGTGGCTGAATCTCTTTCAAAGAGTGCGGCTTGGAATCTTAACACCCTCTTTGCTGTCACTGTAAATTCGAGCCATTTTAAACTGAACAGGAACAACACAAGGGCAATTAACTGCGCAAAGCTGGGAATTTGCACATCCTGCAGAACACAGGCTGCCAGTTCAGGAAGTGTATTTTTAATGAATATTTATGTGAAATGTGGTTCTTTTTATTAAAAAAATGACAGAAGAGGAGGCTGCCAGATTTGTTATCAGCAATTAGGTAAATGTTCAGTGAGTTATTCCCATTCTGGCTTTCATCAATAAGTGATTTTGGCCACAATTAAAATGGAAAGGTGAGAGAACAGGAGTTGAGAAGGAGGCTTTTGGGATTCGACAAGGTGATTACTGTAACACTGATAATTATTGATTGATCACTGTCAACGTAAAGGTGTTGAAATGCTGCATTAGTGGTTTATGTGACAGATGAGTCACAGTTTACAGAGCAAGGATAATGGACCGTATAATGAGGACTCAGCACCAGGGTCTATTTATGGTTTGACCACTGTAAACCTTCCCCTTACAAAGCACTGTTTCATAATATGAAAATACTACTTTCCCATGGCCCGCAGTGGTACCCAGTAGTCCTGATGCAGACTCTCGACCCAAAACATACACATTTCATTTCCCCCCACAGATGCTGTTCGACCAGCTGTGTTCCTCCATAGAATATAGAACATAGAACAATACAGCACAGAAACAGGCCCTTCGGCCCACAATATTTGTGCCAACAATGCCAATCTAACAAATCTCATCCACTTGCACAAGGTCCATATCCTGCCATTCCCTGCCTGTTCATGTGCACGTCCAAATACCTCTTAAACGTTACTGTCGTATCTGCTTCCACCAACTCCCCTGGCAGACCATTCCAAGCACCTACCACTCTCTGTGTAAAAAAAAACCTGCTTTATAAACCTCCTTTAAACTCTCCCCCCTCTCACCTTCAACCAATGCCATCTGGTATTTGACATTTCCACCATGGGAGAAAGACTCTATCTATCCTCCCTATGCCTCTCATAATTTTATATACTTCAGTCAGGTCGCCCTTCAGCCTCCGACACTCCAGAGAAAACAATCCAAGTTTGTCCAACTTCTCATAGCTAACACTCTCTAATCCAGGCGACGTCCTGATGAAATTCTTCTGCACCCTCTCCAAAGCCTCCACATCCTTCCCGTAAAGCGACAAACAGAATTGCATGCAATACTCCAAGTGTGGCCAAATCAACGTTTTGTACAACTGCAACATGACTTTCCTACTTTTATACTCAATGCCCCAACCAACGAAAGCAAGTATGCCATATGCCTCCTTTACCACCCTATCTATTTATGCAGCCACTTTCAGGGAGCTGTGGGCTTGCACCCTAAGATCCCTCTGTACATCAATGCTCAATTACTGTATACTTCCCTCCTGCTTACCCAGTACTGTCAGGCCAATGGTACCGATACATTGTAAAAGGGAAAGAAAAGAAATGCACATAATAAGATCACTGTGCAACTCTACCACTCCAAACTGTTCCCACCACCACTGACAAAAAGTGAATACTTCAAGTGCAGAGCAGTTCAAAATAGCATAACGATTTGATCAGACAGAACTTTGAACACCTTAATTCATTCTTGAAAGCAAAATTTGCCAGCAAAGCTAGCACTTACTGTCCACTCCTGGGAAGAACATAGAAAATGGGAGCAGAATAGGCTATAAGGTCCTTTGGGCTTGTTCCTCCATTCAAAATGATCATAGCTGATCGTCCACTTCAGTACCCTATTCCCACGTTCTCCCCATATCCCTTCATCCCATTAGCATTATGAAATATATCCACCTCTTTCTTGAATATATTTAATGACTTGGCCTCAACTACCTTCTGGGCTAGAGAATTCCATAAGTTTATCACTTTTTGGATGAAGAAATTTCTCCTGATCTTGATTCAAAATGGAATGCCCCAAATATATAGAAATTGCAATCCCTGGTTCTGCAATCTACAGCCATCTGGTCTGTCTAGAAGGTAATGAAACAGCCATTTCAAATGATAAGTAAAGCTCACCCGTGTTAGGTTGGAGAACACTGGAGAACACCACAGAACCTACTGTGATTACTGAAATCCTAATGATAATGCTATTTGAAGCAAATGTTTGGTCAATGACTTGAAGTGTTTTTAGTGAGAGAATAAATCTTTAATTTGAGTGTGAGTTATGTGGTGGGGTTGGCATTGAGGAGGAACAGAATCTAATCTGATGAGATACATGGGCTTTATGGAAATGATGGCACACTTTGACATCACTTCAATTTCTGGCTTATTTACAGGTGCTAAGGAGATTGATATAGCTGCTACACTGGAACATCTGAGAGACCAGAGACCAATGATGGTTCAGACAAAGGTAAGTTAAACTGAAATTTAGATTGTCCACAAGAGTTAAGTCATGAGAAGAGACCATAACAAGAAGGCCTCTGCAGCCTGGAATTTAGAAGGTGATATCACTTAAGTTTTTAAGGTAGAGGCTGGTCAAGGAGTTTTGGACCTGGGTATCCATAGTCTGGGGCCTTTCTGGAATGAAAGTAGGAAAACACTTCCATACACAGAGGAAGTTAGAAATTTGGAACTCTCTCCTGCAAACCCCAAATGATGATAGGCTGAGTGACAATTTTAAATTTGAGAGTTATTTTTTTTCTTTACTAAAGATAATAAGGGAAAAAGAGGAAAGGTGTTAGAGTCACAGACCAGAAAGTGAATGGCTTGAGGTATTAAATAGCCTATGCCCCTGAATGAAGATGGAAAATGTGCAGCAAATCAATGCATATTAGAAAGAGAACGAGGCAAAGGGGGAAGATGAAATCCCAATCTTTTATGTATTCTGAGAATGGAAACATTTGCTCAGTGCTTGCAGTGCTATCTGAGACTGGAGGTTTGATTTTAAGCTTTCCCCAAAGCACTGCCTCTCAGGTGTCCTAAAGGACCAAATCAAGTTTCTGCTCTGAGTCCTGTACCTAGGTAGAAGAATCCTAATCACGGCGGAAGCTTGCTCTAACTGCTGCTAGGCAACAACATGCCTTCTCACACACTCTAATTTATTTATTCAGACGCGTGGTGAATTATAAATATCTAATTACAGACCAGCAGGAGGTTCTCTCGGGAGAGTTCTGGGTTTGTTTTTTGATGGATCTAAACAAACCATGCACTCACATCACTGAATACAAATAAAGACTAAAAGGGCCTGGAACTCATTTAAATCTGTGGATTGAAAGTCAGGTTTGAAATGTCAATTATAGTAAGTCCTGTAACACACTAGAAGGTGAGAGTTGGTACCAGCATCATTTACTAACCATCCCACTTATTACCGATGACTGAATTAGCTCCGTCAAAATGGAATATTTTTTAAAGAAAAAGCTTCTTCACATCTAATAGCAATATGCTATTTCGTAATGTTTGAGCAGCAAGTCAAATGATTAGAACATTATCACAAGTCCTGTATAAGGGGAAATAGAAATCAGGTACATTTGAAATACACAGTAGGTCCATGGACAGCTGAGAGGAGGGAGGGCAGATCATGTTTCAGGGCTGGAGTCTTTGTTGGAACGTGTCTCTCTAAAAACTGACTTTCCAGTGTTTGAAATAAAATCACACAGTATAGAGGTAGGTCATTTGCTCCATTATACCTGTGCCAATTCTCTAAATGAACTATCCAATTAGACCCACCCCCACACTTTTCCCAAAGGTCTGAAATTCATTTTGCTTTTAAGAAGGAAACAATCTTCCCTATTAAAAGATCTGCTTCTACCACCCACCAGGTGGGACAAACAGGTGACTAATCCACTCGCGGGATTCCTTTAACTATCATAATGATCCTTTGTTAGAAGTCCTGCTACCTTAGCTCATGTTGGACAGGTTACCCAGATCTTGGGAAACTTAACAGCCAAGGCTGGTGAGAAGGCCTTAATGTATGAAGTAAGTGATATGAGGGCCATAGAGGCAGGAATGTTTCCTTCGAGGCAACATTATTACCCAATACACCAGAGACACAAGAGGCTCGTTATTCCACTTTTGCGCTATTTATTTTTGTAACTTATAGTAATTTTTATGTCTTTATGTCTTGCACTGTACTGCTGCCGCAAAGCAACAAATTTCATGACATATGTCAGTGATAATAAACCTGAATCTGATTCTGATTCTGATTCTGAGACTGCAGATACTGGGATCTGGAGCAACACACAAAGTGCAGAAGGAACTCAGTAGGTCAGGCAGCATCTATGGAGGGAAGTGGACAGTCGACATTTAGGGTCGACACTGGTCCAGATGAAGGGTTCTCGACTTGAAATGTCAACTGTCCATTTCCCTCTATTGATGCTGCCTGACCTGCTGAGTTCCTCCAGCGATTTCTGTGTTACCCAATAAACCAGCACACCACAAAATATCTGCTCTCAACCCACGCCTGCCAACACCCACCATCAGGCTCTCCCCATCCACCATGAAACTCCCTCCTTCAACTTCCCATCAGTCTCTGCCCTCCCTAACAATATGGACCACCTCTAAAAACCCTCAGACCCACAATCACCACTACACAAGCCCCACCGACCAACATAAGACCCCTCCCCTTCCAACCATCAGATCCCCCCACATGATCATGACTCCCACCCACTCACACCCACCTCACCACCTCCACCCCCCCCCACCCCCCAATCTCTCTCATTCCAGTCCCCTCCCCAGCTGACGTCCTCAGTTGTCTGGCTGTGAGCAGAAATTTAATGGAAAGAAGGAGGCCTGTGTTTAAAAACCTTGGCAAATTCAAGGATTTTGAATTTCAAAGCAGGTCTACGACAAAATTTCAAAACAGACCTATTTCCTATCTAATTGGAGCCCATCCTTCAACAGGTTGGGGTGAATTTGAGTCAGGAGAAAATCAGCCCCAATCCCCACAGTCTGCAGTGGCATCATTGTAGTGAGGACTGGATCATATTCAAGCATCTTGCCATTGACACCAGTCAATGTTTACAGTCACACTTAAGAGGCTAGTTCCAGTTAGTTTTTTGTTGATTGAGTTTTCAGAATAAGAGGTGTCACTGGGAATGCCAGCATTTGTTTCCCTTTCTTAATTGCCCTTCAGGAGGCAATGCTGAGCTGCCACCTTCAATTGCTGCAGTCCTTCTAGGCAAGGTACTCCCACGGTGCTGTAGGTCAGGGAGTTCCAGGATTTAGACCCAAGGATATTAGAGGACCAGCCGTATGTTTCCAAGATGGGACAAATGTGTGATTTGGAGGGGAAGCCTACAGGTAGTGATGTTCCCATACACGCTGCTGCCCTCGTCCTTCTTGTTGGTAGTAGTACTGTTTGAGTGACCTGGCTGTCCATTGTGTAACCAACACACACTTCAGCCAGAGTACTGATAATTTTCCTGTGACAAGACCAAGAAGATGAGGAAGAGGAGGCGCAAAAACTGCAAGGATAACTAATGTCAACAGCATGGAACTTTAAGTTTACAGTAGAAAAAAAACAACAGACACGTGTCAAAATGTTGGGAATATAGTATTGGACTGGAAATAGAACACTACAGCACAGTGCAGGCCCTTCGGCCCACAATGTTGTGCCGATGTTTTATCCTGGTTTAAGATCTATCTTCCCTCCCACATAGCCCCCCATTTCTCTATCATTCATGTGTCTATCTAAGAGTCTCTTAGATGTCCCTAATGTATCTGCCTTCACAAACTCTGCAGGCAGTGTGTTCCATGCACCCACCACTCTCTGTGTAAAAAACTTACCCCTGACATCCCCCTTATACCTTCCTCCAATCACCTTAAAATTAGCCATTGTCGCCCTGGGAAAAAGTCTCTGACTGTCCACTTGATCTATGCCTCTTATCATCTTGTACACCTCTATCAAGTCCCGTCTCATCCTTCTTCTCTCCAAAGAGGAAAACCCTAGCTCGCTCAACCTATCCTCATAAGACATGCTTTCCAATCCAGGCAACATCCTGGTAAATGTGGAAACATGAGATGAAATCCCACCATGGCACTTGTGGGATTTAAATTCAATCTACTAAAAATAAAATTTGGAATTGTAAAGACTATAAAACTATTTGATTATTATAAAAACACATCTGGGTTGCTCATTTCCTTTAAAGAATTCTGTTGTCCATAACTGGCTTGGCCTATATATGAAAGTAATTGTATTTGACTCTTGTGTCCCTGAAATGGCCCAGCAAGCTGTTGAGAGATGGGTAATGAATGTTGGACGTCTGTAACATGGAATGAATAAGGGAAATGGTTTCCCAAAGGTTAAGTCCTATAAGCGCATAAATAAGATAGCAATTTATTCTAACTGTGTTGGGTTATTTTCCTGCAGGAGCAGTTTGAGTTTGCACTGACAGCTGTGGCTGAGGAAGTGAATGCAATCCTGAAGGCACTTCTGCAGTGAGAGACCACCAGAGATTCCACCTGGTTCCAACACCTTAATCCTGCCGGTCTACATGAATGTTGTAGAAACGTGCTCTGATCTTAGCTGTATAACTTTTACTTTAACAGCTTTAGAAAGTGTGTCCCTTCAACATCTGTATTTGATGCAATTCTTAGCTCAAAAAATAAACTCTGAACGGCTTCAAAGTAGGAAGAATTAAAGGTTAGATTATAAGTGTTTGTATATATGCTTTTCTGGGACTGGACAGAACTGGATACAAAACCCTCAAAGAAGATATTCTAGAACCACACAGTTTTTAATCAATTGCAAAGTCAAAGTGTTTTCCAAAAGCAGTCTTTTAACTTTTATTAATTTCAGTATTAGACCAAAGTATGGTAAGGCTTCTCAGTATTAATTCCACAGTATATGAATTCAGTTAATGAATCCGATTGGTATTTCATAATGGTCATGTGATTCTACTGAAAGGCAATCTCACCATTTGTGCCACAATGTCTGACCCTACACTGTAGGAATGCAACTTTCACCTGTGTCCCTGTCTAGTATAAGTGCACTGCTGGATACATATTTACGGTGATCTATCGTGGGATTTGACGCCAGACCACTGGAAATTATTTCAAGGCAGCTCCAGCACAAAAAAGATCTTCTGAAGATGTTTTGAAAGGATACCATTTAGCAGAAAGTTGCTCATATAGTTGGATAATTTAGGGAGATATCCTGCAATTGGTTGTACTTAGATTTTCCCCTTTCCTTGGAGACGCACCCTGCCAAACAACCTCCAGCATGAATCTGACCACTGGACCACCTCCTGGTCTTCAGTCTTAGCACCTTTCAAGATACTCCATGCCTGGGATTATTGATTAACTTTGCAGTTAATCAATTTGGATCCTTTATGGTAGAATCTTTCTGTTGCTCTTGAACTTTTCCCTGTCTTATTTATGCAGACAAATCACAGTCACTGTCGGTCACTTAAGTAAATAATATTAATTCAAATATGATTTTGGATCTATAATTAGCCAAAGACAAAAAGTTAAAGGTGCCATGGTTTTGAGTGTGTTGCACTCTTTCACTCTTTGCCTGTGCTGTGTTTGATCCCTCTGTTCTCAGAAAAATCATGTTCAAAATCCTGCCTAGGAGTTATTAATTGGCAGAACATAATAGCTGATTTCAGTTTAGGATTATAAATAAGGCTAGGATCTGTGCACTGCATGAGTCTGGTGATTCATCCCCTTATCCAACACCAAACAGAGCTTCAGTATTTTATCTCTTTTGCTTCTTTATCAACTGCAGAATGGAGAGGACAACATAATAATGATACTTTTGGAACTCAGAATAAATCCCTGACATTTCACAAACAAATGAACACAGTCAGTGGAGTGAGGACGGCGATTAAGTCTGTGGGAAAACTTAGGTTTCTTTCAATCTGGCCTTAGTAGACACAGTGAAGAAGTGAGTGTGCTTGTCTGAGCTTAATGTCAAAGGAACCCCAGGATCCCTGTAGTCATTGCTCAACTAAACTGCTTCTTTGGTTACAATAAGTAAGATATATCTCTCTCATGTGGATCTCATCTTTATTAGTAAAAACATTCATTACAGCACTGTTCCCGATACAGGCTGTGAGTGTAAATCCAATGTAGACTCATGGGGTGAAAGTCCTTTGCTTCTCATGAATGCAAGCATCTTAAAGCCAACGTCACCTTATCCTGATGGTTAGAAGTAGTCCATTGCAAAGAAGTGATCATGTTAGTAAAAGTACTTGGAGCAACTTAGCAGTCAAAGAGATCCAGTGTATTAAAATGAATGTGCAGGCTATGGAATCTGTTGAGTTTTGGAGAGCCTCCACGTATACATCCTAGGTGTTGTAGTGTGAATACGTGCATGCACATCCATAGCATCATGACATATAATTTTTTAAAGAAGGTCTGGGACTCATGTTTACTCTCCCTGCCACTCCCCAAACTTTGCACACATGTTGAATATCCCACTGGTGAAGTATTGAAAATATAGTTCTGAGGTTGGAGTCTAGCCATACTGGTTGAGATTGAACAGAGTGAGCACTCTCTTTGCATCTGATTTATGTCAGTCCTGCAGTGGGAACACCTGATTACCAGCTGTTGTTGAACTCTGGACTAAGCCTATTTATTGTTGAGGCACCATGACGGGCCTTTATTTTTCTGCAGTGTACAGGGACAGCTGGCACATAGTGCCTAAGCAAACAAAAAAACATTCAACCCAAATACAGACAAGCTTAAGTCCCAGGTTCTGTCCCGTCCCACTCAAGATGACACAACCTCAACCCAGTCATCTGAGGGGTTTTCCACTTCAGATTGAGTTTCAATGTGGACATGTGGTTAAAAATCCTAAGTGTTTGATTTTATTCAATTCCGACAACTACTACAGTCTGTTGCAAATTTGATGTTGACACAGAATATATAGTCTTTGTCTGTAAATAGTCCTAGTTATATAAAACAGATTGCATATACGCCACTTACAAATCTATTTTAATTGTTTTAGCTTCATGAAAACAGCATTCCTTTCAGACTTGCTTGTGGATTCTTTTTGTGTTAAATAGCCTAATGCTTGCTTCTTATTGATCTTTCCTTTTATCCAATAAATGATCTGCTTTATTTCATAAATTAGAACCAATTTTATTTGTTTGGTAGTGACAGAATTTGTGATGAGAATTAGTTATCGACAATTAACCAGCAATGTAGCTTGGTCCTGTCAGTACTCTTCAGTTCCATATACTTTTGTTGACAAGCTTAAAAAATTGACTTGTTATTTTTCCAAAGTTAGTAATGCATCATGACCAGACATTCCTGAGCATTTCAATACAATTTTGATTTGGAATGGAAGAATTCGACATATAGAGTCATACAGCACAAAAACAGGCCCTTCGGCCCAACTGGTCCATGCCAACCAAGATACTCATCGAAACTAGTCTCATTTGCATATTCTTCATTCACACTGGGAAAAAAAGTAGTAGTAATTCTTTTTTGCTGGTGACTTAGGATATCTTTATCAGATCGTCCACCAATGATACATAATGCCAAACTCAGTTCCAGTGGGACCAAATATTAGATTGCGGTGGGGTAGCTGTTCTGATACTGTCTGTTTCATATCATCACCCTAAAATAATGTTGACCACAAAATATTTTAATGCAAAATGCCCAACTGAACCAAACAATAATGTTAAATCTTTGGGTTCTTTTTCTTTTTACAACTAATTCAATTATTTCCTGAATATTTTCAAGTAAAATCTGCAAAAGCTTTAAAAGTAAACATAAATGTATCTTCAATTTTGCACAATTTAGAACATCAGACTGGATTTTCATCATTTTTTAGCTTCCTGGAGGGACAGTTTGAGAGTTTGCGGTGTTTCAACACTATAATGTACTTGGCCTGTTCAGGGAAACCGCTGTCTCCCCAGAACAACTGTTGTGACCTGTGTGATATCTGGATCTACACAGTAAACCTGGGTCATTCTGAAACTGTCTCTTTGCTTACTTCGTATTAATTTATAGTTATTTATCTGTACATATAACAATAAAATATACAAAATATTTTGTTCTATCTCTTTAAAACCTGAATAAAGTATTGTTTGTGGAGTGGTGAAAACTGTAACAGAGACTGGCACCTTTTCAACTTTTATTGCAGGGGAAGAATCCTATTTAAGCAGTTGGTGGCCAATTTGACATCACTGATGGGAAAATTATCAGTATATCAAAGGATGCAGTGGATAAACACATAGAAAGGCATAGCTTGATAACAGGCAAGGATTAGAAAGGGCAGACAATGCTTAACTAACCTGCTGGAGAGTTTCCAAATATATAATGATCCCATAGAGGGTGTTATAGATTTATGTTGTCAAAAAGCATTTGACACAATTCCAAATAGAGGTACTGCCCACAACAGCAACTTGCATGAATAGATTGCCTTTAATATCCTGAAACGTTCAGCAAAGTATAATAAAATGAAAAGCTAAGCAACAGGTGACTAAACCAAGCTAAAAAAAACAGGTGACTAAATCTTTGGTAGGTTTTAAAAGATTGGGCAAAATTTCTCAGCCGAGAAAACTGAGGAATGAAATAAGTGCACAAGACTGTGTTTAATGTAAAAAGCTGTGGACTTAAAGGACTGAGCAGTTGGTATAGGTAGAAAACTAGACCAAAGACAGTTAATGGTATTTTGGTGTTTGCTGCAAAACCATAAACTGGATAGTATTGGTCTCAAGAGGTTGAATCACTGAAGATGATAGCAGGGCTCAGAAAGCCTGTTATAGAGAGAAGTTAAGTCAAATTTGTTCTCACTGGAAAGAACTTTGTGGTAATCTAACAGGGGTTGTCAGAATTTTGAAGAGAATTGATTAGCTGAACCTGAGCAATAACTATAAAGGTTACAAAAGCTTTGAAAATTAGCAGCAAATAAAGGAAGGCAAGGAAGTGGCAATGACATTTAATAAGTTACCAGGCAAATAATATAAATTGAGAGATAGACTTTGACAAAACAGAAATGAATGTCACTTTCATAAGACAGAAATGAGGGGATGTGGTTGGGACTATTTATTCATTCCTTGTAGCAGTAGTGGAAAGAGTCAAGGCTTTCAAAAGGAAATTGGATGGGCACTTGAGGACAGGGATCGGGGAAAAGAGCGAAGGAAGAGGACTGAATACATAGCTCTTCCTAGACTTGAGGGCTGAATGGGCTCCTTCTATACTGTAATGATTCTATGATTCTGGGAGGATTCAAAGCAGCTAATAGAAGCCATTAATGCCAAAACTAACTATTCAAACTACAAATAGTTTTTCTCTGTCCTTTTCATCAAAGTGCTAATCATTATTAATTTCAAATTATTATTTCTTGATTCAACTTTTTTCCAACTCTTACAAACCTTGCTATGCCGAATTATGGGCCTATATAAAAAATACATATTAAATCCACAATCATGTTGCAGCTGCTAATTTGATGAATACAAACTCTGAAGAAACCTCGGTAGACAGTCACTGAATTTGTAAGGAAATAAAAAGTGGGCCCTTGGTACAGCACACTAAAGGGATAACACATTCACCAAGTGACAGCCAGGTCAAAGTGGGTCTTATTGTCTTCAAAAGAGGGCTTTGTGTCTATAATTCTATAATAGCAAGCTGCTGCTCTTTCCTGAGCTGTGTGAGTAGTGGACACTGAATGGGAAGACGTCAGCAATTCCTATTGCAGCTTTGTGCCTTTCCACTTACTTTTCTCAGTAATTTTTCTCTGTCACCTTTTTCCCTATTTACTAAAAGATTCAACTCTTTGTTGGGCTAAAGCTCCACAGGCATTGGGGCCATTTGGTGCTACTTCCCGGTGGTCATTATGAATGTATGATCCTTGACAGCGAGCATTGGCAGCTCATTCAATCATGAGGCTTCCTGACTGGCCCATTGCTGGTCTCCATGACGTGTCAACACATGGGCTCCTGCAGTGGTTGCTAGGTAGCCATTGGGGGTCGGAATCCAGGCTGATATTTTTTTTCCCTCTCAGCAGGGATGTTACTGGATAACAATCAGGGTTGAGGTGTTGGCAGTATTTCCCCTGCTGGCTGAGAGACTGTTGCTCTGTCTTCATCCCACCCTGCCAGAGGTTACCTTGGCTACATGAATTCAGAACAAATTGGGTGAACTTAAGAACATTAGAAGCAGGAGTAGGCCATATCTTGAATGCTCTTCCAGTCAATGAGATCATGGTTGATCCTTCACCTCGGTGCCTCTTTCTTGTGTCAACCCCATACCCCTGAATTTCCAAAACAACTAAAAATCTTGTAATCTCTCATCTGAGTGGCTGAGACTCTGCAGACTCTTGAGTGGAAAATTTAAGAAGTTCACCACCCACTGGGTGAAGAAACGTCTTCTCGTCTCTATCCTGCATGGCCTACCCCTGGTTCCTGGACATCCCCAGCAGAGGAAACATAAACTTTGCATCTACCCTATCAAGCACCTTAAGAATGTGATGGGAGTAGGGATCAGAGCGTGTGTGTGTGTGTGTGTGTGTGTGTGTGTGTGTGTGTTTGTGTGTGTGTTGGGAAGAAGGGTCAATTTCAAGTGGAAAGAAATTAAACCTGGGATATTCCTGGCCCCTCTGGTTCGACAATATACAGGTTAACCCTGTTTTCAAGGCACTTTCCTAGCAAGAACTGCATTTCACTGCACCTGGGGGATCATATCTTATGGGCCTTATTTGGGTGTACACAGAGCAGATGTTTCTGCTGGTTGGGGTGTCCAGAACCGAGGGTCATAGAGTCAAGACAATGGGATGGACATTCAGGACAGAGACAGGAAGAAATATCTTCACCAAGTCTTTGGAATGCTCTATTCATGAGAGCTGAGGAGACTCAGTCACTAAGTATACTCGGAACAAAGATTAATGCATTTTTAGATACAAGATAAGATAAGATATCTTTATTAGTCACATGTACATCGAAACACACAGTGAAATGCATCTTTTTGCGTAGAGTGTTCTAGGGGCAGCCCACAAGTGTCGCCACGCTTCCAGCGCCAACATAGCATGTCCGCAACTTCCTAACCTGTACGTTTTTTGGAATGTAGGAGGAAACCGGAGCACCCGGAGGAAACCCACGTAGATGCGGGGAGAACGTACAAACGCCTCACAGACAGCAGCCAGAATTGAACCCAAGTCGCTGGCGCTGTAATAGCATTATGCTAACCGCTACACTACCGTGCCTGCCTGCAGATGGGATATTATGGGAACCAAGCGATTAAATGCGGGAAAAGATTGCCAAGCTAGAAGATCAGCCATGATCTTAATGAGTGGTGCAGCAGACACGAGGGGTCAAATGGCCTACTCATACTTCTATTTCTTATGCTCTTATCGAGCAGAGGTTCATTTGCTGACTCAGTGCTCAGCTGGGGCATTTCAATTAACTCCTTAGTGAAACAAGTATGAAATTTAAATGACCAGCAAGTAGAAAACTCCCAGATTGTCTTTGAAAGCACACCAATAATACCTATTAAGGAAGGCAATCTGCCATCTCCACTTAATCAGGCCTTACATGACCACAGACTGCCATTTCAATTCTCAACTATCTCTGAAATGGCTAAGTAAACCAATCTGTTTAAAGGTTATCCAGGGTGGTATGCCACTGACATCCACATCCCATAAATGAATAGAAACAAAATGCTGTACCTTGTAAAGGATCTATCAAAGAGACAGGTGAAAATCAGATTGGGAAATACAGTAAATGATTGTTAAGAAAAAATTAACTGTTTACCTTCTCTATTCTGTGGAAGTCAGGTTTGAACTAACACTCAGAAAAAACCCACATGCATCCTCGTGAGGAAAGACAATTCCCTTTGGTTCAAGCCAAAGTTTTTAGGGTCAAAGTTGAAAGTCAAAGTCAAGTTTATTGCCATATGCACAAGTACATGTATGCACAGGCGCAAAGAAAAACTTACTTGCAGCAGCATCACAGGTACGTAGCATCAGATACACAACATTCACAAGAAAAACATGAATTAAACATGAATTATACAAAATTACCCTTTACTCAAATTAGAAAATAATATTAAAAATTATCTTTGACCAGCTGAGATTGATCCACAGTTTTCAGCAGCCCATTTAAGAGCTACTGCACCATAAGTACTTTTCTACTTTTAAACAATTTGCTTGATGATGCCACTGTACATGTTATAATTGATCTTCCATCAGCTTTAGGACAGCAACTCTTTGCAGTTCCTTGCCCACATATTGGGAATTCATTGTGAAGTGCTGTACAGCTGTTAATACCTTGGACCATTGGTGCTATGAATTTGGGGATAGCCATGAAAGAAACCAAGCCAAATGGTAAATAACACTTGACAGAATATTTGCTCACCAACCCTATAAAATTACTTCATTAAAAAAGCAAAATGCTGCAGAGGAAAAGCAAATAAAAACTTACCATACTGAAAATCTGAATTAAAAAATTTAAAAAATGCTGTGAATACTCAGCAGATCAGACATCATCTGTAGAGAGAGAAATAGAAGTATCAGACCCTTCATCAGAACATACTGCAGACACTAGAAATCTGATATAAAAACAGAAAATGCTGCAAATTCAGCAGACAGCATCGCTGAAGAAGGAAATGGTTGACGCTTCAGGTTGACAAACCTGCATCATAAAAATCAGAATCAGAATCAGATTTATTATCACTGACATATGATGTGAAATTTGTTGTATTTCAGCAGCAGTGCAGTGCAAAGACATAAAAATCTATAAATTACAAAAATAGTGTAAAAATAAAGGAATAATGAGGTAGTGTTCATAGGTTCACGGATCATTCAGTAATCTGATGATGGAGGGGAAGAAGCTGTTCCTGAATCATTGAGTGTCGGTCTTCAGGCTCCTGTACCTCCTCCCTGATGATAGTAACGAGCAGAAGGCATGTCTTGGATGGTGAGGGTTCTCAATGATAGATGCCGCCTTCTTGAAGCACCTCCTCTTGAAGATGTCCTCGATGGTGGGGAGGGTTGTGTCCATGATGGAGCTGGCTGTATCTCCAGCCCTCTGCAGCCTCTTGCGATCCTGTGTAATGGAGGCTCCATACCAAGCTGTAATGCAACCAGTAAGGATGCTGTCCACCGTACATCTGTAGAGATTTGTAGGAGTCTTTGGTGACATACCGAACTCCTAACAAAGTAGGGCCACTGGCGTGCCTTCTTCGCGATTGCATCAATGTGTTGGAGCCAGGACAGGTACTTGGATAGGAAAGAGATAAAGTGATACAGTACTAATGCAGGTCAATGAGATTAGCATAGGTAACCATCATGGTCAGCTTAGATGAGCTGGGCCAAAAGGGCCTGTTTCTGTACTGTACAATTCTATGATTACATGATTCTATTTTTATTCCATACATTTTGCCCCTCAGCCAATTTTTAATCATGAAGCATTGATCCCCTCAGTCCTATAGCCCATTGCATCAAGAGCACACTGAAGCTCTGCAGTGGAAAGAGTGTATCACCTCACGAACTATCCACCTGCCCGCCCTGCCGGGTACCCGTCCCATCTGTGGCTTTGACACTGGTCTCCTCAGTCACCTCAGAACTCACAAACCCAGAGTGAAAGCAAGTTATCCTCAATGCTGAGGGGTTGCTTGAGAAAAAAAATCTCATTGATCTTAATTTTTTTTAAACAAGTCCATCATGTGACACTTTGCAAAACCACCTTTTATTAATCCACATTTGCAATATTGACTGCACTACATTCATCAGCCTTTCCATTACATGAACAAAAGGCTCCATTAAATTTGCCAGGCAATAAAATAGACCACAATCAGTGAGGATAGGCAGCAATACCTCCAGCACAATTATTCTCAACACTGGTGCCCCACAAGGCTGTATCCTCAGCCCTCTACTCTACTCCCTATATACTCATGACTATGTGGCCAGATTCTGCTCTAACTCCATCTACAAGTTTGCAGATGATACCACCGTTGTAGGCCGTATCTCAAACAGTGATGAGTTGAACTACAGGAAGGAGATAGAGAGCTTAGTGGAATGGTCTAATGACAACAACCTTTCCCTCAATGTCAACAAAAGAGCTCGTCATTGACTTCAGGAAAGGAGGCAGTGTACACGCACCTGTCCACATCAATGGTGCTGAGGTCGAGAGGGTTGAGAGCTTCAAGTTCCTCGGAGTGAATATCACCAACAGCCTGTCCTGGTCAAATCATGTAGGTGCCACGGCCAAGAAAGCTCACCAGCGCCTCTACTTCCTCAGGAGGCTAAAGAAGTTTGGTTTGTTCCCTTTGACTCTCACCAACCTTTACCAAGGCACCATAGAAAGCATCTTATCTGGATGTATCATGGCTTGGTACAGCAACTGCTCTGCCCAGGACCGCAAGAAACTGCAGAGAGTTGTGGACACAGCCCAGCACATCACAGACACCAGCCTCCCCTCCTTGGACACTGTCTTTACCTCTCATTGTCTTGGTGAAGCAGCCAACATAATCGAAAACCCCACCCACCCGGAACATTCTCTCTTCTCTCCTCTTCCATCAGGTAGAAGATACAGGAGCCTGAGGGCACGTACCACCAGACTTAAGGACAACTTCTACCCCACTGTGATAAGACTATTGAATATTTCCCTTATACAATGAGATGGACTATGACCTCACGATCTACCTGTTGTGACCTTTGCACCTTATTGCACTGCACTTTCTCTGTAGCTGTGACACTTTACTCTGTACTGTTATTGTTTTTACCTGTACTACATTAATGCACTCTGTACTAACTCAATGTAACTGCACTGTGTAATGAATTGACCTGTGCAATCGGTTTGCAAGACAAGCTTTTCACTGTACCTCGCTCCGAGTGACAATAATAAACCAATATCAATATTAACATACTGTATCAGCGCTGACCTTGAATCACTAGCCCAAATGGCAATTAATTTTGTCCTGGGTTAAAAGTGGTAGCCCCTGGCTTTGGCTAGTGCAGAGATGATGTTTTATAAAAG
Source organism: Pristis pectinata (assembly GCF_009764475.1). NCBI lineage: Eukaryota > Metazoa > Chordata > Chondrichthyes > Rhinopristiformes > Pristidae > Pristis > Pristis pectinata. The sequence goes on along the minus strand of NC_067409.1, from coordinate 17,085,136 downwards.
GCACATGAAATACCAGAGCAATTGTGGTTATTGTGGTCTTTTGGTGTATTAGTGAATTGCAGAAGGATCTTCTGGAATATCTTTGCCCTAATTTGCCTATGGAATATTTATTTTGTTACATCTTCAAGAGGATTTTGGTCTCCTGTTTCTAGAGCCAAGAACTAAACACTTAGCTTCTGAAACTTTAGCTCTGTAATTTTCTTCAATTACTTTCGACTAAACTCTCTGTCCCTCCAGCAGGTCTTTGCCAATCCTGTCCCTCCCATCCCCCTTATCCCATATTGGTGACCATGCTTTAAACCCAATACTTTTGCATTCTTTCCACAACTCTCTGTCTCTTCACGATTCTCATCACCTTTAAAACCTTCTTAAAACCCACCTCTTTAAGTCAAGCTTTTGGATTAAATTCTTGGTCTCTCTTTGGTTCAGCATCCATCTCTCTTACATCACTGTGAAGAGTTTTGGATGACGTTTTATCTTCCACATGACAATAGGTTCTTTTAGCCCACGTTGCTGTTGATTTTTACTGCCCCAGGGATGCACATTTTTACAATCGCTTTGTTTTCCAATTCCCAAAAGCAAACCATACCTGTACAGATCTGAAATTACTTGCAGATATAATGGAATCAGTAAACTCAAGAATATGCATTATGTAGAGTTGAGAGAGCATATAGCACTCACAATATGATTTGGTGATGGGCTCAATATAAATGAATGAATCTAACTGGTATAAAACCTCTGTGTGCATCTTAAGAGCCATTCACAAATCCTGCATTCTGGCATCAGGCTGATTTGCTAAGAATGCTGAAACCTCACTGTTGCCATGGTTATCACTGACTATATTGAATTTTGATATAGATAACGGCAGGAACAGCTCATGTTATTAAACTTACACTTATTATGGCTTAAAGCCAGACACCTGATAGTCATTTCTTTGCTGAACACAGAAAATGTCATTAAAATTTTATAACATTTGCCTCTATTAAAGACATGGAATCATTTTAACAGCAAAGATAATTTGTTTCAACTATTTTATATATATTTCAGTCCTCCTTCTAACATTTATCCAAATGTCTTTAATAAATTGTGTAGGAGTTGCTTACTTAATTACAGTTGCATTATGATTAACTCCCTATTCTGTCATTAGTTGGTATTTTTAATATAGGTTTATAACTGCCTTTTAAATATCACTCCTTTTAAACATTTATTTTCATAAACAAGGGGAAAGGATGATAGGAATACATTAGACACTTCATTTGTTATTCCGTTGCAAAGTATCACTTTCCCTTAGATCTAACATTCTATAAATGAATTATATTATTACCATGGGACCCCCTTCATAAACGTCAGGCTAGATTCATCATATTCAGTAACAGGATATTTAGCAATTTGTGGTTGGTAGGTCCAATAATAACACCCCTTTGCAATAAATCAGCTCCATCAACATTGCTTCAAAGTACATCCCTCAGTCCCACAGACCTGGGCTTGCCTGCAGTGTTCAATAGCTTCCCTTGTAACATTTGCCATGTCAACTTTGACTTTACATTTTATGTTCAAAGTGACTTTGCAAAGTAGAGTCACAGAAAGATACAGCACAAAAACAGGCCACCAAGTCCACACGGACCATCAAACACACATTTACACTGATCCAGCAATAATCCCATTTTTTATTCTCCCTTCATTTTCTTCAACTTTCCCCAGATTCCAACACTCACCGACACACTGGGGGGAAATTTACAACGGCCAATTAACCTTCAAACCAGCATGTCTTTAGGATGTGGGAGCAAACTGGAGCAGTTGGAGAAACCACACAGTCATTGGGAGAACAATGCAAACTCCACACAGACAGCACCCAAGTCAGGATTGAGCCCAGGTCTCTGGTGTTGTGAGGCAACCGTTCTACAAGCTGTGTTGCTGTGCCACCTGCAATGCAGATTTTATACTGTTCAGTGAATCAACCTATGGGTCAATTTCCTTATACACAGGGTAATTTTTGCAAACTATGAATAGGTGTCAAATAGGAGGAAGAAGCCCCTCATGCACGAGGCACAGAATAAAAGATGGTAATAATTTATTGAGCAGGGTGAAACTCATGTTGGCAACTGTTACATCCAAGAAAGAGAGCTGGTATAAATTCCATTAAATTTTTGAGAATATTTAAGAAAGAGATTTTTAAGTAATATATAATACGTATATTATATAATATTTGACAGATTTTTAGATGTTGAGAGAATTAGAGGATACAGTTTAGTGTAGGAAAGTGATGCTGAGGTAAAGTATCAGCTATGGTCTTATTTAATGGTGGAGTAGGCTTGAGGGGCCAAATGGCCTACTGTTGCTTCTATTTCATTTGTTCTTATGTTCTTGACCCATCATTCAACTTCAGCAGGCACAGTAGTGTAGCGGTTAGCGTAACGCTATTACAGCGCCAGCGACCCAGGTTCAATTCTGGCCGCTGTCTGTAAGGAGTTTGTACGTTCTCCCAGTGTCTGCGTGGGTTTCCACCGGGTGCTCCGGTTTCCTCCCACATTCCAAAGACATATGGGTTAGGAAGTTGTGGGCATGCTATGTTGGCACCAGAAGTGTGGCGACACTTGCGGGCTGCCCCCTGAACACTCTACACAAAAGATACATTTCACTGTGTGTTTCGATGTACATGTGACTAATAAAGAAATCTTATCAAAACTCACCTGGTCAAAAGCAAATAAAAAAAATTACCAAGAGCTGGAATATCTTTCTGCTTTAATTTGACAATTAAAATATGTAGAAATTATATTGCTAAAACAGTAGTGATACAGTTGAAAACAAAACCAGCCTAGTTAAAGAAAAGTTACATATTATTTGAGAACTGCTTGCTTGCAAGAATTTCAAGCTAGCTAAAGAAGCACAATTCAGATCTCTTACATCATCTGAATGTACTCTTACATCAATCACATGTACTTCATTGGCTGTGGAATGCTTGAAAAATCTTGTAGTTGTGGAGCTTTATAAATGCATTTCTTTCTTCCATTCTTTAATTGTTAGCTCTACTATGTGCTCCACATTCTTTCAGCGATATTGCTATTTATTTTAAGTCATGCTTCAGCTGATCAATGGAGCAGAAGACATATGCTGCACTGTGGCAACACTCTTGTCAGCACATTTCCTGCAGATGCTTTGGATTCATTCCAGTCGGAGGACTACAGCGGGGACCCAATTGTCTTTTTATTGCGGGTGTGGTTATACTGCCACTTAATTGATGGTGAAGTCAATTTGGAAGCACATCAACAGAAATACAGCACTTTAATTCCAGAGGTTACCAAACACATTAAGGCCTTGAGATGAGAAATCTGCCCAGGCAACTGCCTCACACTCATTGAGGTCAACCTGGGTGCGACATTAGTTGCTACCTAAAAGCTAACAGTCTTTTTCTACTGAAGTTGCCACCAGTCTGGATCAATCTGTCTCAATGGCCGACAGAAGGGCTTAACTCTGGTTCACCATCGCTGTTGTTACAACCAGCAACAAACTAATGTATTGTAAGAAGTTGACTAACCTATTACAACAATACCGACTGGGTTCACGGACTCACTGAGGTGAATGTCAAGAATCTTAAGCATGTTCTAAATTGATAAATGACTCATTTGAAAGACCCGTTATGGATTTCCAAAAGGCAATATCTCATCATTAAACCTTCCTACAAAGCAGAAAGGTTTACTGTGATGGGATATTTGTTTGGAGGCAAATTTTAAAGGATAAATTCACAGAATGAATTGCTGTCACAAAATCCTTAATGTTATCGAGGATGATATCTGCACATTTGTTGGTGCCTCTAAGCTTCCCTTTGTTCCTGTGTTTTAATCTTTAAACCTGCTGCTCAGAGATAACTTTGGAGCAGACATTTTGTACAAAGGCTCTGTCTTTGGTTAACGTGCGGCCCATGGGCCTTGATCCCTCTTTTTATTTGTTAAGACTCACTGTAGTTGGAACTTCATTATGTCATTCAACAGAGAAATCTATAAATAAAAGTGTCTGAGCAACCTTAACCAGCCATCTCAGTGAGAGCTATTTACATTTCTTGAACTCTTCACACAAATATGCCTACTTCCATCTCTGTAAACTAACCTAACTCTGCTCACTTAGTGCTGAAAATCTCAGCCATGTCTGTTACCTCCAAAACTCTGTGACACAGGCGCTATCTCATACCAAGTCTCTGATTCCATGCTCACTGATCTACCTTGGGTCGCAGTCAATTTAATTTTAAAATTATTGTCTTTGCTTTTAAATCCCTCTGTAGCCTTACCTCTCAGGGTATCTACAACTCCTCCTGCCTGATAACCCTCTGAAATGTCTGAACTCCTCCATTTCTGGCCTCTTGCTTATTCCCAAACTTATTCGCTCCACCATGGGCACTTGTGCCTTCAGCTACCAACGGACTGGCATTCCCTCCCTGACTCTCCCCACCTCCCTATCTCTCTCTTGTTCTTTCAGAAAAACCTTAAAACTTGATAGGCAACATAGTAGCGCAGCTTGTCCAACAACCCAGCTTCAATCCTGACCTCTGGTTCTGTCGATGTGGAGTTTGCATGCTCTCCCTGTGACATCGAACATAGAGAAATACAGCACAGGAACAAGCCCTTCAGTCCATGATGTCTGTGCCGACCATGATGCCAATCCAAGCTAAACCCATCTGTCTGCACATGGTCCATATCTCTCCATTCTCTGCCTGTTCATGTGCCAGTCTAAATGCCTCTTATAATATTGTATTACAAGCTATTGTATCCACTTCCATCTCTTCCCTTGGTAGTGTGTTCTAAGCAGCTACCACATTATGTGTAAAAGCCCTGCCTTGTAAATCTCCTTTAAACTTTCCCCCTCTCACCCTAAAGCTATGCCCTCTGGTATTTGATATTTCCGCCCTGGAAGAAAGATTCTGACTATCCCCTGTCCATGCATTTCCTAATTTTAGATATTTTTATTAGGTCGCCCCCTCAGCTTCCAACGCTGTAGGGAAAACAATCCGAGTTTGACCAAGCTCTCCTTATAGCTAGTTCTCTCTAATCCAGGCAACATCCCGGTGAACCTCTTTTGCACCCTCTCTAAATCCTCTAGAGGGAGTGTGACTGATGGAATTGCCCTACTGGAGAGTGGGTGTGGATTTAATGGGCTGAATGACCTCTGTCATGTGTCATAGTAAGTGAGAAAATAGAAGGGGGAAGATAAATGATTTTTGGTGAGGCCAAGAAAATAGGTGAGTCAATGGAATCTTTTAATGCAGGACAGAAAGTGCCGGGGGGGTGGGGGATGTCTGAGATGAAGAGCAAGGAGTTAATAGCAATCTGGCAGCCAATGCAAAGTGGAGGAAAGATTTTGTGCATCCTAACCAATAAATGAGGATTGTTATTAGATTGTTGTCATAACACACGGCATCAAGAGGACTTTTTTTTTTATTCATTCAAGGGATGTGGACTTTTTTGTAGACTGAGCCAGCAATTAATTGTCCATACCTAATTGCCCTTGAGAAAGTGATGGTGAGCTGCCTTCTTGAACCACTGCAGTCCTTGAGGTGTGGGTATACCCACAATGCTGTCAGGGAGGGAGTTCCACAATTTTGACCCAGCGACAGTGAAGGAACGGCGATGTATCTCCAAGTCAGGATGGTGGATGGCTTGGAGGACTTGAAATTGTCCAGTTCTTGCTGCAGTTGGATGTAGGCTGCTTCATTATCTTGGGGGTTTTGGATGGTGCTGAATATTGTGCAGTCACCAGCAAACATCCTTACTTCTGACCTTACAACTGAAGGAAGGTCATTGATGAAGCAGCTGAAGATGGTTGGGTCTCGGACACTACCCTGAGGAAGTCCTGAGGAAGGCTGAGGTCATGGAGGGACTTTAAAACAAGTGGGAGAATTTTAAGATCAAGTTGTTGCTTAACTGGAAGCCAATGTAGGTCAGTGAGTACAGGTAACTCTGTGACTCCAGATGATGGGTGAAGGAGAGATGTGCAGCAGAGATTTGGAGGTCCTCGTGTCTATGTGGGTGAAATGGGCAATGTTCAGGAGGAGAGCAATTGAACAGTCAGCTTTAGAGATGATGAAGAAGACAAGGCTTCAGCAGAGGGGAGCAGAAGGAGGCGTTGTCAGTCAGTTTTACAATGGTGGAAATAAGTGGGCTTCGTGATGGTGTGGATGTCAAAAGGCAGCTTGTCTCAGAGCCAGATATGACCACAGGGTTGCTGAGAGTTCGGGTTACTGGTACAGTGGTCATGTCACCGCACTAGTGTTCAGAGCTCTGGGCCATTGTTTGGGAGGTATAACTTTTCATTCAATCATGGCAGCTGGAATGAAAAGTTAGTCTCATGATAGGCGACTGCAACTACTAGACTGCTGCAAACTCCCAACTGCTTCACCAATACCCTTCACAGAAGATAATCTGACATCCTTGGTCTGCTTAGACCCCAGACCCACAACAATGTGGTTGACACATAAGTACCCTCCAAAATGGCTTGAAAACCATTTTGCTTAGGATTGAATTAGGGATGGGCAATAATTGTTAGCCTTCCCAGTAATGCCCCACATCCAGTGAACAAACAAATAAATTGTTTTAAAAAAAAATCAACATTTCAGGTCTCAGATGGAATTTTGACACTGCTTCCCTCTCCATAGATGCTGCCTGACCTGCTGGGTATTCCAACATGTTCAGGTTTTATTCCAGATTTTAAGCATCAGTTATTTCTTACTTCAAATAAAAAGTCTCAATCAGCCTCTGACAATGCTGGGGAAGATGGGTGGAATTGGAGTTTAGGAAATAAAACCTGTAACAGGGAGTGCAGATGTTGGCTTCACACTTCCCAATATTGGAAGAAGTCCTATATGTCCAGGAGTCAATGTTGGGAGGAGCAGTGCTGCAGATAAGAGACGTTTTGGTGACACGTAACCAGCATACATGTGGAAGTTAATGCTGTGCTTTGGGATTTTGGGACTTGACTGGGGGAAGGATCTCTTTCTGTTCCAAAAGCAGAGTTTTAACCAAGTCACCAGCTGAGCTTAAGCTGGGGAATTGTTCCAGCGATCAGCAATTATCATTTCACAAGACTGCCAAGCTCAAACAGGCCTATTTTGGAAAGCAAGTATCACTTCCAGCTATGTGGTTTGAAGATTCAATTGAAACGCTCTTCATCCTGCATTGCCACAAGCTAAGCAGACCTTAGAGTCATTATGAAGAATTAGCTTACAGCACAAATGTAAGCTGACATCTAAGAAAGGCTGTCAGAACCTTTGTGGTCTATTAACACACAATAAGTCCTCGCAGCCTAGCACTTAAGAGTAGAATAGAAAAATGTTCCTTCCTTGCAGTCAATATGAATTCCATTTACTTGGGTCCTTGCCTACCTGCCTGGGCAGATCTTATCCCACATTAAGGAAAATTATTATTTATGGCACATTAAAGACAAATGGATATTTATAAATGCTGTTTGTATGTGCTGTACTTTAAACGCTGGAAAGAAATCTGGTACAGTACTCAGATTTAGTCTTGAGGCCAAACCGCTCCAATGGAGCATTTGGGTATTTTATACAAATGTAGCCAAATGGCATCTCCTGATCGACCCAGTTCCTCCTACACCAGCCCAGTCTCCCTATCCCCCGACTCTCTACCCTGTTCCACTCACTCCATCTGCCCATCACCCACACACACTCCCCCCGCTGAGTCCCCTCCCCCTGCTGCCAAAAAAGGACATCGAACATAGAACAGTGCAGCACAGGAACAGGCCCTTCAGCCCAAGAGGTTATGCTGAACTAATTAAACTAGTAATTAAACATCTAACTAAACTAATCCCTTCTGCCTACACAATGGGAAAAAAAGCAAGATGGCGCCGGAGCGTGGCAACACGTTGCAAGCTGCTCTCTACAGATCTACTCATTACCCTTACTATAATTGTTCTACACTTTTAAAATTAAACTCTATGTCACTACACTTTACTCTGTACTGTTATTGTTTTTACCTGTACTACGTTAATGCACTCTGTACTAACTCAATGTAGCTGCACTGTGTAATGAATTGACCTGTACCATCGGGTATGCAAGACAAGTTTTTCACTGTATCTCGGTACAAGTGACAATAATAAACCAATACCTCCATTCTCTGCACATTCATACGCCTACCTAAGAGCCTCTTAAACACCCCTATCGTATTTGCCTCCACCAACACCCCTGGCAGCACATTCCAGGCATCCATCGCTGTCTGTGGTTTGAAGATTCAATTGAAACGCTCTTCATCTTGCTGTGTTAAAAAAACTTGCCCTGCACATCTCCTTTCAACTTACCCCTCTCACCTGAAATGCATGGCCTCTAGCATTAGACATTTCAACCGTGGGAGAAAGATGTCAGCTGTTCCTATCTGCCCATCCCATAGTTCAATGCTCCACCTTCCCTGTCCTATCAGATTCCATCATCTGCAGCCCTTTGTTGCCTCAACCTATCACCTCCCAGCTTCTGTCGCTATTTCCCCTCTTCCTTCCTCCATCAGACTATCACCCCTCCTCACCTGGATCCACCTATCACTTGCTAGCTCTTGCTCCACCCCTTCCCCTCACCCCTCTATACTGGCTATCTCCCCTCTATCTTTCGGTCCAGATAAAGGGGCATGACCTGAACCGTCAACTGCCCATTTCCCTCCACAGATGTTGCCAGACCCACTGAGTTCCTCCAGCAGTTTGTTTGTTTAGCCAAATGGCATACTGTACATACAGATGAGGTAGGAAGAGAGGTCAGGTATTCATCTCCACAGAAAGTCTTTTGTGGACCTGGCCAATTTCAGTTGCAAGAGCAAGAAACACTTAAATTTATTTGAAGCTGAACAGGCTATAAATGATTTTTGTGTGGAACAATGATTTAAAGGGAGAATAATTTGTCATGCCTTTGGGGAAAGAGCAGAGGAATGGCACTGACCAGATTGCTCCACAGGGAGATAGCATAGGCTTGACGAGCTGGGTAGACTCCTTCTGTGATGTCATGATTCTGTGAGTAGAATTGTCCTGGGCAACCAACGTCACCAGAAGCACAATAACTGCTCTCAATTGCTGAACTCAAAAACTTGCCTGAGGCTAAACCAGAAGCAATTGCTCTGTTAAGTGAGTGTAGGGCCAGGTTTACCACCTTGACTGAACACTGCTATAATTTTTTAGTTAAATGCAGATAGGTTTTAAAGATTGGGCAGAGTGGTGGCAGATGGAGTTTACCTCAGACAAGTATGAGGTAATGCACTCTGCGAGGTCAAATTCTGGTCGGACGTAAAGAGTAAAAGGGACCATAGGAACATTCATGTCCAGGGAGACCTTGGCGTGGGGGATACAAGAGACCGTAAATGCCTGGAGGAAAAAACAAGCTGCCGGAGGAACTTAGTGAGTCAGGCAGCATTTGTAGAAGGAAATAAAAAGTCAACATTTCAGATCAAGATCCTTCCTCTGGACTGGTCTGACATAATGTGCCCTAACTCTAAGGAGACCATGGAAACATTAATTTTCCACTTCCCATTCTGTCTATCCTACAATTCAGTGTTAATTACTAATGAGTTGTCCATAGTTATTGCTAATATATCATGGTCCCAGAAAACACCTTGAGGTGGCTCGGAATCAGTTCACTGATGGCTCTTACATCTAATTCTCTGCTGATTGACTGACCGTAATGAAGAATTCCCCACACCTGAAATTGAAATTCTATTGGCAAGTGCTTAACAGACTCTTAACAGTAACAGTGCCGAAAGCAAAACAGAATACTAGACTGTGCGACTGCCTTTAACCTTCAGAACATTGAAATGTTTACCCAGTCTATTGACAAATGTGAAAATTTGTTGGGCTTTTACTTGTTGACACTTATTTTTTGGGTATTTATTTTCGTAGCTGAAAAACTTGGGGAAACTGTGATCTTTCTTAAGGAGGAACAGTTTTGAGTACCAACAGCAGAAATTGACTCTCACTAATTGCCCTGAAATTCAACACCAATTAATGGTCAATAAATTCAATGGAATAAATATCAGAGACAAGTGTTGGCACCATGAATACAACACATTTAACACGACGGACCAGGGGTGAATTTCTTGGAAAGATTCTGCCCCACCCAGATTAGCAGATAAAGAGACATGTTAAGGACAAGGCAACAACAATAACTTACATTGGCATTTCTCATTGAATATAGTAAAGAGCTTCATCAGGCACTGAAACACATAGGAGATCATAGGAATGATGACCAAAGAGCCTCTTAAAGGAGGTGGGGGAGAACATGGCAGAGAGATTTAGAAAGAGAATTCCAGAGCTTAGATGGCAGAGGCTTTTAATGGCAGAGCAAAAGAAATTAAGGATGTGAAAGACACCAGAATTAGAGAAGTACTGGTAGCAGATAAGGTTATAGAGCACAGTGAGATCAGACAGAGATTTGAACAATAGTAATTTTAAACTAAAGTACTTTTGTTCAGAGAGAACAAGAGTAAAGGATAAACAGGGAGCAATTAGGGCGTGGGCAGGTGAGGTTGCATTGGGGAGTTGGCCTCAGCTGACTCTCCAGTGCCCCCTGCTGGATGTGCAGGGTGAAGAACCAGAGGAAGCAGTTGGCCATATGGTTTCTCAAGCCTGCTCCATTGTTCAATAAAATCAAGGCTGATCTGATCTTGACTTCAGCTCCACCTCCCTGTTTGTTCTCATGGCTTCCCATATCCAAACATTTATCCATCTCAGCTGTGAATTCAATGACTCACCCACCACATAACTTTGGAATAAAAATTTCCATTAATTCCTGACCCTATGAGGGAAGAATTTCCTCCTCGCCTCCATCTCAACTAAATAGTTCACCAACACTCATTATTCAAGCTCAGACATTTTTTTTTAATTTTCCCAGTGTTTCATCTTGCCTTAGAAGCAAGATTGCTCAGAAGCAATTATATATACAACTCACAAGACTAACTCATGGTGTAATTAAGAATCACTTGCAAAGTCATGCTGGAGCCATCCACACCAGACATGATGAGTGTAATGGGAGCCAATGGATTCTTTTCTGCGCAGACCATTCTGAAATAAACCAGCAGTGACCACACCAGCTTAAAAATAACTTGACAAGTTCAGTGAAATAAAGACCTGCGTTTGCTTAACTCCTTTTACCGTCTTTTCAGGAAGTCGTAGAATGCATGAGCATAGGAAACAGGAACAGGGGGAGTAAGCCAGTTCAACCCTCAAGCCTGTCTGTTTTCCATTAGTTATCCACTCCCCTATCTGTGCCAACATATTACCAAAACTCCCATGCACTCTTATCTTGCTAAGCAGTTTGGGTCTGTATTCTTTGGAGTTTAGCAGAATAAAGGGTGACCTCATTGAGGCATATCAAAGTTAAAAAAAAGTCAAAGTCGAGTTTATTGTCATATGCACAAGTACGTGTATGCACAGGTGCAATGAAAAATTTACATGCAGCAGCATCACAAACACATAGCATTATATAAGCAACATTCACAACAAAAACATAAATTAAACATAAATTAAACTTTTTTCAAGAAAGAATGCAATTAAGACAAAAAAAAGGTCAATTTTAGTGCAAAGTGATCAAAGTGGTCATAGTGTTAGTAAATAGGGTTGTGCTGGTTTGTTCAAGAACCAAATGGTTGAAGGGAAGTAGCTGTTCTTGAACCTGTTGATGTGGGACTTCAGGCTTCTGTACCTCCTGTCCGACGGTAGCTGCAAGAAGGTCCTGAGGGGACTTGACAGGGTAGATGTTGAGATGTTTTCACCAGTGGGAAAACCAGCATAATTACAAGATAAAGAGCCAATCATTTAAAATGGAGGAGTGTAGAAATTTCTTCTCTCTGAGCAGTGAATCTCTGGAATACCCTACCCCAGAGGATCGTGGAGGCTAGCTCATTCCAGTTATTTAAGATGGAAGTAGATAATTTATTTTGAAAGGACAGGGTATTGGGGGCTATAGGAAACTGGCACAGAAGAGCACTTGAGGCCAGTGCAGATCAGCCATGATCATATTGAATGGTGGGAAAGGCCTGAGGAACCAAGTGGCCAACTTCTGCTCCTATTTTCTTGTGTCCTTATGCAGGACCTTCTGTTTGGCACATTATCCATGGCCATCCATGTATGTGAAGTCCTAAACCTCATTACAGTCAATGATGCACCTTAAAGTGTAGTCACGTAAGAAACACAGCAACCAGATTGTGCACAGGAAGGTCCAACAAACATCAATACTATGATGGCTAGATCATCTATATTAAAGATATTAACTGAGGCATAAATAATGGTTAAGTCACCAGGGACTTCCCTGCCAGCTTGCTCTCCTTTGAAATGGATCTGTCATACTTCAATGAGTATAGCCTCTACCTGTTCAATCTTTCTTCGTATGTCATCCCTTTCATCCCAGGAATCAACCCAGTGAACCTTCTCTGCACTGTCTCCAATGAACAAATATTTTTCCTAAAATATAGAGACCAGTCCATGCCTACAAACCACGTGGGGTGGCACAGTGACACAGCCAGTAGAGCTGCTGCCTCACAGCTCCAGCGACCCAGGTCCAACCCTAACCTCCAGTGTTGTCAGTATGGAGCTTGCATGTTCTCCCTGTGACCACATAGGTTTCCTCTGGGTCCTCCAGTTTCTTCCCACACCCCAAAAATGTGTGGGTTGGTAGGTTAATTGGCCACTATAAATTGACCCTAGTGTGTAGGTGAGTGGTGGAACCTGAGGAGAATTGATGGGAATGTGGGAAGAATAAATAATGGGATTAGCCTAGCATTGGTGTGAATGGGTGCTTGATGATTGATGTGGACACAATGGACCAAAGAGCCTGTCTTTCTGCCATATGACTCTATGATTCAAAACTGTAGCTGTACTCAGGGTGCAGTCTACAGCACTCTGTAACGTTGCATCAAAACCTGCCGGTGGGAGATGAGTTTAATTTCACAGCACCATTGATGGCCAAGTTAGATTTTCATGCTCAGCTTTCTGGAGTGGGACTTGAACCTACAAAAACATAATTGAGAAATGAGACTGGTACTGATTGAGCTGCAGTTGACAGCAATTTCATATCTTGACATGAACTGACCTCTGGGCCGGTAGCACACACAGTTCACTATTGTACCTGCATGAGTAATAGCTCTCCACAACCCACTCCCACCACCCACCCCACTCCTCCTCCTCCTCCTCCCAGCCAGGTGAAAACTAATCAGTGCATGGATTGAACTGGCAATGCACAGGTTTATTCTGCAAAGGCAGGGGATTGTAGAGAAGAAAAATCGGAGTAAACAATCAAACAATAAACCCAATTTAAACTCCAATGCATTTTGCCATTATGTTTAATATACATCAAAATGAGTAACTCCTTCATTAAAATATAAAGAAATTTCACTTGAGTGTTATTGTATTTGATCCTGGTATCAGTCAGACTGGTTTAAACCCTGGAGAGAATAGAAAGTGTTCGACACCGTTAAAGGACAACAACTCCATACTAATAACTCCAGATCAATTGAAATAAAAGGTCACCAACCACTGCAGTAAGCTTTCATATACTTATATGTATGTATGCATGTGTATGTTTCTGTGTAACATATATCCCCAGCGTCACCAGCTGGGGTCAAAAGTGAAGGTGCATCCTTCCAGTATTTATTGCCCATTCCTAGCTGCCGGTGGGAAGGTGATGAGCCACCTTCTTCACCTGCTGCAGTGCTATTGGGTAGGAAGCTCCAGGACATATGAAACAGGGATGGACTGGCTTAGGCACAATCCCAGATAAGTGTTGCAAATGGCAGGTTAGTCCACAGCATGGGTAGAATAAGGAAAATCACCACCACAGATGTGGCGGTCTGCATCTCCCCGTTGCCAGTCACTTCAACTCCCCCTCCCACTCCGTCACGGATATGTCAGTCCTCGGCCTCCTCCACTGCCAGGAGAATTCCAAGTGCAGACTGGAGGAACAGCACTTCATTTTCCTTCTTGGAACCCTGCAGCCTGATGGCATGAACATTAAATTCTCCAACTTTAAGAAACCCCCAAACCCCCCACACCCACCATGTCTCTTCTTTTTGTCCCTGTCCTAACCTTTCTCTCTTTTTACTGCCCCTCTTTACCTTTGACCCATCCCCCGGTGGACCTGCTCTCCCCACCTCCCCCACACCTGCCTATCACTATCTCTTACCTGCATCTACCTATCACCACCTTGTGCCCACCTCGCCTCCCCTCTTTTGTCCACCTATCACTGCTCTGCTTTTCCCTCCTATATATTGGGCTTCCCATCATCAGTCCTGAAGAAGGGTCCTTACCTGAAACGTTGACCACCTGCTTTTCTCCACGGATGCTGCCTGGCCTGCTGAGTTCCTCCAGCAGCATAGGGTTTTTCATCTAAATTCCAGCATCTGCAGTCCTTTGTTTCTCTGTGGCAAACAGGATCTGATGAGGAGTGAATAGAATGAAACACCGGCAGATTTAACTGACCAGGATCGGGCAGTTGTCAGGTTGGTCTGTTTCAGTGCTATGAAGCCTACGTCATTTCAAGTGGTAACTGAGGATTAAATATTGGCCATGCACCAAAGAAAATTGCCCACCTCTTCCTTGACGTAGGAATCCTTTGTGATCATTGAGAGGACAGCCTGGGCCTGAGTTTGAAATCTCGGATAAAAGACGATAGCTTTGGATGGTATAGGATCCTTACCTGTTGGCAAACTTGAACAAGGACAGGAAAGGTTTAGAAGCATATGGGCCAAATGTGGGCAAATGGGACTAGTTTTGATGGACATTGTAGTCGGCACAGATGAGTTGGGCCGAAGGACCTGTTTCCATGCTGCATTACTCTATGACTCTATAACTTCACTGAAAACAGTCCCAGACCATAACCCAGCCCAGAGCAAATAGAGCATGGAAACAGGACCTTCAGCCCACTGAGCCCGTGCCAACCCATTGACACGAATCCAAGCACCCATTGACACTAATTCTATTGTATTCTCCCCATATTCTCATCAATTTTACCAGACTCTACCACTCACCTACACACTAAGGGCAATTTACAGTGGCCAATTAACCTACCCAGGATGATTAATGCAAAGGATTTACACACAGTATTTCATGAAGCAAAGTACTCCAGTTTGTATCACATGGCCCTTGACGAAGCGATGTCAGTTCAATTTAAATCAGAAAAAAAAGTAATTCACAAGATTTCAAGTGAACTCAAAGAAAAAGGAGTCAATCAAATGCTGCAAGATCGCTGATGGGTTGTGTCTACACCAGAAGCAGTCTTTCCCTTGTTACAGCTACATTGATCTGTTGTTATTTTCAGTATTTTCCACCTTGTATTTCAGTTTTCAATCATTACCTTTTCTTATGTCCTTTGATCTTGACTATACTAGTTAAGACAATTATTGCAGTTGATCCATCTATTTTGAAGTAGTTGGCAGCATTGGTAATAACCTTATCCCCACCCCTTCCCCCACCATCTTGTCCCACTCCTCTCCCATCACCCTCCCCGCCCCACCCCACACAAACCCTAGAATTGCACTGGTGAAGCTTGGAGCTCTGTAAATATTTGTTAAGTAGACACATTTGCTTCACCAACACAGCTCCGGGTAACAAAAGCCAACACAAGGTCATCTCGATTTCAGCTACATGAGACAAAGATGAATTTCAGAGAAGCAACTTCTGGAAGATCAATGGCAGCACATTTCAATCATGACAAATATCTCCCTTCATTACGTACAGTCCGACTTAGTTATTCACAGAAAGCAGCGAGGCACTGACATTTTACACAGTCTCAGCTGATAATGCAATTGGGATGCTTGTGGCATTTAGCTTATCATTTTCATCAGTGTCATCTCGGGAATGACCGCAGCTGGCCTCAATATCAGATTCTGTCAGTCATCATCAGTGAGTTTATCTGCATGTTTCTAATAATAATAGGTTGGCAATTGTTAACCCTTTCAGTTATATTGCTTTAGCAATGTCACAATGGGATTGCCTTGTGTGTGTGTGTGTGTGTGCGAGCGAGAGTGGGTGTATGCATACGTATATTTGCGCACGTGTGCACATCTATACATTAGTCTCTTCACATTTGTGTTCATTTTGTGCTTATGCATGTGTGTCTGTGTGCCTACAGTGTTTTACATGCATTTTTGTACGTGTGTGTATAAGCATGTGCATGTTCATGCCCATGTGTACATGTGCAGCTTACTCCTGTACTTCTGTGTTCATTTTCTTCCCACTGATGCTATCAGCATTTAAAGCTCTTTCTCTTGTCCCCATTTTCACCACCACCATTACTGTTCCTTTATTTTGTTCGGTGTCCTATCTCCCCAACACTCCACGAGCCTGTAGACTCCATCAACCCACCTTCACCCTCCCTTCCTCTCAAACACAATTCTTATAGTCAATGCTATTAGAAATGTTCAACTTGCCATTGCAAGAGCTTGTTAAAGCAGAACCCTTACATCGCATTGTCTTGCCGTTACATGACCTTGCCATTGCATAGAATGTCATGCTCCAAGTAACCATATACGAGAGAATCATACAGGACACAAACAGGCCCTTCAGCCCAACTCATCTATGCCGACCAAGATGCCCATCTAAGCATAGAGTCATAGAGTATTAAGCATAGTTATGGAATCAGTGGTTCAGAAGCAAACTTACTAAAGGATGAAGAGATATGAAACCATTATAAAATGGTAGATGATTCATACCTTCACATCATTTCTCTCCTGATTCACCTCCTGAAAATAAACCCTCTTAAAGGGAAAAGTTCAAGGGCAGATCAAAGGCAGATTAAAACTGAGGAACATCAGGAACATTTACAGCAATAACAACCTGAACTCTAGGCATAGTTAGTGACACTCCTCTGTTTGGATGGAATCTGGCTGCAATCAGCAAAGGTGAACACGATCAAACAGGGGAGATTCTGATCTGGAGTGCTTGATTTGGATCTAGGGGAGCTGTGCACGGCAGAGGAACACAAACTTATTCATGGCAAGTAACGGTGAAACGTAGGCTTTCCATTAACTCTGTTGGGGCATTACCTTTGTAACTTGTATATTTTAGTGTTTGAGTGTGAGCCGGAGGTTGGAAAGCTATTATAGATCTTGCTTTGGATAGTGAAACTGCAAGATTCAGACAAAATGAAGGTGCCTGACTATTCCCCCTGTGAATCACTCTACATTACAAACTGAGGTTAGGTTTGCACATATAATTTATGCTACGGAACTATTCTCCAGTCACTGCATTTTGTTGGAGAATTCTTATATCAGAAGGCTTTACTGAAGTTTCACACATGCATTCAGTGATCCAGGTTCATTCCTGACCTCAGGTGTAGTCTGTGTGGAGTTTGCATGTTCTCCTTGTGACAGTGTAAGGTTTCCTCCAGGTGCTCCATTTTCTTCTCACATCCCAAAGATGTGCAGGTTGTAAAATTGCCTCGAGTATATAAGTGAGTGGTAAAATCTGGGGGAAGTTGATAAAAATGTGGAAAATAAAGAAAATGAGGATTAATGTAGGATTAGTGTGAATCGATGTTTGATGGTTGGCAGGGACTCAGTGAGCCAAAGGGCCTGCTTCCATGTTGTATCTCTCCATGACTGTATGACTTTGGGAGACCAGAGCAAGAACTCGTAACAGGTGCTCAGGAACCATCATAGAGTTATAAACTCATAGTTACACAACATGGAAACAGGCCCTTCAGCCCAATTCATCCATGCCGAGCAAGACATTTATCCAATCTAGTCCCACTTGTGGTGTTTGGCCTATATCCCTCTAAACCTTTCCTATCCATGTAGCTGTCCAAATATCTTTTAAACATTGTAATTGTACCAGCCTCTACCACTTCCTCTGGCAGCTTGTTCCATACACCCACCACTCACTGTAAGAAAAAGTTGCTGCTCAGGTCCCCTTTAAATCTTTCCCCACTCAAATCTATCCATTAGCATCTTGGAAAAACTCCCACACACCTGCTCTCTAAAGTCTAGCAAGAAAGTCTTAGTGATGTTGATTGAGGGATAAATATCTGTACACCATCGATAACTCTCCTGCTCTTTTCCATGAAACCTACTGAATACTGAAAGTCCTGGCTAGACTGGCTGTGGAGAGGATGTTTCTATCAGTAGGAGAGTCTAGGATCTGAGGGCATAGCCACAGACTTCCCTTTAAAACTGAGGTGAGGAGAAATTTCTTCAGCCAGAAGGTGGTGAATCTGTGGAATTCGTTCCCACGGAGGCCAAGTCATAGGGTGTTTTTAAGGCAGAGATTGATAGGTTCTTGATTGGCAAGGGGGTTAAGGGTTACGGGGAGAAGGCAGGAGAATGGGCTTGATAAAGAAAATCAGCCATGATTGAATGGTGGAGCCGACAAGATGGGCCGAATGGTCAATGGTCTTATGGCTGATGACAGTGCAGGACTCCCTCAGGAATATGCCCATCCCCTCTGACAGTGGTTTGGTCAGAACCAAAATTAGACAAAAAACCGGGAGCTGAACAATCCCATGTTCCTGGGTACCGGGGGATTTTGCCCCAGGCATGGCCTTATAGCTTTAGTCCCAATGACCTTAAAGTAAATAAGGAATGATTGCTAATGATGCCCAGCATGAAATTAGGCAGAGAGGACACCAAGAAGTAACATTGTTTAGCAATAAGCAACCTCAGCAATAATGCTGCTGTAAAATACTGTGGGAAAAGTATTGACCACTGGATCACAAACTTGAAACCTCAGCAGAAGAGGAGGAGAGTTGAAAAGTCCCTGACCCAGCAGAATGTAAAGGACCTTCCTATCATGGAACAATTGATGGAGGCATCCTGATGGGTCTTTAGTGGGATAAACTCGCTGGCCCTTTCCCTCTGATAGTCCCGCAGTGAGAAGCACAAAGCAATTGGAAGGTGGAGTGAGGTGGGAATTCTAATAACGCTTGAGATATCATCATCACATCAAGCCATGTGTCAGGCCTGTCCTTGCTGAGACTGCTTAGCTCATCTGTGACGCAACCATCAAAGCAAACTTATTATGGAGCTAACTGTGGAATGATAATGAAGTAAAGCCACAAAGTGAGGAAAATCACTTCAATGTTCTGCTCTCCGGCCTCTAAGCCATCAAGAGTTGCTGGTTATTTAGTCCCTCTAATGCACACCACACCCACTATAGCTTTATAACTCTGCTTTGTAAGGTGCTTAAATTTGCAGCCAACATTTTGGACTGACCTGAACAACTTAGAACACAAAATAAAAGAAAGGACTTGCATTTATGAATCACCTCATCACATCCTCAGGCTTTCTTACTCACCGGTAAAATTCCACAGTATGGTTGCTGCTATCATAAAAAGAATGTTCAGAGAAACAGACTATTTGCTTCAACTAGTCTGATCTGGTATCCCCAGGGAAATATGGCGAATAGTTAAAACACATCAGAAATTTCTAATTTCCAGGAATTCATCAATTTCATTCAGTGATGCAATAAATATTTTCATCAACTCCAAACAGCTTCTGTTCAGTTCTTCACCAAAATTGTTTGAGAAAGAGCTGCAAGATAATTGGGTGTGCACACATGTATCTGTGTTTATGTTTGTGTGAAAGAGTCAGAAAGAAAATATTGAGATACTAATTGTCTAATGGTAGGACAGGGTTTTGTATTCCATAACCTTTAGAAATATTATTATCTGAGGAAATAGGAATCCTTCCTCTGGCATTGTTAGTTCAATTTAAACAAAACATTGAATTTTGAATCACATCAATTCCCCTACTTGTGATTTATTGATAATTAGAAATTGTAAATATTCTAATAATTTGAATATGTGAGAAGAATCCTTACCTCTAATAAGGACAGGCACTTAAACGGGCAAGGTATAGGATACAGACCTAGTGCAGGTAAATGGGAATAGTGTAGATGGGCAAAATGTTCAGCAATGAACACAGTGGACCAAAGGACATGTTTCTGTCTGTAGAACTCTTTGACTCTAAGCGGAGAGAATGAAGTAAAAAGAGAGAGAGAATCAACTTCAGAGAGGAAATTTGTCAGAATTTTCATTGGACTGCTAAAGTTTGAGAACAAGTTGACCTTTGTGAGAGAATTAGAAAAAGGTGGGAAAGGAGGAAGGAGTGCAGTATGCTGGGGAGAAGAAGTTAAACTGTTAGAGGTGAGGTTAGGGGATTCAGTCATCTCTCCTAATGTAGCTTGGTGTCAGATTTTCCTTGATGACACTGCTGTGAAGCACTTTAAGAAGGTTTGCAAAGTTATAGGTGCCATACAAATGCAGCTTGTTAATGTTGATGAAAGTGAATGGACTTCTGGTGGTCCATCCTTGGAGGATCTAAGGGGATATGGATGGAGAGTTAAGGTTGACAGCAGTAATAGTGGGGTAGGAGGAATGAAGAGTTACAGCAAATCTCACAGCAATTTGGGAAACCTGAAACAGGGAGGTGGAGAGTGATGGTGGTGAGCTGCTGCTTCATTACAGTTCAGAATGAGAAGCTGAGAAATATAGAACAGGGCAATGACAACTTCACCATGAGTGGGTGCGTAAAATTAGAGTGTGACAAGGCACAGGTAGTTTCTATTAGCTGATGAAATGTCGACTGTTTTCCTCACTCCAAAGATGCCGCCTGGCCTGCTGAGTATTTAAATTAGTTAAATTGGTAAATTGGTTTATTACTGTCACATGTACTGAGGTACAGTGAAAAAATTTGTTTTGCATGCCATCCATACAGATCATTTCATCACATCAGTGCATTGAGATAGTACAAGAGAAAACAATAACAGAATGCAGAATAAAGTGTTACAGTTCCAGAGAAAGAGCCGTGCAGATAGACAATAAGATGCAAGGCCAGAATGAGGTAGGTTGTGAGGTCAAGAGTCCACCTTGGATCGGAACAGAACGGATAGTGAGAGGGGTCACTTGTTCTTGTAGGTGGAGGGGTCTTCCATTTAAGAGAATTAAGACACAAAGAAAGGCTTTTTTGTGCAGCATGTGGCCGGAATCTGGAATGCACTGCCTGTAGATGGGGTGGACGCAGGTCCCATTGTGGCCTTCAATAAAGAGTGCTGAAAGGAAAGGTTTGCAAGGTTATAAAGAAGAAGCCAGGGGTGGAACTAGTGTGTTGCTCTGGTAGGGAGCTGATGCAGGCACAATGGGCCAAATAACTTTGTTCCATTACATAATTGTTCTACGGTTCTATGATTCTATGAACAAAGATGAAATAAAATATTGTGACCAGACAAGCTATAAATATCTTATGAAAATTTTGAAGGGGCAGCGGGAACTAAATTGATAATTGGTTTATTATTGTCACATGTACCAAGATATAGTGAAAAATTTTGTTTTGCATGCCATTCATACAGATCATTTCAAAACAAAAGTACATCAAGGCAGTACAAAGGGAAGAGCAATAACAGAATGCAGAATATAGTGTTACAGTTACAGTTATGGAGAAAGTGCAGTGCAGGTAGACAATAAGGTGTAAGGGCCATGACGAGATAGATTATACAATCAAGAGTCTACCTTTGTTGTACAAGAGGTCCATTCAGAAGTCTTATAACATTGGGATAGAAGCTGTCTTTGAGCCTGGTGGTATTTGTTGTTATATGTATCCCATAGTTTTCTTTCAAAGTATAGTCACTGTCCTGGATGTCAGCCAGCTGTTGGACACAAACCCATCTATATACCTGACCAAGCAATATATTTGAAATTAATTTTTTTTAAATTGCTGATGTTGGATATCTGAAATGAAAATAGAAAATGCTGGAATTCTGACAAAAGATCTCTGACCTGAAATGTTAAATCTGTTTCTCTTTCCACACTTACTGTCTGACCTGCTGAGTGCTTCCAGCATTTTCTGTTCTTTTTTATATTTTAAACTGATTGTTTTCTGGACAAAGCAAACTTCCTTTAATAGATATATGTACTTTGTGGATATAATGTACTCATATCTGAGTAATACTCTACCCTTGAGTGATGTTGAAAGTCTATAGATGTCATTATTGAAGTCACCTGTATATTTCAGGAGGGAAGATTTAAAGTACTTAACTGCATAATATTAAGAAATGTATGGATATAATGATTACTGCATTGCATTTATATCGCTCCTTTAATGATATACAGTATATATTTATTTATTAGTCACATGTACGTCGAAACACACAGTGAAATGCATCTTTTTGTGTTACTGAGAATGGGCTGGGGGGCAGCCCGCAAGTGTCGCTACTCTTCCGGCGCCAACATAGCATGCCCACAGCTCCTAACCTGTACGTCTTTTTGGAATGTGGAAGGAAACCGGAGCACCCAGAGGAAACCCATGCAGACGCACGGGGAGAATGTACAAATTCCTTACAGACAGCGGCGGGAATTGAACCCGGGTCGCTGGCGCTGTAATAGCGTTACACTAACCGCTACACTACCATGGGGAAATGTTCCAAGTCAATTCATAGAAGACCTAGCAAGCAAAATTTGGCATTAATTCACTTTACAAGATATCTGAACTGGTGACTAAAATCTTGGTCAAAAGAGACAAATTTTTAAGGAGCGCCTCAAAGGAAGGCAGCAGGGCTGGAGAATTCTCGGCAAAACAATTCAACTTTAGGCTGACAACAGCTGAAGACAGAGTCATAGAAGCCTGGAGTAACAGAGCACAGAAATAGGCCCTTCGGCCCAACTCCTTGATGCCAACCAAGATGCCCATGGCTATTCCCATTTGCCTGTATTTGGCCCGTATTCCTCTAACCCTTTCTTATCCACGTACCTGTCCAAATGTCTTTTAAATGTTGTATATGTACCTGTCTCTTCCTCTGGCAGCTCGTTCCATATACGGATCACCTTCTGGGTGAAAAAGTTGCCTCTCAGGTCCCTTTTCAGCCAGAGACTTTTTCCCAGAACAACAATGGCTAACACGAGGGGATATAATCTTAAGGTGATTGGAGGAAGATATAAGGGGGATGTCAGGGGTACGTTTTTTACACAGAGAGTGGTGGGTACGTGGAACGCACTGCCGGCAGAGGTTGTGGGGGCAGATACATTAGGGACATTTAAGAGGCTCTTAGATAGACACATGAATGATAGAGAAATGGGGGGCTATGTGGGAGGGAAGGGTTAGATAGATCTTAGAGCAGGATAAAATGTCGGCACAACATTGTGGGCCAAAGGACCTGTACTGTGCTGTAGTGTTCTACGTTCTAAATCTTTCCCCTCTCACCTTAAACCTATGCCCTCTAGTTTTGGTTCCGTTTCCCTGGGAAGAAAACTATGTGCATTCTATGCGATCTATGTTCCTTGTGAATTTTATACACCTCGATAAGATCACCCCTCAGTCTCCTACACTCCAAGGTGTAAAGTCCTAGTCTGCCCAGCCTCTTCCTATAACTCAGGCCCTCGAGTTTTGGTGACATTCTCATGGATCTTGATTGAGAGTAGCGGAGCAAAGAAAATTCGGAGCACGTTAAAGTCCTAAACTGGAGGACCGCAGGGGTCACCAAGAAGGAGGTTATGGAGGTAGGGCAGCACAGTTGCACAGCATTTAACACTGCTGCCTCCTTTCTCCAGGAACCCTGGTTTCAATCCTGGTTTACTGGTAGCTTAATTGTCTACTGTAAGATTCCACCTTGTGTAGGTAAGTGACAAAAGAATCAAAAGGGTAATTGATGGGCCAGTGAGAGAGAATACACTTTGGGACTTCAGGGAAATAAGAAGAGGAGGAATAAAACTGATGAGGTTGCTCTCCTGGGAGCAGGCATAGGGAAGATGGACAAAATAGCCTCCTTCTGTGTTGTTTTAAATAATAAGGCAGGAGAGGGGAGTTGGTGAGGCCATGGAGGGATTGAGAAACCAAGTTATCAAATTAGTAATCCGGAGGTTTGCACTAATAATTCAAAAGGTGTAGGCACAAAATCGACTAATTCCATTAGTCCAAAATAGGCCGATGATGGATCAGCTGTTCATTATAATCCATGGAAAAGTAATCTGAAAGCATTGTAAAATGATTTACCCATCTGCCTTCAGCCTGTTTCATGCTTACTGCCATTGATTAATTTCACCCTTTCATGACTTCAAATCCCAACACGGGAATTCAGAACTTGATTGGTTTAAATCTGGGAAAAAAATATTCTGAAATACCAGAAGTGACTGCAAAACAGAATGACAGTCAAAAAAGCCACTTGCATCCTTCATGCAAAGTTACATGTCTCCTCACCTCGTCACACAGCATACTGATTTAGAAGTATATGGTCACTTTGTGGCCACTGGGTCTAACTGGAACTCCCTGCCCAATAATGTTGTGGGGGTATCTTCAAAAGAGGGCTGCAGCAGTTCAAAAAGTCGGTTCATCACCACCTCAAGACAATTAAGACCTTAAAATATAGGAGCAGAATTAGATCATTTGGGCTACTGAGTCTGCTTCACCATTCAATCATGGCTGACTTTTTTTAAGGATGGACAATAAATGCAGACACTTCTAACAATGCTCACACCAACAATGCAGGCACAGTAGTGTAACGGCACCAGCGACCCAGGCTCAATTCCCACCACTGTCTGTAAGGAGTTTGTACGTTCTCCCCGTGTCTGTGTGGGTTTCCTCTGGGTGCTCGGGTTTCTTCCCATATTACAAAGACGTACAGGTTAGGAAGTTGTGGGCATGCTATGGTGGCGCCGGAAGTGTGGTGACACTTGTGGGCTGCCCCCAGAACACTCGACGCAAAAGATGCACTTCACTGTGTGTTTCGATGCACGTGTGACTAATAAAGATATTTTATAACATAAATGAATTTTAAAATAATGACCTGTGTGTGGCACCAGACTAAATCCAGGGTATCTGGCTGTGAACTGTTCTCTGAAATGGTCTAGCAGGTGGCTCAGTTGTATCAGGGCAGCTTGGGATGGCCAGTTCAGTTGTACCAGGTCCGCTAAGGATGGGCGGCAAATGTCAATCTTCCCAGAGTTGCACAAAGTCCGAAAATGAAACTTAAAGCAAAAGAGGTGTGAAACTACTGTGCAAACTCCCCTGTCTCCTGATCTGATGCCATTTCTCCTGAATTTACAGCATGCTAGCAGGAGAACTCCACTGAAGATGAGACTGGGGATTTAATAATGGGAAGTAAAGATTCTAAACTATTTCTTTAAGATTGCGCCTCCCGATGGAAGATACTAAGAACATCCCAGTGGTAATGGATAATCAAAGGACGGAAGGCAGGGAGGAACTTAAGGCAATCTCTGTCACTCTGAAGAAAATGTGCCAGGCAAACTAATGAACTAGAGACCGACAAGTCCCCGAATCTAATGGTCTGCATCATGGCCTGAAAGAAAGTTGCAGCAGAGATTGTGAATGCCTTGGCTGTAGTCTACCAGAATACCATAAATTCTGGAGAGGTCCTAACAGGAAATGTAACAGTACTATTCAAGAAAGAAGGGAGACTGAAAGCAGGAAACCATAGGTCTATTGGCATAATATCTGTCACTAGGAAAATGATGGAATACCCCCACTGTTAATGGGGCAATGGTGGGACATTTCACAAAGCAAGCAGAGTCAACATGGTTTAATACAGGAAAGTCATGCTTGACAAGTTTGCTGGAATTCTTTGGGGATGTAATAACAGGTGGCTAAATGGGAACCAGTGGATGTAGGGTATTTGGATTTCCAGATGGCATTCAATAAGGTGACATATAAACAATAACTGCAAAGGTAAGAGTGCAGGGGATTGTGGGTAAGGCATGGATAAGGGATTGGCTAACTAACAAAAAACAGAAAGTCAGGATAAATGGTTATTTCTAGATTGACAATCAGTTGGGTGTCATAAGGGTAAATACTGAAGACTCATCTACTTACAATCTATACCAATAATTTAGATGAAGGGACTGAGGCAAACATGTACTACAGCCCAGATGTGCTAATGACACTTAGAACAATGGGTTAGCAAATTGTGAGGAACCTACAAAGGAATATAGATGAGTTAAGTTCACAAGTGGAGTAAAACGTGGGAAAGCATGAGGTTATCCACTTTGGAAGGAAGAATGAAAAGGTAAATTATTACTTAAGTGGAAAGAGACCACAAAATGTTGCAAATCAAAGGGATCTGGCAGACTTAGCATATGAAAGATAAAGGGTTACCATGCAGGCACAATGTAATTATGATTCAATGACAAAGGATGTCCTAGGCTCGAGATTGCATTGACTATACACTTCACCATAACTTAAACACTCTGGATTATCAGCTTATTTTTAGTCAATTGATAGGAAATTTACAGGACAGGAGGAAACCATTATGTTCATGCAGGCCAAAAACAGCTACATAGAGGTCATAGAGTCATACATCATGGAAACAGGCCCTTCGTCCCATTGAGACCGCACTGACCATCAACCATTCATTTACACTAATCCTCCACCAATCCCACTTTATTCTCACATTCCCATTAAGTCCCCACACATTTTACACATTAGGGGTACTCTATGGTGTCCCACCAAACCACACATTAATGAGGAAACCGGAATACCCAGGGGGAACCAACACAGTCACAGGGAAAACGTGCGAACTTCACATAGACAGAACCTGAGGTCGGGTTTGAACCTGGGTCACTGGATCTGGAAGGCAGCAGCTCTACCAGCTGCACCACTCTGCCACCCACCAGTCTGAGTGCATTTCCTAGCTTTTGATCCATAGCCCTTCAGGTCACAGTGCTTTGAGCAGACCTCCAAGCACTTTTCCTGCATGACGATGGTTTTTCTCTCTCTCTCTCTGCCATCATTGTAGGTAGTGAGTTTGAGATTCCTACCACCCATGGGGTCAAACCATATCTCAGCTGCCCTCTAGTCCTTCAAGTATTTAAAGTTTAGGAGATTAAATGTCAGCAAACCTTCTTAGTGCACAGTTCTCTCAGCAGGTTCCATTGCTTATCAAGTTAAAAATGTAAAGGAGCTGAAATAACTATTGCAGTCAGCCAGGCCCTCCTCCAGATTCAATAAACACCACACACAATGTATTAGTTTTTACACCATTCATTTACTTGCCACCCCAAATATATATGCAGTGCCCTCTACTTCTGTAACAAAATGGGAACAGGTTTGCTTTTCAATGTAAATCACCAAATCATCATCTGCCAGTATTCACTCAATTACCCTTAGAAGTCAACAAAGATTTCAATCTTTCTAAAAATGTTAAGGTGGTCACTCAATAATAATAAAAACAGAAAAAGCTGGAATGACTCCACAGGTCAGGCAGCATCTGTGGAAAGAGAAACAGACTTAACGTTTCATATCAAAGACCCTTTGTCAGAACGGGTTACTCACCTTCCTTTGGAGATTTAATGGGAAGACTTCATGACAGAGCAAAGTGCATGGTCTTAAAACAGAAAATGCTGGAAACACTCAGCAGGTCAGGCAGAGTCTGTGGAAAGAGAAACAAAGTTATGAAGTAGGATCTGAAACATTAACTCTCTGCCTGACCTGCTGAGCATTTCTAGAATTTTCTGTTTTTTATTTCAGATTCCCAGCACCTGCAGTTTTTTGATTTTCAAAGCACATGATCTTTTAGAATAAAGATATTCTGTGACCTAATTGGTCTTTTCACATTACAGGTTCCCAGATCTCTTAAGATTAGATTTTTTTAATGTCATAATTATCAGCAACTTTAATAATTCAATGTCTTTAATCTAGCAATATCTGCTGTTTTCACCCAATATTTATAAACTCAAAGGGAACACTCCTCCAGGAACTACACCCAAGGGATAAAATGCACTCATAGTATTACAGGGATGAATATACGATGGCACAGCACTGTGAGCCTGAACAGGAAGACACAAAATTAGCTCAAATTTACATCTTGGTCTAAATGATCTGGACCAGTGTCAGCTCATAGGCCTGAGACAACCAATCCTCCATCCAGAAAAGCTCACTCCCTCCATTGCTGTACACTACTTATAGAATATACCACCTACAAAATGCACTGTAGCAGTTCGCCAAGACTAGTCCAAAAGCCTCTCCCAAACTCAGTTCCAGTGCAGGGTTTTGACCCGAAACGTCGATGGTTCCTTTCCACCCGCAGAAGCTGCTCGACCCACTGAGTTCCTCCAGCAGATTGTTTCTTGCTCCAGGTTCCAGAATCTGCAGTCTCTTGTGCTGCCAAACTCACAACCTCTACCACCAAGAAGATCAATGGCAGTGGGAGGATATTGTACGACTTGTATGCCACCCCAAAGTTATAAACATTTTTTAATGACAAATATATCATTGTTCCTTCATCACCATTGGATCTAAATACTGCCAGAAACCTTACCTAACAACATCCTGGAGTACTTCCAACACACACACTGTAGGGATCAAGAAGGCAGCCCACCGCCACCTTCTTAAGGACAAATAAGAATGGGCCATTTATATTGGCCTTGCCAACAACTCCTGCATCTGATAAATGAATAAAGAGGGGCAGACCTTCCTGCTGGAGAAATATTCGACTTTCATTCCTCGCCGGCAGATACTTCAGAGGGATGTGAGGCTGAAGCAATACCAGCCTCAGTGTTTTGGAACATGGCTGTTCTCTTTGGGGTTCCACAAGGACTATTGCCAATCCTTTTAGGATCATCCTGCAGTTTTGCATTCATGTTTCAGGCCACTCAGCCCAACAAGTCAATGCCAGCTCTAAGATCAATCTCATCAATCCCATTCCCCCAATTACTTCCCAGTAACCTGTTCTTCACAGCTGTCATGTCTGTCAGCTCCCTCCTGATTATCCTACCACCAACCTACACTGGAGGCAACTCACAGTGGCCAATTTACCCGCCAACGAGCACATCTTTGAGATGTGAGAGGATACTGGAGCACCCGGACGAGATTCTCGTGATGATGCGGAGGACAAATCTCCACACAGGCAGCACCCAAGGTCAGTATCGAACTTGGGTCCCCGGAGTTGCAAGGCAGCAGCACTAACCGCTGTACCACTATGATTGTAAACTAATCTCCTCCAAAATCTAAGTTGACTTTCCAGTGCTGCACTCATTTACCATCACTATCAGGGATGCCAGCTTTCAGATAAGATGTAAGACCTATAGAATGGTTAAAAAAACATGCCCTTAACCAAACACGCCCTTTCCAGTTAACGTTAAAGGACTAAAAGCTCTCCTCCCTGGTGTTCTGGCCAATATGTATCTCTCAAACAAGGTTTGTTTACCTCGCAGCATGTTGTTTGACCACTGCATTTTCAACATTGCTACACTTCCAAGCTGTTTTATTAACTGTATAGTGCTTTGGGACATACAGATAGTTGGCTATTGGTAATTGGTTTATTATTGTCACATGTATCAAGAAACAGTGAAAAGCTTTTATTTGCATGCCAAACAGATCTGTCCACACATAAGTACATTGAGGGAGTACAAAAAGGAAAAAAAAACAGAATACAGAATATAGTGTTACAGTTACAGGGTAAGTGCAAGGGCCACAACGAAGTAGATTGAGAGATCAATAGTTCATCTTTGTCGTACAAGAGGACCATTCAAGAGTCTTATAATAATGGGATAAAAGCTGTCCTTGAGTCTGGTGGTACATCTTCTCAAGCTTTTGTATCTTCTGCCCGATGGGAGGGGGGAGAATAGAGAATGAGCTAGGTGATCTATCAGTGCAAGTTGTTGCTGCCTAGTATGTAATTTATGATATTAATGGATACTGTGAGGCACATACCTAAGAGGTGATTATACAGCTCACATTACTGAAGACTTGTGAAGATAGTTGATGGAACTGAAATACTGAAAATAAAGTCTTGATATTTTTATCCCAGTACTGCCACAGGGCCATTACTGAATTGGCATTTCTGCCATGTATTTAGAAAGACGTCACACTTCTGGAGTTAAACTTTGCAATGTCATAATAGTTATTGAAAACAACATGACAACTGGAGAGTGAGCATTGTGTGCCCCCTATAGGAACACGTATCTTGCACTATTTTCTGTCTTTTTGGGGAGGTGACAGTTTTAAATCTCCTATCTGGATTAACATGGATGATATTTTAATGCTAATTGTTGGCAGATTTTGCCAGTATTTCATTACACTCAAGAGTTTGGTTTATATAGTTATCCAATGTAGATCGATGTTCAAACATTTGTCCTCATTTCAGCCAAATTATGAACCGGATTGTGCTTCGTAATGTTGTTTTCTTTATTTTAACTCCTGTACCATGAGGCACTTAAATTTTAATAAGTATATCATTTTTACATTTTAAATGATGAAAAAGGTGTGACGTTCTGCAAAACATGCTAATGTGACTTGCATTTTTTTTAACATATTTGCCCATTTTTGACCTGCTAGTATAGGGAAGAATAAATTGCTTGATACCCTTCTGAGTGTTTAATTTGGCATGATTTTAATAAATCTTTGCGGCACAAGATCCATACAGCCATATTTCACATCCTAAATTCCTACAGCCTAGTCTCTGAGAAAGTGGGAGGGAGCAGAGGTCACATCCCCTCTCATCCATAGCAGTCTGTTATAGAAGAGGCAGACAGGAAGACACAGTGAATGCTAGAAGTCGGGCTGTGAAAATTTTGGAGGGAGGGGGAGGTCAAATACAATTGTAAAGAGAAAGAAAGGTCACCTATCAGGCTACATTCCCCTGTCAATGACTGAAAAAGATAAAACTTGCAACTGGCAGGGCTGAAATAGAATCTGGCTTAGCAAGCAAAAGGTTTTTCCTAAAACAAAGCAGGAAGAAATTGAATGAATGAATACTCAGTTACATATTGTACATCTCTTTCCCTCTGAAGCTTAAAGATATCACAAAGGTCATGGAGTTCGTTAAACATTCTATAGGGCTTCTGTGAATAAAAGCAGATAGTAACTCTTATTTTACCCTTTGCATAATAATTGGCATTAACCGTCTGCTCACTCCGTCGTGGCACCTGGGACTGTGCAGTTGGCACATTCTGATTTAATGTTGAGGATTGTTATAATGAACCAAGGAGTACAAGAGATGGTATTTGAACTCATCTGCATTTCAGATCAGACAGCACACAGAAAATCAACCATCCATAATTCATTATATGCTTCCTACCGGGTCTAGACACCACAGTGATCCTAGCAACAGAGTCATGGCAACAGGAATTTATTTGACCAATCAAGGCATTCAGCCGTTGGATTGCAGTCGACCAATCATAAGAGACGAGAGAGTCAGAAGGATATAGCGGCTGGTTAAACTGACACCTGACCTGTTCCTACTGATCATAGTTTGAGGTTGAAACAGTTTAATAGAAGGAAAATTCTCAAGTAAACTGAAATGTGGAGCTACAGCAGTAATATGAATGTTAGTTTTCACAGAGCCCTTTAAAGTAAATCTAATATGGGATTTCTTTTGCTGCGAATCTGTTTCATTCCTGGCTTATAAACAACCCCCAAACTGGAAGAGGAAAACTATGGTTCCCCAAATGAGTCATTGAATCAAGACCCCTGGTAGTTATGGTCATAGATTCAAACAATACGGAAACAGGCCCTTCAGCCCACCATGTCCATGCCGACCCTCAAGTACCCATCTATACTAACCCCCTTTACCAAAGTCAAAATCGAGTTTATTGTCATGTGCACAAGTACATGTATGCACATATTCAATGAAAACCTTACTTGCAGCAGCATCACAGGCACATGGCATCATACAAGCAGCATTCACAAGAAGGAAAAACAAATTAAGTATAAATTATACACAATTTTTACAAGAAAGAGCACAATTAGAACAAAGAAAAGTCCATTTTAGTGCGAAGTGGTCAAAATGTTCATAGTGTCACTAAATTGTAGTGATTAGGGTTTTGCCAGTTGACTCAAGACCAAATGGTTGAAGGGAAGTAGCTGTTCTTGAACCTGGCAGTGTGGGACTTCAGGCTTCTGTACCTCCTGCCCGATGGTAGCCACGAAAAGATGGCATGGCCCGGATGGTGGAGATCTATGATGATGGATGTTGCCTTCTTGAGGCAGCACCTCCTGTAGATACTACCAATGGTGGGGAGGGATGTGCCCGTGATGTATTGAGTGGAATCCACTACTCTCTGCAGCTTCTGTCGATCCTGTGCACTTAAATTGCTGTACCGGACCATGATGCAACCAGTCAGCACTTGGTCTGTAGTCTTCTATGCTTTGGCAATTCAAGCGCTCATCCAGATACTTTTTAAATGTCGTGAGAGTAGCTGTTTCCAAATTTCCAGATTGAAACCACCCTCTGGGTGAAAACATCTTTCTTTCCTCAGATCATCTCTAACTCTCTTACTCCTCACCTTAAACCTAAGCTCTCTGATTTTAGATGTCTCCATCACGGGGAAAAGTTTCTCATTGTCTACTCTACCTATGCCCCTCAGTTCTGTTTGAAAATCCCATAGCATATTTTACAACCCTCACAAAGAAGCAGGACTAGGTGTTCAGCCCCTTGAGCCTCTTTCATCAGGAGGGTTGCAGGATAATAAGAGAAGGAAGAGGGAGGAGGAGTATGGGGAGGGGGGAAAGAGGGAGCAAGAAAGCAACAAGGGGAAGAGGAGGTGAGGCGAGAACAACGACAAGAACATGATGGTTGGCATAGTCACGGTGGGCCGAAGGGACTGTTTCTAAGCTATAGAACTCTATGACTCTATAACAACCTGATCCTTGTTTTGGGATACAATGTTGGTAACCTGACTTTGAATTCTACATCTACCGCTACTCTCACAAGCTTGCTGTGGGGAAATCCATGCAGTAAACTCCTTGTTGGTCTCACCTTTAGTTGCCCTGGGATTTCTGGAGTTCATCCAGACAGGAAGACCAAGATCTGGTTTGGGTGACGGCTTCTGCCTAAATAGTCAAGGGAGCCATTGCCTTGCACAAGCGTTTCTCAGAGGCAAGGAGACTGATCTGAATTTAGATTAACCTTGATGGAGACAGTGCATCTTCAGGTTCTGTGCCTATCCAGTACACAGTGAGCAGGATCCAGTGACTGTATTCCAGGCAGAGGAAGTCCAGATAACAAACGACGGAGACACAAGAGAGTCTGCAGATGCTGGAATCTGGAGCAACACACATAAAGTGCTGGAGGAACCCAGCAGGTCAGGCAGCATCTACGGAGGGAAATAAACAGTTGACGTTTTCGGTTCGAGACTCTTCGTCAGAACCGGAAAGGAAGAGGGCAGAAGCCAGAATAGGAAGGTCAGGGGAGGGGGAGGACCACAGGCTGGGAGGTGACAGGTGAGTCCAGGTGAGAGGGGAAGGTAGGTCTGTGGGGGAGGGGCGAGATGTAAGAAGCTGAGAGGTGATAGCTAGAAGAGGCAGAGGGCTGAAGAAGGAATCTGATAGGAGAGAGCAGTGGACCATGGAATAAAGGGGAGGTGGGGAATAGATGGGCAGGTCATGATGGTGGGGGAAGGAGAAAAAAATGTTGAACAGGAACAGCCATTCGTAAACTGGCTTCAGCATAGCAAAGCATACAGGGCCCTTCACATACACATCCATCATGAAACAAAAGGGTTGATGCTGAGGGACATTAAGAAATTGTAGAACAGATAAAAGCTTCATCAAAATGATAGGTTTGAAGACAAAGGAAAGAAGTTAAAGGAGTTTATTCTAGAGTTTAGAATCAAGATAGCTGAAGGCACGACTGTCATTTAAATAACAATGTAGCATGAAATGTAGTCCTGATGCAGGGTTTTGACCCGAAACCTCAACAATTCCTTTCCTCCCACAGATGCTGCTCGACCTGCTGAGTTTCTCCAGCAGATTGTTTGTTGCTCCAGATTCCAGCATCTGCAGTCTCCTGTGTCTCCACAATGTACCGTAATATTTGCTAGGCTTCTATTATATCCATTTATGCAAAATAAAGGATTAATTATGTTAAAGTTAATCATGATTTAAATGTTTTGTCCCAACTTTGATGGTTTGATAAATGCAGAACATACTGATCTAATCTGAATATTCATTGCAATCCAGTGAAAGCCAGCATTCAATGTTGAATGGGAAACCATGCAAATCAGCAGACAGATTAACATCTTCCAGGTATCATCAAGGGATCCATTCACAAACTTTCAAGAGGCCAATATTACAACAGGAAGCCCATAGGATTTCTACACATCATCAAGGCATTGCTCACAGCCCAGATCAATAAATAGACTCAAACTGCTGAGAGAAAGTGATGTGATTGTCTCCAAAAAACAAATTGAAGAAAATCCAAAATGTGCAGTGGAACCTCTTCACCCTTTATATGGTGATATATTTTATTTATTTTTCAGAAAATGGGCATTGACAATATTTGTTGCCCAAACATAACTGCCCTTGAGAAAATGGTGATAAGGTTCCTTCTTGAAAATTTGCAGTACTTTTGGTGAAGGTGCTCCCTCAATGTTGTTGGGTGTGGAGTTTCAGGATTTAGATGCACCAGTGATAAAGGAACAGCAATATACTTCTTCGTTAGTATGATATATGACTTGAAGGTTCTCTGTTGGTGGTTGTGCTTCCATGTACCTGCTGTCTTTGCCCTTTTTGGTAGAGGTTGATGGTTTAGGAGGTGCCTGGTGAGAAACTGCAATGCAGCCACTGTGGTGGAGAAATTAAATGTTTACAGTGCCAGATGTGTACAGTCAAATCAACTGCTTTATCCTGGATGGTATCCTTAGAGTTGTTGGAGCTAGCTATGGAAATCACTTCATCAATCTCCTGATTTGTGCCTTGTAGATGTGGAAAGGCTTTGGGGTGTAAGGATGACTCACTTTCAAAAATAGTAGATGAAGACAACATCTGTTAGTATTACTAATATTAGTTCCCATGGTAGAGGCAGTAAACTATCATTAAAAGTAAACATCAGAAATCCTTTCCCTTTGGCTCTTAGACCAGTTGATTGTCATGCTTAAGTTTGGAGTTTCACTGTATGTGGACATTTTTGCTGTGTCTTTTTCAAAATTCATATAACCTCTCTAAGGTCCTCACTCAGCTTCCTATATTCCAGTGAGAATAAACCCAGCCTATCCAATCCCTCCCTATAATTCAAGCCCTCCAGTTCAGGCAATGTCTCTGCGAATCTCTTCTGCACCGTCTCCGGCATAATCACATCCTCCCTACAGCATGACGACCAGAATTACCACAAAACTCCAAATGCTGCCCAACCAACAATTTGTACAACTGTAATATGATGTCCCAACTAATAATTCAATGCTGCAGCTAATAAAGGCAAGCATACTATACACCTTCTTCACCACTCTGTATACTTGTGTCGTCATTTTCAGAGAACCATGTACTTGAACCCCAAGGTCTCGATGTTCAGTAACATTCCCCAGGGCCCTGACATTCATTGTGTATCTCTTGGCCTGGTTTAACTTCCCAAAATGTATCACTTTGCACTTGTCTGAATTCCATCAGCCATCCCTAGCCCACTTTGCCAGTTGATCTTAACCTTAAGACGATGGAGACACATGAGACTGCAAATTGTTTAACCCCAAGGTTTCACTGTTCAATAACACTCCCCATGGCCCTGCCATTTACTGTGTACATCCACTTCCCCAGTTGATCTATATCCTATTGTAACCTTAAACAACCTTCTTCGCTGCCCACGATACCACCTCTGTTGGGGTCATCTACAAACTTCCTAATCATGCCACCTACATTCTCTTCCAAATCGTTAATACGTATGATGAACAACAGAAGACCCAGCACTGATCCCTGTGGCATACAGGTCTCCAATCTGAAATACAACCCTTCACTACCACCCTCTGCCTCCTACCACCAAACCAATTTTGAATCCAATTTGCTATATCATCCTGGATCCCATGTATTCTAATCTTCAGCCTACCATGTGGGACCTTGGTCAAAGGCACTGATAAAGTCCATGCAGACAACGTCCACTGACCTGCCCTTGTCAATCCCCTGGTTACCTCCTCAAAAAACTCAAATCTAATTTGTGAGACATAATCCCCATGAACGGAGCCATGTTGATTCTCCTTAATCAGTCCTTGCCTTGCCAAATGCAGATAAATCATGTCCCTCAGAATTCCTTTCAGTAACTTTCCCATAACAGATGTAAAGCTCACCAGCCTGTAGTTCCCTGGTTTGTCCTTGCAGATCTTCTTAAATAAATGACATTAAATTATATCATACTCACATCCTGTGTATGAATACATAAAGAAGTTAGCATCATCAACTCAATCATTATACTTTATCATCATTTTTAATAGCTTTTCTCTGGGAACAATGAGATGGGTCCAGCGCATAGATGTGATCACAAGGAAGGTGTGCCAGCGTCTTTACTTTCTTAGGAGGTTAAGGAGGTTTGTCTTGTCACCAAACACTCTAACAAACCTCTACAAATGTACTGTTGAAAGTATCCTAACTGGTTACATCATGGGAATTCGAATGTGCAGGAACGTAAGAAGCTGCAGGGAGTAGTGGGCATCCCTCCCCACCTTCTGTTGTATCTACAGGAGGCACTGCCTTGAGAAGGCAACCCATCATCCAGGCCATGCTATCTTCTCACAGCTACCATCGGGCAGGACGTACAAAAGCCTGAAGTCCCACACCACCAGGTTCAAGAACAGCAACTTCCCTTCAACCATTCAGTTCTTCAACCAACCGGCACAACCCTAATCACTACAGTTTAGCAACACTATGATCACTTGAATCACTTTGCACTAAAATTTACTTTTCTTGTTCTAATTGTGTTCTTGTAAAAATTGTGAATAATTTATGCTTACTTTAGGTTTTTCTTGTGAATGCTGCTTGTATGATGCTATGTGCCTGTGATGCTGCTGCAAATTTTTCATTGCACCTGTGCATACATGTACTTGTGCATATGACAATAAACTCGACTTTGACTTAGACTTTAAGATGTGAAAGAGGAAGTTAGGTTAAAAGCTCAACTACTTGGTCAGGTTGACTTCATAGCAAAGAATCATAAAGCACCAAATTAGGCCATTTGCCCTATCACACTTGGGCCTGCTTTATGAAAGAACTATGCAATTAGACCCACTTCCCTCACCAACAACAATCTACATTTATAAAGTTCCCATGATGTAATGAATCACTGCAAGCCACTTCCGAGCATTACACATTTTTCTCAATGCCTTGTAATATTTTCCTTTTTATCTATACATTCAACTAATTTTGTAAGCCCTTACTGAATCTTCTTTCAAAGAGTGCTTTCCAGATTATCGCAAGTCCCAGCAAAGACATCAATTTCCTCATCTCCCCTGTGCTTCTCTTGCCAAGTATCTAAAATTTGTGGAGACACAAGAGACTGCAAATGCTGGAACCTGGAGCAACAAACAATCTGCTGAAGGATCTGATAAAGCTTAGTCCTGATGCAGGGTCCTGACCCAAAACATCGACAATAGCTCAACCCCCACAGATGCTGCTGGGCCCACTGAGTTCCTCCAGCAGATTGTTTGTTGAACCAGATTCCAGCATCTGCAGTCTCTTGTGTCTCTACCTTTCAAAATAACTCTTCTTTCCTTGCTGCTCTTACCCTCTGCTCACTTCCCTGTACGATGAGAATTCTGAATTCAAACCAGGAACGAGCAGCACAAAAGTTCAACCCATTTCAGATGATATTACTATTATGACAGTCAATGACAATCTATTGGGATAGTGATTATTGCTTAAGTCAAATATAAAATAAAACACTAATTAAAAAATGCCTATGCTGATCCTGCATGTTTTACATGTTGTTCACTTTCATTCACTTTATGCATAAGCCCTGTATTGCTTTTCAAATGCCAATGAAAAATTAACACAGCTGAAGCTTGCTGACTTAATGTCCTTGCAGAAATGACTGTCTTGTTTTTATTAAATTGCCCCTGAAAAAGAGAGATTAGTCTAAATATGATGACGGTCTTCTGGTGCCAACATCACTACTGTGATTTTCCTTATTTTGGATAAATAACTGCAAGCTGGGACCCACAGTTCAAGGCCAACCTCAAACACTTTGCATAGGTGACTATTCAGATGCATAAGCCTTGATGAGTGTCAATAGGCGATTGATGGTGGGAGGAGTGGTTAGAGACATTCACAAGATGGTGTGTTTGATAGCCTTGATTGTTGGTGCAGTCTAGGATGGGGCTAAACCATCTGACAGAGCTTCAGATCAGTGCTGCACTTCCTCAAGGAAACTCTTGCCGGGGTACCTGCTCATCACAAGGGCGTGTTTAGCGGGCAGTTAAGCAGTGAGTGAACGTTGCAAGTGCAAACAGTGGGTGCAAGCTGTGACCCTCTCGAAGGAAACTCCGGGTCAAGAGAAATAGAACCAGGAGAAGACCCCTCATGCCATTCAATAAGACCGTGATGGATCTTTTACCTCAGCCCTGCTCACTTTGCTGCAGTCACCCCATATCCTTTGACTGTAATAATATCAAAAAATCTATTGATCTCTGTTTTGACTGAGCCTCCACAGCCCTCTAGAGAAATAAAGCACTGCAGATGCTGGAATCTAGATGAAAAACACTATGATGCTGGAGGAACTCAGCAGGCCAGGCAGCAACTGTTTTTCCCTCCTATATATTGGGCTTCCACTTTTCCTATCTTCAGTCCTGAAACCTACATCTACCTATCACCACCTTGTGCCCACCCTGTCTCCCCTCTTTTGTCCACCTATCACTGCTCTGCATTTCCCTCTTATATATTGGGCTTCCCCTTTTCCTAACTTCAGTCCTGAAGAAGGGTCCAGACCCGGAATGTTGACCCCCTTGCTTTCCTCCACGGATGCTGCCTGGCCTGCTGAGTTCCTCTCGCATCATCGTGTTTTTCTCTACAGCCCTCTTGTGCAGAGAATTCCAAAGATTTCCCATCCTCTGGGTGATGAAACTTCTCAACTCAGTCCTGAATTGCTGACCACTTATTTTGAGACTGAGATCCTTGGTTCTAGACCAGCCAGCAGAAACTTCATTCCCACATCTATTCCATCAAGCCCTGTAAAATTTTGTATGTTTCAGTCAGATCACCTCTCATTCTTCTAAATCCTATAGAGTATCATCCCAGTCAACTTCATCCTTCCTCACAGAACAAACCACCAATTGAACTATGAGAAAACAATTCCTGCAATGAGTATATTAGGTGTTTGAGGAGAACAGTAAGAAATTGGAGCGGGGTATCAAGGTTAACTCAAAACTTTTATCAAATTATATTACAAGTGAACAGCCAAGGATAACGTGAGCCCAACAGAAACTGGAACAAATGTAAATATAGTAGGAGAATAATTCCATAATTATTTTGTGTCAGTCCAGTATATAGTCATGGTCATATTCATAGTATGTATGTAGTATATTCATAGTATAGTAGATGGTCATGGTTATATTCATTAGTCAGAACAGAGAAAAATGATAACATACCTAGCATTCCAAGGAAATAGTGATGCATCAGGGATTGGAACACACTACAATAAAGCCATAAAGTTGCATGGAGTCATAAAGAGATACAGCGTAAAAACAGACCTCTCGGCACACCGAGTCCATGCCAGCCATCAACCACCCATTTACACTAATCCTACATTAATCCCAGTTTTATTCTCCCCGCTGTTAACTTAAGTACTAGAAAGAACAATTGCACTATTAACTGAGAAATCACCAGAGCCTGATAGTCTCTGCTCTTACACACCAAACTTAGTAAACAAAAAGTACACAGATGGTTTAGCCATAACCTAAAAAAAACCTCTCAGTTTAGGACTCAGGTCCCTTCAGATTGGAGAATTGTAAAATTAACTCCACAATTAAAAAAAAGGTGGGAGAAAAAAAAGCACGAAGATATTAACATTAGCCTAACAGTTAGTGTAGGGAAGATACTGAAATGTACAATTATGGACAGAGTCACTCAGCACTTAGGCAAGTTCCAGCTGATTAATGAGAGACAAAATTGTTTTGTACAGGCAGGTTATGTCTCATGAACTTAATTGAATATTTAAATAAAGTCATGGACAGGAGATTGTCTAAGGGTCTGCTTTATTTGGACTTTCAGAAGGCATTCAAAACAATTTCATATGAAGTACTGATACCTTAAATTAAAGCTCATAGAATTGAAGACAAATTATTGACCCAGTTGAAGATTGGTTAGACAAGAGAAGAGAAAGATTAAAGGATATTACTCAAATAGGAAGAAAGTTACGAGTATTGTGCCAGAAGAATCAATGCTGGAAGCTTGAAAATTCATTATATTTATTAATGGCTTAGATAACACAATAGGGGGCCATATATATCCAAGTTTTTCAGTGACACAAAGATTGGTAGCATAGTAAGTACTGCAGATAAGAGCATAAAATTACAAAGAGACATTGATAGATTATGTGCAGATAAAACAGTGGCAAATAAATTTCAGATCAGGTAAGAATAAGGCCATCTATTTTGGATTAGAAACCATAGATCCAGGTATAATTAAATAGTGAAAATCTGGAACAAGTGATAGCACAAAGAGAACTTGGGGCTCTATGTAAACAGATTATAAAATATACTGGTAAGATGCAAGTAATAATCAAAAGG
Organism: Pristis pectinata; assembly: GCF_009764475.1. NCBI lineage: Eukaryota > Metazoa > Chordata > Chondrichthyes > Rhinopristiformes > Pristidae > Pristis > Pristis pectinata. Next base: position 17,044,755 of record NC_067409.1, on the reverse strand, counting down.
CAAATATAACACCTTTTATATCTGGAGGACTAGGATACAAAGGGAAGTTTTTCTACAACTACACCAAACCCTTGTTAGACCAGAAATGGGTACCTTAATCATCTGAACAACACAGCAAAGAAGGTTCATATTGACCTGGGAAACAGTACAATGGCAGAATGTTAGCTGAGCTTCAAGGGTTAACTTACAAGGACCAACTGGATGAACAAAATGAACTCCCTGTAATGTAAAGCATTAAGAAGTTATTTAATAGAGATATTTGGGAATTTGAAATGAATTGATCTCTATGGATAGATGGAAGTGATTTATCATGGTGTGAGGGTCTAGCACAAGGGGCATTGCCTTAAAATCAGTAAAATCAATTGGTGGGAAAAAGATAGTGGGTTCAGGGAGGAATATACTCATAGTCTCGAGCAAATCAGTGCTAAGAAGGTGGAGGTGTTGGAATGCATGTGTAGATAAATCCCCAGCGCAGGATGAGATCTATCCTGGAACACCATAAGAAACAAGGGAGGAGATTGCTGGGGCACTGTCGGAAATTTTGCACCATGCTTAGCTACAAGCAGGATACCGAAGACTAGAAGGTAGCCAATGTTGTTCCTTTGTTCAGGAGGGTAGCAGGGTTAAGCCGGGTAAACAAGGGCCCATTTCTGTGCTGGACAAATCTATGACTTCTTCACACAAAGGAAGGTGTGGCTGTGACGTTCTCTCCCACAAAAACAGGAGGTGCCCATGTAATATCTTTAAATCTGAGAATAATAGATTGTGCTAACCAACGGCTAAGGAGGGATATATACAGGTAAGGCATGGAGTTAGGATAGGAACCAGCATGATCTTATTTAATAATAAACTGGCTCGAGGGGCTGAAGGGGCCAAATGGCATGCTGCAATGTGGGTGGAAGTTATGACAGGCAACCCCTGGCATCCGGTGCTGTTTGCCAAGCTGGGGCAAGGGTACAGAAGACTTCAACATTTACAGAACGTGTGAGAATACAAGCAAGCAGTGAGAGAACCCTCACATCCCAGGTATCACTCTCATCTAGAACGCTCAGTGGCAACTTGGGTCATCCCAGTAGAATCTTTGTAGCTACCTTATAAAGCCACATGAATGATAGAAAAGTGGAGGGTTAGATGGGAGGGAAGGGTTAGATAGATCTTCGAGCAGGATAAAAGGTCAGCACAACATTGTGGGCCGAAGGGCCTGTACTGTGCTGTAACGTTCTACGTTCTAACATTCATCCCAATATGACAACATATCACTTAAGGAGGACTTCCGTGTAGCTATTGACATTGTTGTAGAGTCATACAGCACGGAAACAGACCCTTTGACCTGACTCGTCCATACCAACCAAGATGTCTATCTGAGCTGGTCCCATTTGCTTGCATTTGGCCCATGTCCCTCTAAATGTTTTCTACCCATGTACCTGTCAAAATGTCATTTAAACATTGTAATTGTACCCACCTCTACAGCTTCCTCTAGCAGCTTGTTTTGCCCAGATCCATGAGCACAAAAGGTAAGTCACTTGTTTAAGTGCTTTGTACATTCGATCAAGAACTGTGACAAGTAACCTGGGAAAGTTAATGGGGCTGGACAGTTGTGATGAGGAATACAACTCTGCCCATGCAGGCAGTGCATGTTTCAAGGCAGAAAAAGTCATCGGCTACATACTGCTGAGACTTGGATGAACTGGTAGACCTACCAGGACACAGGGGCTGTGCTGACCATCATTCACCTAACGTGGACATCACCACAGCAAGCACAACAATCTTCACCTGCTTGATGAATTTGTACATCAGCAAAGTAAAGCAGGTCTGAGGCACATTACCTGCAGGCTACCAGAAATATTATAATAGAACAGTGATTTAAGTTACTGGAATAAAACATAGAACAGTACAGCACAGTACGAGCCCTTTGGCTCACAATGTTGTGCTGACCTATATAAACCTACCCCATGATCAATCTAACCCTCCATTTTTCTTACTTCCATGTGCCTGTCCAAGAGTCTTTTAAGTGTCCCTATTGTATCAGCTGCTACCACCACCCCTGGCAGTGCATTCCAGGCACCCGCCACTCTCTGTGTAAAAAACCCACCTCTGACGTCTCCCTGAAACTTTCCTCCACTCACCTTACATCTATGTCCTCTGGTACTGGCCATTGCTGCCCTGGGAAAAAAGGTGCTGGCTGTCCACTCTGTCTATGCCTTTCATAATCTTATACACCTCTGTCAGGTTGCCTCTCATCCTCCGTTGCTCCAAAGAGAAAAGCCCTAACTCACTCAAGCTTTCCTCATAGGACTCATTCTCTAATCCATGCAACATCCTGATAAATCTCCTCTGCACCCTCTCTAAAGCTTCTACATCCTTCCTATAATGAGGCAACCAGAACTGGACACAGTACTCTAAGTGTGGTCTAACCAGAGTTTCCAGATTGAACTCCATCTGCCACTTCGCGACCCAACTCTTCATCCTGTCTATATCCTGTTGTAATCTACGACAACCTTCTGCACCATCCACACCTCCAACCTTTATGTCATCTGCAAACTTACGAACCCACCCTTCAACTTCCTCATCCAAGTCATGCATAAAAATCAGAAAGAGCAGGAGTCCCAGGACAGATCCCTGCAGAACACCATTGGTCACCGACCTCCAGGCAGAATACTCTCCATCTACTACCACCCTCTGCCTTCTGTGGGCAAGCCAATTCCGAATTCACACAGCCAAGTCTCCGTGGATCCCATGCCTCAATAGAATCCAGAGGCCCAGATCCAATAATCCAATGATGAATTTAAATTCAGTCTTGACATAATCATCTAGTTTACTATCATCCTTCAAACAAAATCGATTTATGGACATCTTGTAAAATGGCATTTGACAGCCTGTACCCAAGATACCCAATAACACCACTCGCTGGAAACCAGCTAACAATCTGGGAGAAGGAAATTTCAGAGAAAGCTTTTAGAAATCATAGAATGTACTGAAGCCATGAGAGAGTTTGATTTTTGAAAAATAGATTTTCTGCATTTAATAGATCACAGAAGTTTGACATCTTTTAATTCATAGAGAGATACAGCACAGAAACAGGCCCTTCAGCCCACAGAGTCCATGACGACCATCAACCACCCATTTACACTAATGCTACATTAATATCAGTGTTTATTCTCCCCACATTCCCATCAACTCCCCTCAGATTCTACTACTCACCTACACACTAGGGGCAATTTACATCAGCCAATTAACCTACCAACCCGCAATTCTTTGCAATGTGGGAGGAAACCGGAGCACCCCAAGGAAACCCACACTGTCACAGGGAGAATGTGCAAACTCCACACAGACAGCACCCGAGGTCAGGATTGAATCCAGGTCTCCGGCGGAGTGAGAAAGCAGCTCTGCTAGCTGTGGCACTGTGCCTCTGGTGTTTAAGAAAATCTCTTCCATATCTTTAGAAGGTAATCATAGTGTGCCAGCAGGATGCAGATGGATCAGTTGGTAGTCATGTGGTCCACCCATTGGCTTCTATTGCCCCTCTGGTGCATCAGAGTCTCATTTCAACTTTTCCAGCTAATTTTATTGGTAAGTGGAGCTGATTTATATTCTCGAGCATGAAACATAAGACATGTCCCGGAGTTAAACAACTGAATGCTAAGTAGATTTAGATTTACTATTTCCGGTGAGCATTTCCACATAATGTAAGGTTTATGCTGGGCTCACCCTTGTCAGATGCTTTGTGCATTAAGATAGCATTTTCACCCATAGTGACTGTGAGCATGGATACAAGGAAAGGAAAAACATCATGTGAGCCTGTCAAAATATCCTGATCCTAAGTCCTGATGCGGGGTTTCAACCTGAAACATCGACAGTTTCTTTCCTCCCACAGATACTGCTCAGCCCGCTGAGTTCTTCCAGCAGCCTGTTGCTTGCTCCAGATTCCAGCATCTGCAGTCTCTTGTGCCTTCAAGATATCCTGCAGCTTTGAGTGGCTCTGTAGAGAACTCTAGGTAACTCAGAAGACAAGTTCATTGCAGATTTTAAATATCCAAGTTGTCATTCTTGATTAAGCTGGAACTGATTTGAATTGTCTTTGTGAGCTACGATTTATAATTGTATCTTGGAATGAATCATTACTTCATAAAATTGTTACAACATGGAAGGGAGCTATTTGGCTATTAAGCCTGTGTCTTTCTGCAATGATCAAGAAAAATAGCAATGATGATATCTATGGTGTTATTTCAAACAATAGTTCCGCTCAGTATGTTAAACAGCTATCTGGAATATCAGATGGTTTACTTATATAAACTTTGAGACCAAAGCAAGACTAGTTTACACAAGGCAGCCTCTAAAACTTAACATAAATTTCAGGCTGGTATCCTGTATCTAATGTGTGCAACAGTCAAGAACTGACAAGGTAGAAAATGTTATGTGTTGAGTCCATGTTTCGTGTATAAAATGGACAGAAAGCAAACCCTTTCAGCTTTGGGAAGGCCTGTGGTCTATTGCACAGGCTTTGTGCCAGCTTTTAAACCCTAAAACATTAGCCCCTTTATTATGTTAAGTAGAGGCAAATATATCAGTCTTTAATAGTTTAATGGAGTATGAGATGTTAGAGAGACTTTTCCACTCATTATAAAACCAGTCAGTGAATGGCAGAGTAGGTAATAGGTTTACTTCAATTAGCTGTTTGCTTGTGGAGATACAAATATATATCAATCACTTGCTAACTATGATTAATTTTAAAAATAAAGGTGGCTAGTGCTGTTTGAGTCCAAATCTGATTCTTCTTTTGGATATCAAGAGAATAATTTGCACACTGCCTCGAATGTGATCAGTTCCCATCCTCCTCCCCATATGTAAACCACGAGTTATTGGTTGCATCATACAATCCATCAATGCAATGCTCATTGCAACTCCACTGTAAACATCTTCAGGAATTTCAGACAATTCATTTCAAGTTCAGCAGTGGGGAAGGTTTGGTGGTTTCTAAAATAACCAATCAATCCAATGAACTGAAGCTGGAACTGAAATAATGAGAGGAATGAAGCCCAAAATCACCAGATGACTTTGATCTTTCTGAAGTTAGTAAGTGTCCGCTGGGTTTCAGTGAGAAGCACTCTTGCCTTAGTGACAGAGGTTGTGGGTTTACAATATTGCAGCTGAAGATTGCATCAGTATAAAGTCTGATATTCATTCACTCATTGTGGGCGTTGCTACCAAGGCCAGAATTTATCTCTCCTTGATTCACAATGATGATAGTGCCCTTCTCCTGGAATCTGTTTGAAACTACTGAATGATTCAGCTATTGCTGAAGGTACTTAAGGATAAAACAAGGTACAGACTAAAGTCAGACCAGATAAGGATGGTGAATGACTTTGTCTACACTTAGGGTGTTTTCAACAATCCAAACTTTCATGGTCAACTTTCCCAATGGTAGATTTTTATTTCCCAATTTCTATTTTTAGATTCAAATCAAATTCTGTTACAGTTGCATCTTACAGAGGTGTAATTAGCCAGTGGCAGTAACATAACAGACTGAGAGCAAATCAATAGCCATTTTACACAGCTCTGATTTTGATTTCCACTGAAGGCAACAGAATACAACCAAGTGGCTTCCCAGCAGACCACTTCAAGGGTGTGGGACCACAGTCACGTGCACGCCAAACTGTGATGGTAAGTTTGAAGACACAAGAGACCGCAGATGCTGGAATCTGGAGCAACAAACAATCTGCTGGAGGAACTCAGCGGGTTGAGCAGCATCTGAGGGGGTGGGGGGAGGGGTGAAGGAATTGTCGATGTTCTGGTTGAAACTCTGCATCGGGGTGGTAAGTTACATAGGCCGCTCTTGTAGGATTCAGCTCATAATGTGGTTTACAGAGTCATATGGCACAGAAACAGGTACTTTGGTCCACCACCTCCATGGTGATCATCAAATACTGATCTATACTAATCCCATTTACCAGCACTTGGTCCATAGGCTTCTATGCTTTGATGATTTAAATGCTCATCTCAATATTCCTTGAATGTTGTGAGAGTACCTGTCATTACTAATCCTTCAGGCAATGCATTCCAGATTCCAACCACCCTGTGGGTGAAAATGTTGTCCGTGTAAACTACATCAACCACACTGCCTGTATCAGTACATTTCATTAACTCTTCAAAAAATTCATTAGCTCTTCAAAATATGGTTTTTGAGGTCAATCAATCCAGCCCCAGAACTTCTATGCAGTAGCGATTCAGGACAGTGACAAAGACCAATCCATTTTAGATGCTTCATCAAGGTTGGAAAAGGGGACATTCACTGATAACTGCAGACCATCCAATTCTGTTTTCCAGTCGTCAGAAAATAAAGCAGTCCCCACCACCGGGCAGCTCGATCTAGACAACATGCGCTGTTAGATGGCAAGTAACATTCACATCATAAACGCCCAGGCAATGATCATTTCCACAAAGAGAATTATCATTTTAAGTTTCTCATTCTTCCTCACAACATAAAAGGAGGCTCTTTGGCCCATCCTCTCTCTGCTGTCCTTCGGTCACATTCCCAAGCTTATTTCCCTGTAATCTATTCTCTCTCACATGCCCAACAACTCCCTCCCACTGATAGGACAGAGGCCAAGAGAAAATGGTGACATTGGTTAGAGTGAGTGGAGAAAGGGTGGCAAAGTCTTGCCAATGGCAGATAATCTGTCCAGAAGAGGTGTAAGTAGAGGAAGAACAGGAGAGGGGAGGGAAACAATGCTGTAACGGTGAGATGTGGAACACAGCAGTTACAGGAAATCTGAACTGAAGGAGAATGCTGGGAGTGTACAGCAGGTTGGCCACATACCACAAATGTTGGAAACCTGAAACAAAACGGTGCTATAAAGATAAAGATACTTATTTATTAGTCACATGTCCATCAAAACACAAAGTGAAATGTGTCTTTTTGCGTTACTGAGAATGTGCTGGGGGCAGCCCGTAAGTGTCGCCACTCTTCCGGTGCCAACACAACATGCTCACAACTTCCTAACCCGTACGTCTTTGGAATGTGGGAGGAAACCGGAGCACCCGGAGGAAACCCACACAGACATGGGAAGAATATACAAACTCCTTACAGACAGCAGCAAGTCATTACAATCATGCAAACATATGAATTAGGAGCAGGGGTAGGCTAGTCAGCCTCTTCACCATTTAATGAGGCCATGGCTGGTCCGATTGTAACCTCAACTCCACATTCACAAGCACCTGCAGTAATGTCACTCCCCCTTTGTTACCATATGTCTAGCATTTCTTCCTTAAAAACATTCCTCACCCTTTGAGGAAGAGAGATCTAAAGACTCATGACTTATGTTTGTGATGTACTGTGCTGCTGCTGCAAAAAGCTAATTTTCATGGCATTTACACCCTGTGTATGTATGCCCATGACAATAAACTTGAACCGGAACTTGAGGCCAAAGTCAAAGAGGTCAGAAAGTGGGAGCAGGATAGAGAATTAAAGTGATGGATAACTGAAAGCTCAGGGTCATCCTTCCGGACTGAACAAACTTCTGTAAAACAGTCACCCAATCTACATTTGGTTTCTCTGATGTAGACAACAAAGTCACACTTTCAACACTGACCAGACATCACACACTCTGTCGTTTTACTGTTGATTGTTGAGGAAAACCATCAGGCATCCAACCAGTCTCACAGCCCTTTCCCTGTGATTCCTTCCTTTGTTGAGTGATTCTTCATCTAATTTTATTTACACCATATATGTACTCATTGATTTATGGATATTCAATTTATGAACTTTTGCTATAATGTCATTGACTCTCTGTATTGTGAAGGGTCATGGCTGTCATGTGACACCATTGAGCACATGGTCGAAAGCCACAACACCGTCAATCAAGGTTTGGCTCCACCCACCCATTAATGCACACCCTTGACCATTGGTTCCTGTACACACCTTTGTACCTGGCCTTGAATCATTGGATTGTTTGAATTACCTGGGCTGGACCACCCAGCCCTCCAGCACTATAAAGAATGCCACATGTGCATAGTTTGCTCTCTTTTAGTTGCTCCAGGAATTGTGAAATAATGCTGAAGAAATCATTGGTAAGAGTGTGCACTTCTACGAGGGTTAGGAGAGTGCTAAGTAGATTCCCGGGAGCACAGAGCCAATGCTTGTACTGAGTCAGGGGGTCAGGCATTGTATTGTTTCTTCCTTGATCATTTGTAACCAGTTTGTTGTGTGTGTGTGCGCATCTCACCCTTGTTGTGATTTCCCCCATGTTTGCGATCACCTGTATGTGTGTATTACCCCTGTTATCCTGTCCTGTGTTTGTCTTTTATAAATAAATCATTTTAACTCCAAAGACTGTGTCCAGAGTCCTTGCCCTTTAAGACCTTACGAACTTGTCTTACAACACTCTTGAGGTACATGTTTTTGATTTACGTAACTATTTTATGTGAATAGAATGCATTCTCCATGTGCAGGAATACGTTGTAACAAGATTCCCAAGATGTATTTTTCCCAACCTTAATTTACAAAATTTTACTTCACAATATGTTTCCCAGCAATGTAACTCTTTCATAAATCAAGAGGTCAGTTTTTCACACAGGGTGGTGGTTATCTGGAACAAGCTCGCAGAGGAGGTGGTAGAGGCAGATACAACTGCAACGTTTAAAAAGCATTTGGATAGGAACTTGGATAGGAAAGGCGTAGGGGGAATACAAGGCCAATGCAGGCACATGGGATTAGCGTAGGCATCACAGTTGACATGGATGAAGTGGGCTGGAAGAGCTCATTTCTGTGCTGTACAACTCTACAATTCTATCAATAGCTGTAATGCAGCATTTGGTAAACCTAATAATCCAACTCTCTGACTTTCATTTCTGCAGGGAGAGCAGAAAATGCCAGGGTGTTAGTCTACAAGGCTTCATGAAGACAGTTACACATGAGCACAGTGGATGATTTGGTGAAGCTGAGCCTGTGTGCATATTGCTCTTTAGAGAGATCGAGGTCTGAATGTGTTTACCTGAAAACTCTTCTTGCATCAGGCAAATCTGCTCTAAACAAATGTTTCAAAAAGCTCTACACACAGCAAGCCATTGTACTCCTTTGATAACTTCAATACCTGTGTGCAGGTGTCACATGAGCCCAGAGTCATCCAAGCTACCACTCCTGAGTGCTGTAAGGTCTTATGGATGCTGTACAACAGCAGAGGTTCAGAAGTGGCTATGTGGGCATGGTTTGGGCACACCTTTTTCGCAGGGTGACAATGGCTAACATGAGGGGACATAATTTTAAGGTGATTGGAGGAAGGTATAAGGCGGATGTCAGGGGTAAGTTTTTTTTTACAGAGTCGTGGGTGCGTGAAATGCACTGCCGACAGAGGTTGTGGGGGCAGATACATTAGGGACGTTTAAGATGATAGAAAGATAGGGGGCTATGTGGGAGGGAAGGGTTGGATAGATCTTAGAGCGGGATAAAATGTCGGCGCAACATCGTGGGCTGAAGGGCCTGTACTGTGCTGTAGTGTTCTAGGTCTATGTTCTATATATACCTTCAGATTTTTAACTGGCAGTGCAGCAGAAGTGACAGGTTTTCCTTTAAATAGTGACGTTACAGAACAACCACTGCAAATAAAGCATGGAGCTGCTGGGAGCAGGGAATGACTATTGCTAAAAGCAGGGTGGCAGAGTATGTTCCAATACCTCCTGCATGAAATTCACAGCTCTGCAAAATAGAACAGAACTGAGACAAGTGTTAAAACATTATTAGGGTTAGTGCTAGGCACGACAGGAATTTGCAGGTCCAATATCTGATGCAGCATTAATCACTTTGGCAAAAGTTTGTTGCTGACATCTTGTCATTTACCAATCCACATTGTCACAAACCAGCAACAAAAGAAACACACTGAGCATGATTCAGTGTTAAAAACTATTTTATTAATCACTACTATTGATAATACGTAAAATAAAAGTAAAAAAAAAATGTTAGTATGTTAGAATTCAAGAATGTTAAACCTCGAACGTTAACCCCAAAACTAAACTCTTCGTGTGTGTGTGTGACAAAGTCCAAAACTCCCAGTTCCTGAATGGTTCTTAAAGTTCAGTTCCGCAAGCCATAAGGTGAAACATGAGCAAGGGCTTCTTCAACAACCACCATTGTCTGAAGATAAGATGTAGATGTAGAAAACATAGAGAGAGTACATACGAAATCCAAATGTTCCACGATGGAACCCAAACGACACTTCAGTGTTTACTCGGTAGTGACTTCCTCACCCCGAAAAGCATCCGAACCGTGGTCGTCCACATACAAATACCTGTTTCCTTCTACAGGTCAGCAACAAAGTGAACTCCACCGGATTACTTCCAACTTCCATACATGGATTTCAGTAGTAAACACAGTTATTGTTTCTCATCCATCGATAGAGAAAAACAAGCAGGCTGGTGTCTCTCTCCCTTCTCTCTCTCTCCTTCTTCTTCTTCTTACTTCTTCAACAACGTCATTACGTCCTTTATCTTCTATTGACGTAAGCACGCCCCACACACACATACACACACACTCTCTATCTTAAAGGGACTTTCACTGAGTCCATAACACCTCCCACCTAAAAAAAAAATTTTCCCAAGAAAATTTTAACCGCGCATACAGTTAGTAATGTTAATAATTATCATTCTACACAACTACAGACTATCAGATTAGTACAGATACATGTTTCCCATTTAACATCGGGAAAGACAATCAGCAATCACATTATCTTTGCCTTTAATGTGAGTTATCATGAGATCAAACTCTTGCAAAATTAAACTCCAGTTTAACAGCCTTCTGTTCTTGTTTTTGACTCGGCTCAGAAACACCAATGGGTTATGATCTGTATACACAGTCAATGGTTTCTGAGCGGTGCAAACATATACACTGAAATGTTGCAAGGCTAAAACAAGCGACAGTAATTCTTTCTCTATGGTGGAATAATTCTTTTGATGCTCATTAAATTTCTTTGAAAAGTAAGCTACAGGATGGTCAATATCATCAAGGTCACCCATCTGCAACAACACAGCTCCTGCAGCTTCATCACTGGCATCTACTGCTAATGAAAATGGCTTTTCAAAGTCAGGTGTTCTGAGCACAGGATGGTAGCATAAAATGGCTTTCAGCTTCTCAAATGCTTCTTGACAAGAATCTGTCCAAACAAACTTTACTCCCTTCTTCTGAAGATTAGTTAGGGGAAGAGCAATATCAGCAAAATTTTTACAAAATTTTCGGTAATATCCAACCATTCCCAAAAATCTTCTAACAGTCCTCGTACCTGTGGGAATAGGGAACTCAGATATTGCTTGAACTTTTGCCTGAACAGGAGCTTGCTTGCCTTGACCTACAACATAACCAAGATACGTCACAGTGGCATGGCCAAATTCACTCTTAGCCAAGTTAACTGTAAGGTTAGCCTTGGAAAGTCTTTCAAACAACCTTTCTAACGCAGAGATGTGATCTTCCCAAGTATCATTCCCAGTCACTAAGTCGTCAATGTAGGCATCTGTATGTTTTAACCCATGAATCACTGAATTAATCATTCTTTGAAATGTTGCCGGAGCATTTTTCATTCCAAATGGCAAAACATTGTATTCATACAATCCAGAAGGGGTTACAAAGGCTGAAATCTCCCTTCCTCTATCTGTTAATGGAACACACCAGTACCCTTTTAATAGGTCAATCTTTGTAAGAAATTTTGCCTTTCCCACTCTGTCTATGCAATCATCCACTCTAGGAATAGGGTAAGCATCTGACTTTGTTACAGCATTCACTTTCCTGTAATCTGTGCAAAATCTAACAGTTCCATCAGGTTTAGGTACAATAACACAGGGCGAACTCCAATTTGAAGTAGAATGTCTAATAATATCATTTTCCAACATGTATTTGATTTCCTGATCAACAAGTTTACTTTTTTCCACATTCATTCGATATGGGTGTTGTTTGATTGGTTTTGCATCCCCAACATCAACATCATGGGTAATTATCGATGTTCTGTTTGGAACATCTGGGAACAGATTTTTAAATTTTAAAATTAATTCTCTCATCTGTTGTTTTTGTGAAACTTGTAAATGGTCCAACTTCGTTTCAAGGTTCTCCATGATATTTTGGTTTTTCAGTTTCGATGGAACAATATTTGATCTAAATTGGCCTTCCTCAACATCAACATCAGGCATTCTAGAAACAACCTTTTCACCATCCACCAAGGCCACAACTGAATCCCTCTCATAATAAGGTTTTAGCATGTTTACATGACAGAGTTGTGTTTTCTTGCGTCTATCTGGTGTTTTGATTATATATGTTAGATCAGTCACTCGAGATTCAATAACATAGGGTCCAGAAAAACGAGCTTGCAAGGGATTATTTTGGCTAGGGAAAAATACCAACACCTTTTGCCCCACTGCGAATGTCCTAGGCCGAGCACGTCTATCAAAATATGTCTTCATTCTTATCTGGCTTGTTTTCAAATTCTCTCTCGCTAGCTGGCAGACTCTCTCCAACCGAGTTTTAAATTTTTGGACATAGTCCAACAGACTCAAGTGAACTTCCTCATTAACCCATTGCTCTCTTAACAACTCCAAAGGTCCTCTCACCCTATGTCCAAATACAAGCTCAAACGGACTAAATCCTATTGACTCCTGGATCGATTCTCTAACGGCAAACAAAAGTAAATGGATACCTTCGTCCCAATCCTTGGTGTTTTCAAAGCAATAAGTCTTCAGCATATTTTTGAGAGTAGAATGAAATCTCTCCAGAGCTCCTTGAGATTCTGGGTGATATGCAGATGATACAATCTGCTTTGCTCCCAGCTCATAGACTATTTGTTGAAAAATTTTTGACATAAAATTACTACCTTGATCAGATTGGATTTCTTTTGGCAAACCAAACAAGGTAAAAAATTTTACAAGAGCCTTTGACACCGTCTTGGCCTTAATATTTCTAAGGGGTATTGCCTCTGGAAATCTAGAAGTGGCACACATGATGGTTAACAAATACTGATTTCCAGTCTTAGACTTTGGTAAGGGGCCAACACAGTCCACAATCACCTTCGAAAAGGGCTCATCAAAAGCAGGAATTGGTTTCAAAGGAGCCACAGGGGGTTTTTGATTTGGTTTACCTACCATCTGACATGTGTGGCAGGTTCGACAAAACATCACCACATCTTTTCTCAAACCAGGCCAATAGAATTGTTTCAAGATCTTCCCTACAGTTTTATTCACACCAAAATGACCACCCAAAGGCATACTATGGGCCAGGTTTAAAATCTCATCCCTATAAACTTTTGGAACAACAACCTGATGAATAACTTCCCATTCCTCAGTAACAGGAACATGAGGAGGTCTCCATTTCCTCATTAACACTCCATTTTTGACATAGTATCCAATTGGCACTTTTTCAATCTCCTCACATGAGAGTGCTTTTTCTTTCAATTCTGTCAATTCAGGGTCCTTTGTCTGTTCCACCATAAAATCCTTCCTCGACAAAGACAAATCTTTAAATTCAGGCTCACTGTAAGGATGTTGATCCTCCAGTGAAGACAGAAAAGTCTCAGATAAGGCATCAAAATTTTCTTCCTGTTTAGGACTGTCACAAGGAACCACATCAGACTGCACCGGACTGTCTGTCTTGGCTAATTCTCTAGCTCTAGCTCGAGTCACCGCACATGATGGGTAAACATCTGAATCATCCTCAGACTCATCAATCCTTGGTTTGGTTGTTAACCGTACCACAGGATCACTTTCTCCATTTGCAAGGTCATTTCCCAATAACAAAGAAACTCCTTCCACTGGCAAACTAGGTCTTATCCCTATCTCGACTGGTCCTTCTACGAACTTTGACTTTAAAATCACCCTGTGAAAAGGGACAGACATGGTCTCACCTGTAACGCCTCGTACTAGATTTACTTCACCAGTGTCACTTTCTTCACCAAAATTTAAAACACTGTCCAGCAAGAGAGATTGACTAGCCCCAGTATCTCTAAGAATTTTCACTGGCACCTGGGGTGACTCATCATTCAGTGAAACAAAACCCTCTGATACATACGAACGGAATTCTTTTCTCACCTCCTCCAACTTTTCCGCTTTTCCCTCTTGCAAGGACTGAACTTTAACAGCATCTCCTAAACCTTTTTGATTTTTAATTGCCTGAAAGCAAGCATTGGGCCCAGCTTCCTTCTTTTTCTTCAAAAGGGCACAATTAGATATCACGTGGCCAGGTTTCCTACAGTAATAACAAGTACGCTCAACAGGTTTCTCCAGCCCTGGCTTCTTTTCATCCTTTCCTTTTTGATTACCTCCCAATTTAATCTCCGGTTTACCTGGATTGTCTTTGTAACTCTTTTGAAAGGTTTTAGGTTGTCCCCATTTGGATTTATGGGTTAAAGCATAATCATCTGCCAACCTAGCAGTTTCTTGTAAAGTTTCCACTGCCTTTTCATTTAAATATGTTGTTAATTCAGCTGGAACACATCTTTTAAAGTCTTCCACCAGTATCAATTCTGTCAATTTATCGTAATCCCCATCTACATTTTTAGCCAGGCACCATCGTTCAAAACATATTCTCTTTCCATTGGCAAATTCCATATAAGTCTGATCTGCAGATTTCCTCAAGTCTCTGAATTTTTGTCTATAAGCCTCAGGGACCAATTCATAGGCCTTCAATATAGCTTGTTTTACCTTGGTATAATCAGCTGCATCCTCAACAGACAAAGCAGAATAAGCTTTTTGAGCTTTACCTTTAATCACACTCTGTACCATAAGAGCCCATCCTTTCCTTGGCCAGTTTGAACTCACAGCAACCTTTTCAAAATGTTGGAAATACTGATCAACCTGATCTTCTTCAAACGGAGGGACTAATCGAACCTCCCTGCTGGCTGAAAAACCATCATCAGAATCAGATTCCGAACTCCTACGCTTCATTTGTAACTCATGCTGCCTCTGTTTCTCCTTCTCCTCACTATCCAGCTCCATCCTCTTCAATTCCATCTGCTTCATTGCTAGATCAGCCTCTATCTTCATCTGAGTTAGCTTTTGTTCGGCCTCTAATTTCTCTCGCTCGGCCTCTATCTTTAACTGGGTTTGCTCTCGTTCGGCCTCTAATCTCTTTTGTTCTCGTTCAGCTTCTAATTTATTTTGCTCTCGTTCAGCCTCTATCTTTGCCAGCTGCACCTGTGCCTCAGAAATTGCTATTTCACTGCCAGGAAACTGTTTTAACACTTCCTTCTCAAACACCTTCTTTTCCACATAATGGCCAGCTATCAATCTCTGAATATCTGCCTTTCTCATAGACTGCTTTACTTCTGTAAGGTTTAGCCTTGTAGCAATCTTTATCAGATCATCCTTTTTCGCCACCTCCAATCCCTTTTGGGTTGGTGACTCCAAAAATGCCTTAATATCCATTGCTGCTGGTTTCCACACACACAAGCCAATTAAAAAAAGAATTTATCAGACCTCCCTCAAAATCTTTGGATTGAATCCCGAACAAATCTCGTCAATCTGGGGTACAATCCCAGACGACACTCGTTAACCTTGGGAACTATCCCGGACGAGCCCCCAATTTTGTCACAAACCAGCAACAAAAGAAACACACTGAGCATGATTCAGTGTTAAAAACTATTTTATTAATCACTACTATTGATAATACGTAAAATAAAAGTAAAAAAAAAATGTTAGTATGTTAGAATTCAAGAATGTTAAACCTCGAACGTTAACCCCAAAACTAAACTCTTCGTGTGTGTGTGTGACAAAGTCCAAAACTCCCAGTTCCTGAATGGTTCTTAAAGTTCAGTTCCGCAAGCCATAAGGTGAAACATGAGCAAGGGCTTCTTCAACAACCACCATTGTCTGAAGATAAGATGTAGATGTAGAAAACATAGAGAGAGTACATACGAAATCCAAATGTTCCACGATGGAACCCAAACGACACTTCAGTGTTTACTCGGTAGTGACTTCCTCACCCCGAAAAGCATCCGAACCGTGGTCGTCCACACACAAATACCTGTTTCCTTCTACAGGTCAGCAACAAAGTGAACTCCACCGGATTACTTCCAACTTCCATACATGGATTTCAGTAGTAAACACAGTTATTGTTTCTCATCCATCGATAGAGAAAAACAAGCAGGCTGGTGTCTCTCTCCCTTCTCTCTCTCTCCTTCTTCTTCTTCTTACTTCTTCAACAACGTCATTACGTCCTTTATCTTCTATTGACGTAAGCACGCCCCACACACACATACACACACACTCTCTATCTTAAAGGGACTTTCACTGAGTCCGTAACAACATTCTCTTGTGCTGAAACAAAGTGCAACAGGATCCAAATTCAAGGCAATGTTCCTTAAATTATAAGACGGTGAATGATGTGAACATCTAATCTGGATCAATTTATGAATCCTTGGTGTGTGCCTCCATTAAGTAAAAAGCTGAGGGAGCTGGAGGCAAACCCAAAATGCACAGGGCATGGGTTATACCAGTTCTTGTGTGTGATGTGAGGATCACATTGTGAGCCAGAAGGAAAAGATGTATTTTCCCGTTATATTTTGTATTTTGATACAGCAGAGAAAGAGGACATTCTGTCCATTTCTGCTGGCTATCAGACCATTCCCATCAGTCCCATCACCTCACAATTCCCTGCAACCTATTCCCTCTCACATTTCCATCAACTCCCTCTAATGAAAATCAGAAACTGCAGATGGAGACACAAGAGACTGCAGGTGCTGGAATCTGGAGCAACACACAAGATGCTGGAGAAACTCAGTGGGTCAGGCAGCATCTATGGAGGGAAACTGACACAAATGGTAGTCCAGATGGAGGGTTTCAACCCGAAACATCAACTGTCCAGATGAAGGGACTCAACCCAAAACATCAATCGTCCAGATGAAAGGTCTAGACCTAAAATGTCGACCATCCATTTCCCTCCATAGATGCTACCTGACCACTTATGTGTTGCTCCAAAAAACTGCAGATGCTGGAAATCTGAAATAAAAACAGAAAGGACTCTCCCTAACTCCATCCTATCACAGGTACACACAAACAAGTTGTACAAGCTTCAGTTTTCCGACTCTCATATGCTTAGCAACTCTTGAACTATGATGTGGTGCTCCCATTGTGCTGATGCCAGTCTAGTGAAAGGCTGATCCACTTCTGTACACTAACCATCAGGTGGCCATATTAAACGCCTATTAATAACTTTTTCCCTCGAGCTCCAGACATTTCTGTCACACCAACATCTGGTGCTGTTTACGTCAGGTAATACACAATTGGACATGGTGTGAAAGCCAGTATTGCCGGGAGAAATGTCAACATACGACTGAGACCCTCTCAGGATTAGGGCATGGAGTGTAAAATTTGGGATGTCCTGGTGCTGGTGAGTCCACACTTGGAGTATTGTGTCCAGTTTTTAAGAGAGGTATCTTTATTAGTCACATGTACATCGAAACACACAGTGAAATGCATCTTTTGCTTTGTGTGTTCTGGGGGCAGCCTCCAAGTGTTGCCAAGCTTCCGGCGCCAACATAGCATGCCCACAACTTCCTCACCCGTATGTTTTTGGAATGTGGGAGGAAACTGGAGCACCCGGAGGAAATCCAAGCAGACACGGGGAGAACGTACAAACTCCTTACAGACAGCGGCGGGAATTGAGCCTGGGTCGCTGGCACTGTAAAACGTTACGCTAACCGCTACACTACCGTGCCCTGCTTTTAAACTGGAAAGAGTTCAGAAAAGATTTACAAGGATGCTGTTAGGACTTGAGGGACTGAGCTGGACAGACTAGGACTTTATTCCTTACAGCATAGGAGACTGAGAGGTGATCTTATAGAGGTGTATAAAATTATGAAGGGCAGAGATAGGGTGAATGCACTCAGTTTTTTTCCCAAGGCTGGGGAATCAAGAGGGACTAGCTTGTATGGGGCATCTTGGTTGGCATGGACCAGTTGGGCCAAAGGGCCTGTTTCCATGCTGTATGACTCCATGACTCTGGAGACCAGGAAAGCAATTTGGTATGCTTCTGCTGTGAGGTCTGTTCCAAAATCGGCTAATTTACACCTTACTTCCCCTGACCTGCTCTGCTTCCAGAACCCTAATTCCCTTGCCTGGTAAGAATCCATCAGCCTCTTTACATTTTCAATTGGCCTGGTACCAACAACTGTTTGGGAAAGAGAAATCAGGCTTTCCTTGAAGAAGTGGACCCTGAATTCAGTCCTAAAAGATGTTGCTCTAATTTTTAAGTAATGGCCCTCTTGGGGCCTGAGATAAAATGCTGCAGAAGCTGGAAGTCTGCAATAAAGTGTAGATCTGGAAATACTCTGTATGTGAGGCAGCATCCAGGGAAGGAGAAACAGCATGCTTCAGATCATTCATCCTTCTCAAGCAGAAATAGTTTATCTCCATCTAATTTATTAAGAAGCTTAGAGCTTGAGCTGTTTAATAAATGTCCTAAGTCAAGACAGAAGTGGACAATATTTTTTAATGGAGCTGTCTGGACAAAATCTACAATGTACTTTGTCTACTTCTTGGTCAATTATTTTTGCTTGTCTCAGTTCCTGGTGCATCATGCAAAACAATAGAGATTTATCAGCACTGGAACTGCAGGTATTGAAGATGCAAGTGAACTATAAAATAAGCTGTTGGTGAGATTTCAAATAAATAGGGAAAAGAAACACAAGCTTGCTGAAACATCAAGCAAGAAATCCAAAGGCTTGTGAACTGCAAGCAAAACCTTGGCAGTACAAGCTGAAATGTGAGCTATATGTCAAGTAAGATTGAATATGGAAGAAGCTGATCTTGTTATAGCTTTGCCTGCAAGTTGTAATGTTGGCAAGGCTGGGGATCTTCCATGCCAATGCTTTCTACAGACACAAATTCCTCCTGAAAGTTATGCCATACCCATCTGGCACACATCCCAAGTTCCTGTTTAGTTCCAGCTAGACACTGCACTCTAGGTTTTACTGAGATATTCACTGACACATTTAGGTTTCTAGTCAGACTGAACTTGGCTTCTTCCTCAGGCTCTCATTATCACAGAAGCCAGTCTCCAGCCAGTTCAGTTCACTCCACATAATATCAAGAAATGGCTGAGACCACTGGGTACAGTAAAGCTACAAGACCAGACAATACGCCAGCTGTGGTAGTGAAGACACATGCTCCAGAACCAGCTGTGCCTCCAGCCAAGTTGTTCCAGGACAGTTACAACACTGGCA
Source organism: Pristis pectinata (assembly GCF_009764475.1). Classification (NCBI taxonomy): domain Eukaryota; kingdom Metazoa; phylum Chordata; class Chondrichthyes; order Rhinopristiformes; family Pristidae; genus Pristis; species Pristis pectinata. The sequence goes on along the minus strand of NC_067409.1, from coordinate 17,025,571 downwards.
ATGTGGAAAATTGCCCGGGTGTGTCCTTTCCACAAAAAAAAATACAATCCAATTCACTATTACCACCCAATCAGACTATTTCCAATCAACAGTGAAGTGATGGAAGCCATTGTCAACAGTGCTGTCAGGTGGCACACTCACCAATAATCTAATCACCATGGCATAGTTTGGGTTTTGCCAGGATCATTAGACTTGGTCCAATTATGGATCAAAGAGCTGAGTTCTAGACGAGATAAGAGTGACTGCCTGGGACAGAAATGTAACACCTGACTGAGTGCGGCATCAAGATGCTCTGATAAGAGTGAAGTAAATTGGAATTGGAATTGGTTTATTATTGTACAGCGAAAAGCTTGTCTTGCATTCCATTCATTCAGATCAATTCATTACACAGTGCATTGAGGTAGTAGAAGATACAACAATAACAGAATGCAGAATAAAGTGTAACAGCTGCAGAGAAAGTGCAGTGCAGGCTGACAATAAGGTGCAAGGTCATAACGAGGTAGACTGTGAGGTCAAGAGTCCACCTTACCATACTAGGGGACTGTTCAATAGTCTTACAACAGCAGGATAGAAGCTGTCCTTGAGCCTGGTGGTACGTGCTTTCAGGCTTCTGTACCATCTGCCCGATGGGAGAAGGGAAAAGAGAGAATATCCAGGGTGGGTGGGTCTTTGATTATGCTGGTTGATTTACTGTGGCAGCGATTTGAATATTCTTGAAGATAATAAGCCACCATCAACAAGTAGCAAATAATAGCGTATGTTGTTGAGTCAGAAACAAAATATATTTTCAGTGTTACTGTGAACTTTGGGGTAGAGTGACCATAATATTATAGACTTTACATTGGGTCTGACAGTGATGTAGTTCAATGTGAAACTAGGGTTTTAAATCCAAGCAGAGGACAGTATAAAGGTATTAAGATGTTTAAAGAGAATTAAGTGTGCTTGTGCATAAATCTGAAGGTCAATATGCAGGTGATATACTGTATGTTACAAACTCTTCAAAATTCTGAAAGGATTGGAAACTTAAACCACCTCCAACAATGAAGCGTTAAGTGAAGGATTGGTGCTGTGATTCTGTCCTCTCAACAAAGATTGTTCTTAAAACAGGGGTAATAAGCAAGGGGGTGAAAAATTATCGGGGAAGACAGGAATGAGGTGACAGTCAAACTATCCGTGATTTTATCGGGTATTAGAGCAAATTTGAGGGCTGGAATAGCCTACTCCTGCTCCTAATTCATGCATTCTTATGCATGAATACAGGTTGGAAAAAGGGTTATAACATTGTAATTCAGATTCTTCAAATGGCATACTGCTGGAGCAAAGGACCCCTATTTCAATCAAGCACTTGAAACTAAAATTGAAATAGGAATCTAACAGACAAATGGGATTAGAGTAAATTGAGCTTGTCTCAGAGTGGGTTAGTGTGAAATGCTGTCACAGGAACAAGGGGCCAAACAAAATCTTTCTACATTGCGATCAGTTCGCCTATACTAAATGACATGGAGGATAATTAATTGGTAACAGTTCTTCTCTGAAAATGAGAATAGAAATTGGTAAATTGGTTTATTATTGTCACAGGTACCGAGGTACAGTGGAAAAACTTTGTTTTGCATGCCATCCATACAGATCATTTCATTACAGTGGTGCATTGAGGTAGTACAATGGAAAACAATAACAGAATGCAGAATAAAGTGTTATGGTTACAGAGAAAGTGCAGTGCAGGCAGACAATAAGATGCAAGGCCATAACGAGGTAGATTGTGAGGTCAAGAGTCCACTTTATCACACTAGGGAACAAAATCCTTGAGTTACAAACTTAACCCTATTGTCAAATCATTTTACTCCAAGAGACATCCTTGGACCCTGTAGGATTCCTAGGGTAGTGAAGAAAGAGTTGAGTGTAAGGTGATAAATAAGTTGGTTATCTTAGCAATTGAGGTATTGTGAAAGAGAATCTCAGACATCAGTGTCAGCTGAGCTACAAGCCCAGGAAAGTTAAATTGTGCAGCTATGAGCTCTCTATTCACTGCACATATTGTCTTTGCCTATTTTTCCACATCTATCATCTTCCCCTTAACAATTTCTTTGCCCTAATATCCTGACATGTTAGTGGTGTGTCATATATCAGCAGTGAAATACCGAGATACGTCACTGAGCCATTTAACTCCTTCACAGAGTCTAACAGTCTCTGGGATGCAAGAGCTCCTGCTGCAGACAGGAAATGCCTCCCAGAAGGATCGATTTTCTGTCCCTCTTTCGTTATCACAGTGAAAATTTTTAAAGTAAATTTGGCAGAAGTAGCACATCCGAGCCAGTTCTGGATTGCGCTGTCAAGTTTAAAGACTGGGAACGTAATGTGGGTGCAGGCACAGTGGGAGTCCGCGTTGCCTGGTACAAGTGTGATCTGGAAATAACAACTCTCAATTTTTTTCTATTCATCAGTGGTCATCACCCAAATGCATTGCGTTGGTTAAAAATATTTTCCAATCATCAATGAGTTTTGACGGGAAGAGTGTCAATTTTAATTGAATCCGTAAGATCATGGAACCTTGGTGGTTTATGGCACAGAAGGAGGCCATTCAGCCCAGGTTGTCTATGCTGACCAAAAATAGATTTTGGGTTGATCTCACTTCCCAGCTCATGGTCCATGGCCCTGCAGGTCTCGGCATTTCCAGAGTTCACCCCAATATTTTTTATATGTGTTGATGTCTTCTGTCCCAACAACCATGCTGGAAGTGAGTTTCAGACCTGTATCGCTTGCTAAGTCAAATATTATTTTCTCAACATACATCAAATCTTTCTGCTAATTACATTTCTGCTCTATAATTATTGACTTTCCTTGAGATGGGCAGTTTATGTTTCAATCACAGGATACACATTTAATACCCATCTCTAATGCTCCTGAGGAGATGTTGAAGAGCCACTTTCTCGAACTGCTGCAGTCTTTGTCATGGAGTCAGAAAGTTAGACAACACAGAAGCAGGCCCTTCAGCCCAACTCGTCCACGCCAACCACATTGCCTCCTGAGCTAGTCCCACTTGCCTGCCTTTGGCCCCCATCCCTCTATACCTTTCTTATCCACGTGGAGCAACGAACACAAAATGCTGGAGGAACTCAGCAGGTCAGGCGGCATCTATGGAGGGAAATGAACAGTCGACGTTTCGGGCTGAGACCCTCCATCGGAACTGGAAATGGAAGGGGGCAGAAGCCAGAATAGAAGGGTAGGGGAAGAAGCATGAGCTGGCAGGTGATAGCTGAGTCCAGGTGAGAGAGGGAAGGTAGATAGGTGGGGACTGATGTGAGAAGCTGGGAGGTGAGAGGTGGAAGAGGCAAAGGGCTGAAGAAGAAGGAATCTAATAGGAGAGGACAGTAGACCATGGAATAAAGGGAAGGAGGTGGGCAGGTTGTGAGGGTGGGGGAGAGGAAATAGAACGGGTGAAGGGGCCACAGGAAAAGGGAAAACAAGGAGGGGGGGGAAGGAAAACAGAGGGGAGAGGCCCTGGGCACTTATGTTTCCTATCCATGTACCTGTCCAAGTGTCTTTTAAACATTGTAATTGTACCTTCCTCTGGCAACTCATTCCACATACTCACCACACTCTGTGTGAAAAAGTTTCCCCTCAGTCCCCTTTGAATTTTTTCCCTCTCGTGTTAAATCTATGCCCTCTAGTTTTAGACTCCCCGACCCTGGAATAAAGACAGTGACCATTCACCTTATCTACTCCCCTCATGATTTTATAAACCTTTATAAGGTGACCCCTCAGCCTCTGAAACTCCAAGAACAAAAAGCCCCATCCCTTCTAGTCTCTCCTTACAAATCAAGCAAGCCGTTCAGTCCTGGTAAAATCCTTGCGAATGGTACTTCCGCAGTTTTGCGAACAAAGTTGTTCCTCAATCTTGATTTCAATCTTCAGCAAAGTGATGGAAGGTGTCGTTCACGGTTTCTCTGTAACTGTTACACTTTGCTCTGCATTCTGTATTGTTTTACCTTGTACTACCTCAATGCGCTGTGTAATGAATTGACCTGTATGAACGATATGCAAGACAAGTTTTTCACTGCACCTCAATACAAGTAACAATAATAAACCAATTCCAATTCCAATAATCCTTTTTGAGGGTAGCTGCTGTCATTCATATTGCAAGATCACAAGACAAGGGAGCAGAAGTAGGCCATTCGGCCCATCGAGTCTGCTCCAAAGAAAAGGGAAAAAAGAAAAAGAAATGAGAAATTGGGGGGACAAAAAAAACACACTATTCTAACCCCAATTTCCAGCCTTATCCCTATATCCCTTGATACCCTGACTATTTAGATATCTATCTATCTCTTCCTTAAACGCTTCCAATGATCTGGCCTCCACTACTGTACATGGCAAGGAATTCCACAAATTCACCACCCTCTGGCTAAAGAAGTTTCTCCTCATCTCTGTTTTAAACCTGTACCCTCTAATTCTAAGATTGTGCCCTCTGGTCCTGGACTCACCCACCAAGGGAAACAGCTTGACCACATCTACTCTGTCCAGTCCTTTCAACATTTTAAATGTCTCTATGAGGTCCCCTCTCATTCTTCTGTACTCCGGTGAGTACAGTCCAAGAGCCGACAAACGCTCATCATACGTAAGCCCTTTCATTCCGGGAATCGTCCTTGTACCATAGAACCATAGAACCATAGAACCATACAGCACAAAACAGGCCCTTCGGCCCACCATGTTGTGCCGTCCATCAAACCACCCTCACACTACCTAACCCCTTCCTCCCGCATATCACCCCATCCCACACTCCTCCAAATGCCTATCTAACAAGCTCTTGAACCTGTTCAATGTATCTGCCTCCACCACCACCCCAGGCAGTGCATTCCATGCACCAACCACTCTTCTGAACCCTCTCCAACATCAGCACGTCTTTCTTAAGATATGGGGCCCAAAACTGTGCACAGTATTGCAAATGAGGCCTCACTAGTGCCCCATAGAGCCTCATCAACACTTCCTTACTTTTATACACTATACCTCTCGAAATGAATGCCAACATAGCATTAGCTTTCTTTACCACCGATCCGACCTGGTGGTTTACCTTTAAGGTATCCTGCACAAGTACCCCCAAGTCCCTTTGTACTTCTGTACTTTGAATTTTCTCCCCTTCTAGATAATAATCTGCCCTTTTATTTCTGTTTCCAAAGAGTACAACTGCACATTTCTCAACATTGAATCTCATCTGCCATTTCCTTGCCCACTCTCCTAAACTGTCTAGGTCTCTCTGCAACCTTCCTGTTTCCTCAATACTCCCTACTCCTCCACCTATCTTGGTGTCATCTGCAAACTTAGCCACAAAACCATTTACTCCATCATCCAAATCGTTAATGTACAAGGTGAAAAGAAGCAGCCCCAACACCGACCCCTGCGGAACACCACTAGTAACCGGTAGCCGACCAGAACAATATCCTTTTATTCCCACTCTTTGCTTCCTGCCAACCAGCCAATGCTCCACCCATTCTGTTATCCTACCTGTAATTCCATGACCTCTCATCTTATTAATCAGTCTCTTATGCGGCACCTTGTTGAAGGCCTTTTGAAAGACTAAATACACAACATCTACCGCCTCTCCCTTATCCACCCTACCTGTGATTTCTTCAAAAAACTCCAATAGGTTGGTCAGGCAGGATCTTCCCTTCACAAAACCATGTTGGATAGGACCTATCTTGCCTTGCACCTGTAGGTATTCCATAACCTCATCCTTGAGGATCGATTCCAATAACTTTCCCACCACTGACATCAGACTAATAGGTCTGTAATTTCCTTTATGCTGCCTCCCACCTTTCTTATACAGTGGAACTACATTTGCGACCCTCCATTCCTCCAGAACCATGCCGGAGTCTATCAATTCCTGGAAAATTATCACCAATGCCTCCACTATCTCTAAAGCCACCTCCTTCAGAACCCGGGGATGCAACTCGTCTGGTCCAGGAGACTTATCAGTCTTTAGCCCATTTAGTTTTCCTAGCACCTTCTCCCTAGTAATCTTAACTGAACTCAGTTCCATTCCGTGAGACCCCTGACTAACTGGTACATTGCTGATGTCCTCCACCGGTGAAGACCGATGCAAAATACTCATTTAGTTCTTTTGCGGTCTCTTTATCATCCATTATAATCTCTCCCGCACCGTTATCGATAGGTCCTATATCAACCCGTGTCTCTCTTTTACTCCTTATATATTTAAAAAAACTCTTAGTATCCTTTCGAATGTTATCCGCCAACTTCCTTTCATAATTCATCTTTTCTTTCCTAACGACCTTCTTAGTTTCTTTCTGCAGGTTTTTAAAAGTTTCCCAGTCTTCTGTTTTCCCACTAATTCTTGCTTCCTCGCATGCCCTCCCTTTTGCTTTTATTTTAGCCTCCACCTCTCTCGTTATCCACATTTGTGCCTTTTTTCCATTCAAAACTTTCTTTTTTCTTGGAATATATCTATCCTGCATTTTCCTTATTTCCTGTAGAAATTCCTTCCATTTCTCCTCCGTTGTCCCTCCAGCTAGCTTACTCTTCCAATAAATATGGGCCAGCTCCTCTCTCATGCCACTGTAATTTCCATTGTTCTACTGAAATATCGATATACCAGTTATCAGCTTCTCCTTCTCAAATTTGAAACTGAACTCAATCATATTGTGATCACTAGTTCCCAATGGTTCCTTTACCTTTAGTTCCCTAATCACCTCTGGTTCGTTACACAGCACCCAATCCAAAACAGCCGATCCCCCCGTGGGCTCAACAAGTTGCTCCAAAAAACTGTCCCATAGACATTCCACAAACTCACTCTCCTGAGATCTACTGCCTTGCTGGATTTCCCAGTCCACCTTCATGTTAAAATCCCCCATAATTATCTTCACATTGTCACTCTGGCACGCTTTTTCTATTTCAAACTGCAACTTATGGTCCACTTCCTGACTGCTATTAGGGAGCCTATATATAACTGCTGTTATTGTCCTTTTACCCTTGCTATTTCTTAGCTCCACCCATAAGGATTCCACCTCTCCTGACCCAATGTCCTTCCTTTCTATTGATTTTATATCATTACTAACCATCATGGCCACACCTCCCCCTCTGCCTACCTGCCTATCCTTCCTATACACTGTGTACCCCTGGACATTCAGTTCCCAATCACATCCGTCATAAAGCCATGACTCGGTGATTGCCACAATGTCGTATTTATTAACCTGTAGTTGTGCCACTAGGTCATCTACTTTATTCCTAATGCTACGTGCATTTAAATATAGTACATTTAGTCCAGTATCTGCTATTGATTTTGTTGTACTTCTATTGTTCAGCAAATTATCCTGACTTTTCACCTGCCTGTCCTTCTTACCATCCTCACTGCACACTATCTTAGACATGCTTCTATATTACCTCATCCTGTATCCTAACATCCTGTATCCTAACATCCTGGTTTGTTGTACTTCTATTGTTCAGCAAATTATCCTGACTTCTCACCTGCCTGTCCTTCTTGCCATCCTCACCGCACACTGTCTTGGACTTGTTTCTATAAACCTCCTCCCTTACCCTAACATCTTGTATCCTAACATCTTGGTTTCCATCCCCCTGCCAGATTAGTTTAAACCCTCCCCAACAGCTAAATTAAACATTCCCGCCCGGATATTGGACCCTTTGGAGTTTAGGTGTAACCCATCCTTAGTGAATAGGTCATGCCTCCCCCAAAAAAGGTCCCATTGATCCAGACATCTGAAGCCCTGCCCCTGCACCAGTCACTCAGCCACGCATTCATCTGCCAGATCTTTCTATTCTTACTTCCATTGGCACGTGGCACAGGTAGTAATCCTGAAATTACCACCCTTGAGGTCCTACTTCTCAACTTTCTCCCTAACTCCTTGTATTCCTCCTTCAGGACCTCTTCTCTTTTTCTACCTATGTCATTGGTACCTACATGTACCAAGACTTCTGGCTGCTCACCCTCTCCCCTCAGAATATTCTGGACCCAGTCCGTGACATCCCATACCCTGGCACTAGGGAGGCAACACACCGTCCGAGATTCGTTGTCAGTTTCGCAGAATCTGTTATCCGTACCCCTGACTATAGAATCCATGTCACCTGCTGTTTCAAAGGGATTCATAGTATCAAAGAATGATATGGCATGGTGGAGGCCATTTGTTCCATCCTGCCTGCTCCAGCTCTCAATTGTCTCTTAGTAGCTGGCATTACATTAGTTTGAAGTGTACTCAGTAAATGAGCTGTCACTTGTAATAGACACCCCTGAGTCAAAGGAGTTTATGTAGAGTTCAGAGGACTGGAAATGATTATCCTTCTATTGATCTTGTTTTTCAGATAGCAAAAGATCTGACCAACTTCTTGTTGGTCAGGGATGGGGGACATAGTGTGTTATGGAATGGAGTCAAAGGTGCTCACACCACAGACAGAATCTTGGTTGAGGAGGCACTGATTGCCTCACTGTCCCTGATAAGTTCACCTCTGTTCTTGGCTCTCAGTAGGAATGGCCTTGGGTGTTCGGGCTGTAGATGGTCTTCACAGTGCTGAAGAATCTGTGATTATTAGCAAGCTGCAGGCATTAATGATGAGGTTCACTGTTGCCTTCTGAGTGCCAGCACTGCTGTTGACCAACTGAGGAAAAGAATGTTTGAAGATCAAGATCTCAAACCTGGCACAAAGCTCATTGTCTACTGGGCAGCAGTGACCCCTTCTGACAAATGGATTACCTATATTAGGTAGCTCAAAGAACTCAAGAGGTACCGTCAACACTGTGCCCATCAAATCCCCCAAACCCACTGGCAGAACAAGTGAACCAGCTAATTAATCTGAGCTGGTTCCAGTGGGTAGGCTGCATCATTCACCTGTCCAACACCAGATTCCTGAAACAGATAGTCTATTCCAAACCCTGTCATGACAGGAGATTACCAGTTGGATAGAGGAAAAGTTTCATGGATGTTCCCAAAGCCTGAAAAAGTGTAATATCTCCACCAGTTTTCAGGAATCTTTGGCCCTTGACTGCTCTAAATGAAGAAGGAGCATTTGGAACAACATTCAAAATCTTTTAGTCAGAAGCATACAAAGAAATCCAACGTAAACATTGGAAGGAATGTGATATCTTGCAAATCACATACCCCACATCGCCCCCTCCCCCAATGCAAGCACCTGCAACCTCACCTGTGGCAGATTCTGTGTGTCGCATATTAGCCACATCAATCTCTTCAGAACGCACAGGAATGAAGTGGATGGAAGTCATCCTCGATCCTGAGGGACTGCCTAATCTGTCCATTAACTTCACGCTCAAATTTGGATGTGCTCTCCTGTCAGGTGACAGACTGCAATTCTAATTCATAAATCCTGAAAGCTAATTACAGCTCCTTGTGTTTCTCTAAGGTGATGGCTGCTCAGGTCGGTCTTCTTGATGATTTTGCCTCAATGACATTAACAATTAAGCAGCACAGCAGAACAGATCAGAGCACCTGAGTTTCCACCTGCTTCATAGTCTGGATCACCACAACTTTTTTGTGTCTTTGCTTATTGTTGAGGCTGATACCATCTTTATCAGCTCCTGGAACCTACTAAGCCTTGCTATATTTTCCAACCTGTAACTCAAAACACACCAAATACCTTCCATATTTAACTTGCTCCAGAGAGACACAAGAGACTGCGGATACTGGAATCTGGAGCAACAAACAATCTGCTGGAGGAACTCAGTGGGTCGAGCAGCATCTGTAAGAGGAAAGGAATTAATGCAGGGCTTCCTGATGCAGGGTTTTGACCCGTAACGTCGACAATTCCTTTCCTCCCACAGATGCTACTTGACCCGCTGAGTTCTTCCAAAAGATTGCTTGTTGCTTTAGCCTCCAGTCTGTTTTACTCCAGGGATCCAGGCCTAACGCTTCCTTACAATGCGTTGTTAACACATTTGTCAATATCGTGTGCACTTATACACTATGATGCTGGAGGAACTCAGGAGGCCAGGCAGCATCCATGGAGAAAAGCAAGCAGCCAACATTTCGGGTCAGGACCCTTCTTCAGGATGGGTCCTGACCCGAAACATTGACCGTCTGCTTTCCTTCACGGAAGCTGCCTGGTCTCCTGTTTCTCCAGCATCATAGTTTTTTTCAGCTAGATTCCAGCATCTACAGTCCTTTGTTTCTCTATCATGTGCACTTACCCTCGTTTTATTATTTACTCTGAGATCCTCACCTCTCATAAACATTGGCTGAAACCTAACCCCTTGTAAAACTTACCAATCTACTTGCCATTTGTCAATGTTCCTGTCAGGTGTCTCAGATTAAGCAGGACCCAAACTGTTCACGATCCCACTAAGGTTAGTACTGCTGCCTCAGAGCTCTAGGTGCTCAGGATTAATCCTGACCCCGGCTGCTATCTGTGTGGAGTTTACACAGTCTCCTTGTGACCAGGTGGGTTTCCACCAGGTGCTCCAGTTTCCTCCTACATCCCAAAGACGTGCTGCTGGGTTAATGGTTACTGTGAGTTACCCCTTGTTATAGATAAGTGGCAAAATGAGTGTTTATGGGGATGCCAGTGGGAATAAATTGTGGGATGTAGCAGTTAGTGTAACGCTATTACAGCACCAGCAACCCGGATTCAATTCTGGCTGCTGTCTGTATGGAGTTTGTACATTCTCCCCATGTTTGAGTGGGTTTCCTCCGGGTGCTCCGGTTTCCTCCCACATTCCAAAGACATACAGGTTAGGAAGTTGTGGGCATGCTATGTTGGTGCCAGAAGTGTGGCGACACTTCCGGGCTGCTCCCAGAACACTCTATGCAAAATTTGTATTTCACTGTGTGTTTCGATGTACATGTGACTAATAAAGACATCTTATCTTAAAGTAAGGAGAGAGGGAATGAGATAGATGGGATTGCTTGCTGAGAACTGACATGGACTGCAGGGTCTGAATAGCCTCTTGTGTTGTAATAAGTAAGCAAGTTGCTCTCTATGCCTCTGACTCGGAAGATTAGAATTAGCCTTAATCTTCTGTAATATCCAGGATCATTACTGTGTGATATCCATCCTGGCAAGGCAATTTTTGAATCTTCCAGATATTGCAAGCTGCAAAGTCAATGAGAGGAATAATAGTGAGGAGTGAAGTACATAGAAAGCATATCCAATAACATAGGCTCTGGAGAGTGAGAAAGGCTTGGGAAAGACTAATTTTCTGGTACAACTTTGTATGCTAAGTAATCAAATGAGTGAAGTCAGTGCCGAAACATTGCTAGGTTAGTGCTCAAAATCCATTGTCCCAAAACACCGAAACTGAAGGCATTCATTCATGGAGAATTAAAAAACTGCTGGTGCTGGAAATTTGAAATAAAAGAAAATGCTGGAAACACTCAGCAGGTCAGGTGGCAACTGCGGAGAGAGGAACAGAGCAGTAATTCATTTATTTATAAGGCATTTGATAAGATCCCACATTCCCAGCTAGAAGGAACCTCAGATCCGAGACCTGGTGCCTGCAGTCACGTGGCATAATCTAGGACCATGGTTTATCTGACTTCTGAAATGTTGATTTCAGCAAAGTTTTAATGCTTTCCATATCTGTTTTATTTTTGAATCTTAAATTTGTACTTTATTTTTTTACCAGGTCTGTTCACCCTTCTGTTATTACTTCAGGATAATTAGGGAAAAAAGCAAAGGTGGGTGGGTGGGGGGGGGGGGTGAGATAAGGATGATTTTCAGTCAACAATTGCCTTGATGTGGAACACACTGCCAGAAATAATGGTGGGAGTGGATAAATATAATTTTACAAAGGAAACTGGAAAAGGATTGCAGGACTCCAGGGAAAGTGCAGGGGATTGAGATAACTGGATAGCACTTCAAAGTAGGTAGGTAATGGACCAAAAGGTCTCCTTCTATATACTATGGTTCTATCTCACTGATCACTAAATCTGAAATATTCAATGATTTCTCTCTTGAGCTGCTATCTATGTATAGCTTGTTTTCCTTTTGAATTAATTTACTGTGATTAAGACTATAGATTTAACCTTCTCTAAAGCCTTCCTTGTAATTCGATTTAAGACCATGCAAATGGGACTCGCTGAGGAGTAGGATTCATACATTGAATCCAAGTAGCTGACAGGCAATAAGAGAAAATCTTCCAAGTAGTGGGAAATGGAGCCCCTGTGCTTAATGTATACCAGGGGACTGATTGATAGAGCTCATTTTTACCTCAATAAGGCACTGTCATCGATGTCCAGCACTCTGGGGAAACTGGTGATGGTGCTAACTGTTAGCTGTGCAGCAAACTGTTTCATCAGACTCCTGGAGAAATGAATGATCCTGCCATCACTCTGGATCTGTGCATCAGTCACCTGGACAATGCACCTGTACACGGTACTTAGGATGATATTGCAGCAAACTCATTCTGGTGCCTAGGAAGAACCTTATAACAAATCCATAACTGCTCTGACTTTATTTGCCACGGGCTGAGCAAGCAATTGGATCTCCTGACCTTTAGAATTCTGGAGACATACAAGACTCTGAGAGGGGTTTTGAGATGATGGGTTTGGGGGTGGGGGCGATTTCCTTCAGCTTGATAGCTAGAACTAGGGGACATAGTCGCAGGAAAAGAGATGGGCCAGTTATGACTAAGAGGAGACATTTCCTTACACAGAGGGCTGTGGATGTTGTCATTGAGTGTATTCAGGGCTGAGATAATTAGATTTTTGGACACCAAGGGAATTGGGATTTGGGCATCAAAAAAAATAAGCAGATTTCTATGACGGTATATTCTATGATCACTTAATTGCAGAGCAAGTCTGAGGCATCCCATAACCTTACCTCCATCACTAGCTCTCCAGATGGGCAGATTTCCCTTTTGTTACACTTGGGAATAAAGGATAATCTGATTGCAGCACGGAAGAGTGAGGCTCCAAGGTTTGTTGACACTGCACTGGAAGGCTTGGCAGAGGAAGTGGGCTGGAGGAGCATCTTCCTCCATCTGTAGGAAGACACAAGGCTCTCAAGACATCAAGGTGAAAAGGGAGTAAGGACTAGATAGTCATGGAGATCTGGAGTTTGGCCCTGAAGAAATAATGAGGTATCGCGAGTGGTAAAACCCAGCGAAATTATCTTGAGATTCCACACTTTAGCAACGAACAATCTGCTGGAGGAACTCAGTGGGTCAAGCAGCATCTGTGGGCAAAAGGAATTGTCAGTGTTTCAGGTCAATCAGGACTTGATGTAAGGTTTCAACAAAATATCAACAATTCCTTCATCCCCCACAGAAGCTGCTCATCCTGCTGAGTTCCTCCAGCAGATTGTTTGTTGCTCCAGATTCCAGCATCTGCAGTCTCTTGTGTCTCCACCTTAGAAACCATGTCACTAAACTCTAAAATTAATCAGTTCACAATTCACTGACAAAACTTTCCAATCTTGTCTAATTTTTGTCTCAACTCACAGACCGTTGCACGTTCCACACTCACGTCTAACGCTGGTGTCCAATGACGGCAGCTACATCACATTTTATGATATTCACTGTCTTTTGCAGGGAAAGATGGTATAAAACTAGAGGTAGCGGCAACTAAGCAAAGAGGCACAGGTGCTGGACTCATGCTCATAGTCTGACCACTGTTGTGTCCGTAAAGCTGGAACTTAATTTCTGCAGACTACCTGACAAGTATAACTTTCTCCAGTTCTGGATTGAGATCCAGATAAAAAAGATGAGGGATCGGTTAATTGGTGCAGTCTAGTTTTGTATTTCAAGTACATCTTAAGCAAATTAGCAGGACTTGGAATCAGGCTTGTCAGCTAGAGATCAACGTTGCTGTTGAGAATTTTGAGTGGCTTTCTTTAGTACCACAGTACTTTATGCTTTTACGTAACATTTCTTTACTATCTTAACAATTGCGAGTATGATTTCTTCAAACTAGTTAATAACTGTTAAAAGTAACTTGCAATAAAATTTTAGCTGAATGCAACTTGGAAGGACAATTAACTCAGTAGAATATATTCAAATAACGTTGATTTATGTGATTCTCTTCTCTGGGTGCATCACTTATAGCAGTTCCCCTATTACTCTGGCTTGTGACCTTTCCATTGTTTCCTGTGTTTGTTCTAGGTTCATAGATTCAGAGGGTTATACACCATGAAAACGGGCCCTTCAGCCCAACTCAACCATGCTGACCTAGATACCTATCTACGCTAATCCCAGTTGCCTGCATTTAGCCCATATCCCTCTTAAATCTTTCGAATAGGAAAGATTTACATGTCTTTAAAACATTGTAATTGTACCCGTCTCTACCACCTCCTCCAGCAGCTCACTCTTTATACCCACCACCTGTGGGTATAAACTTGCCCCCTTAAATTCTCTTTAAATCTTTCCCCTCTCACCTTAAACCTATGTCCTCTGGTTTTAGAATTCCCTACCCCGGGCAAAAGACTGTGACCATCTACCCTAACTATGCCCCTTACAATTTTATAAATCTCTATAAGGTCATCCCTCAGCCTCCTTCCCTCCAGGGAAACAGTCCCAGCCTATCCAATCTCTCCTTATAGCTCATGCCCTTCATTCCCTGCAACATCCTTGTGAATCTTTTCTGTCCCCTCTCTAACGTAATCACATCCTTCTTGTGGCATGGCGACCAGAACTGCACCCAATACTCCAGCTGTGGCCTAACCAACGATTTGTACAACTGTAACATGACGTCCCAACTCCTAAACTCAATGCCATGGCCGATGAAGGCAAGCATACCATGCATTTAATTTACCACCCTGTCTACCTATGGCCCCACTTTCAGCGCACTATGTACTTTTTACCCCAAGGTCTTGCTGTTCAATAACACTCCCCGCAGCCCTGCCATTCACTGTGTATGGCCACTTCCCCAGTTGATCTATAGCCACTTGTAACCTTATACAACCTTCTTCACTGTCCATTATACCACCAATGTTGGTATCTTCTGCAAACTTACTAATCATGCCACCTATATTAATATATATGATGAACAATAAAAGACCCAGCACCAATCCCTGTGGCACACCATTGGTTACAGGAACCCAATGTGAAAAGCAAGACTCCATTACCACCCTCTGCCTCCTACCACTAAGCCAATTTTGTATCCAATTGGTTAGCTCACCCTGGATCCCATGTGATCTAACCATCCAGACTGGCCTACCACATGGGGCTTTGTCAAAGGCCTTAGTAAAGTCCATGTAGACATTTACCGCCCTGCCCTCACCCTGGATCTAAACTGCTTGGCCTTGCTAAAGTCCATGGAGACAATGTCCACTGCCTTGCCCTTGTCTATCCTCTTGGTCACCTCGACAAAAAACTTGGCCAAATTTGTGAGACATGATCTCCCAAGGACAAAGCCATGTTGACTATCTCTAATCAGTCCTTCCCTTTCCAAAGGCATATGAATCCTGTCCCTCAAAATCACTTCCAGTGACTTTCCCACCACTGATGTAAAGCTCACTGACCTGTAGTTCTCAACATTGCTCCCTGTAATCTGCTCCTGTTAAGTACATTAATTTGTGAGATCCTGGCACTTACATTCAGATATCAGTCATTTCAACACTCTCCAGCTCCAAATATGCCCAAACTATTTTTGTCTGAATCTCCTTATCTTCAAGCTCTTTAGCAACTGTATAATTTGTCTTTGGTCTTTTGATTTCTAAATAAACTTCATCACATCACAGCACACCGCATAAAGAATGTTCAGTGGAAGCCTTCAATTTGATGAAAAGTGATAACAAAAATCAAAAGAAAATACATTTTGGATCAAAATCCAAATACATTCTCTCAAGTCCCTCAGCTTGTAAAGCTTATATTTGTAATATGACTTAATATCACAGGAATTTTCCATTTTCTCACAAATTCTTTACCCGTTTTGATTTGCATTTTTATGTTCACTGATTCCGAAAGCTGGCAAGTTCCCATTGTACTGTGTATTATTGAAGTCCATGAGCTTCAGAAGAAACTGTTGACTGGGCATTTCCCAACTCCTTTTAATGCACAGTGGGCCCAAAATGGTGAGGGGTGGAGTAAGAGCTGGCAAGTGATAGGTGGATCCAGGTGAGGAGGGGTGATAAGCCAATGAAGGAGGGAAGAGTGGAAATAGTGACAGAAGCTGGGAGGTGATAGGTGGAGGTGACAAAGGGCTGCAGATGATGGAATCTGATAGGACAGGAAGGTGGGGCATTGAACCAAATAAGGCAGACGGGAACAGTAGGGGGAGGGGACCCAGTGGGAGGAGTGTGTGGGTGATGGGCAGATGGAGTTGGTAGAGGAGGGGAAAGAAACACGGTGATGGGGGCTGAGGTGGGGGTGGGAGGAACTGGGTAGATCAGGAGGAGAGAGAAAAGGGACGGGGGGAGCAGTTTGCCAGAAACTGGAGAATTCAACACTCATGCCACCATGTTGTAGACTACCCAGCTGGAATATGAGGTCCTGCTCCTCTAGTTTGTGTTTAGCCTCACCCTGGCAGTGGAGGAGGCCGAGGACTTACATGTCGGTGTGGGAATGGGGAGGGGAATTAAAATGGCTGGCCACCAGAAGCTCCAGGCGGCCACGTCGGACAGAGTGCAGGTGCTCGTCAAAGCAGTCGCCTAGACTGTCCTTGGGTCTCACTGATGTAGAGGAGGCTATATCAAGAGCACCAGATGCAATAAACAAGGTTGGAGGAGATGCATGTGAATGTCTGCCTCACCTAGAAGGGCTGTTTAGGTCCCTGGATAGTGGTGAGGGAGGAGGTGCAGGGACGGGTGTTACACCTCCTACGGTTGCAGGGGGAAGTGCCTGGGGAGTGTGAAGGATGGGTGGGGAGGGATGAAAGAACCAGGGAGTCACAGAGAGAGTGGTCCCTACAGGAAGCAGAAAGGAGTGGGGAGGGGAAGGTGTGGCTAGTAGTGGGATCACGTTGTAGCTGGTGGAAGTTTTGAAGAATGATGTGCTGAATGCATAAGCTAGTGAGGTGAAAGGTAAGGATCAGGGGGACTTTATCCCTGCTCTGTCTGGGGGGAGATGAGGTAAAAGCAGAAGTGTGGGAGATAGAGGAGATGTGGGGAGGGCTCCATCAACCACAGATTCCCGCCTCTGCAGCCTCTTGTGTCTCAAGATTTCATTTACATTTCAGACTGATTTTCTTTATTCTTTTGTGAGATGTGGAATTAATTGCAAGACTGGTGTTTATGGCCCATCTACTTAGATAACATTAGCGCGAGCTTTCACTGTGACTGGACAGCTAAACCATTTCACAGGACATTTAAAGGCCAACCATATTGATGTGGGTCTGATGTCGCATGGGAGCAGGGTTGGGTAAGAGCAACATTAGGATCCAGCTGGGGGTTTACAATAATTCAGTAGTTTCATGATCGCCATTACTGATACTGGCTTTCAATTCCAGATTTATTTAATTAACTGAATTTAAATCCCCCAGCCACTGAAATGTGAATTGAATTGATATCTCTGTGTCAATTATCTGGATCCTTGGATTACTGGTACTGCAATTCCCAATATGCTACATTCTTTATGGTCATTAATGTCCACAATCCTATACCTTGTTTTTTATCTGGAAGGTCTGAGGATGACTTAAGTAAGATGACTTAAGATCTGGAATCTGGAGGGACTGCTGAAGAAAGAGAATTGGGATAACAGTGGAGGCTTAAACATAGCCAATTTTCCTGCATCTGATCACCACTTCAGAGTCAAAAGGTTATGGGCACAGACTCCACTTGAAAGAGCTGAGCACAAGACTAGACTGACAGTCCAGTGCAGAGAGTTTTGCACTGTCGTAGGTGTAACATTAAACAGAGAACCTGTCTGCACCAGTGGATGCAACAGATTCCATGGCAGACGGGGACAGCACTGGTCTCAGACCGACACGTTACCTCTGCTTCTCGTTCCACAGATGTCAGCTGATCTGCTGAGATTTTTTTTCCAGCGCTTTGTTTTTATTTCAGATCTCCAGCATCCACAGCTGCGGCTGGTAGAGCTGCCATCTCATAGCTGTAGTGCAGTCACGTTCAATTCTGACCGCCAGCGCTGTCTGTGTGGACTTTGCACGTTCTCCCTTTGTCTGCATGGGTTCCGTCCGGGTACTCCGATTTCTTCCCACATCCCAAACACGTGCCAACTCATAGAGATTAATTGAAGATTGTCGCTGGTGTGTAGGTGAGTGGTAGAATCAGGGGGGTAGTTGAAGGGAATGTGGAGAGAATAAAATGGGATTGGAGTAGTATTAGTGCAAAATCGCTGCCATATGCTCAGTGCAGACACAGTTGACCAGAGGGCCTGTTTCTCTGTTGTATGAATCCACAGGAAACCCTTTTCTCTCTCCCCCCGATCCACCTGGCTCCCATCACCATATCTCTTTCCCCTTCCCCACCATCTCCATCTGCCCACCACCCACACACATTCCTCCCACTGATTCCCCTCCCCACCTCCCTCCCTTTATTCCATGCCCCACCTACCTCTCCTCTCAGACTCCATCATCTTCAGCTGTCACCTCCAACTATCACCACCCAGCTTCTGGTGCCATTCCCACTCTCCCCCCTCCCCCATCTGCCTATTACCCCCCCCCCCCACCTGGATCCACCTATCGCATGCCAGCTCTTTCTCCACCCCTTCCCTCCACCTTTTTATACTGGTTACCCCTCCTCTGCCTTTCAGTCCAGATGAAGGGTCTCGACCCAAAATGTCGACCCGTGGATCTCCCTCCACAGATGCTGCCTGACCCGCTGTGTTCCTCTAGTGTTTTGTGTGTTGCTCTGGATTCCAGCATCTGCGGTCTCTTGTGTCTCCTAAGAGTTTCACTCTCCTGCATTGCACTTCAGAAGTTTGCTATAAAGCACAGTGGGAAGCCCTTAAGGACAGGGTGGCGGTTGCAGAAACGTTGGTTCTTTAATAGGTAACTCCTGCGTCAAGATCCAGCTTTGCGGACAAAGTGGAGTTCAGTTTCACTGCTCTTCCGCAAACACTCACTGCCTCTCCCAATGCCAAATTAAGAATCTGCTTCTGGCGGAGGTTTGGGGTTGCACAGTGGCACAGCTGGTCGAGCTGATGCCTCACAGCTCCAGTGACCCAGGTTCAATCCCGACCTCCGGTGCTGTCTCTATGGGGAGTTTGCACGTTCTCCCTGTGACCATGTGGGTTTCCCCTGGGTGCTCCTGATTCCTCCCACCTCCCAAAGTCATCTGGTTTGGTGGGTTAATTGGCCACTGTAAATTGCCCCTAGTTGTGTGGGTGAGAGGTGGAACCTGGGGGGGAGTTGATGGGTATGTGAATTAAAATGGGATTAGGGTAAGATTAGTGTCAATGGGCGCTTCATGGTCGATGCACCAAAAGGCTTGATGACTTCAGAGGCATGCCCAGAACTCGAGGAGGAGCAGGGGAACAATATTGCCAAGATGAGTCACACACAAAGATGTGACGGGTGCTGGGAGAAATATAACAGGATGCCTGACACATTGACGGAAGATCTAATGGAAGGTCAACCACCTGTAATGTTAACTCTGCTCCTCTCTTCACTGAAACCGCCTGACCTGCTGAGGATTCTCTGTTTTTATTACTGCCTTCTGTTTATATTAATGGGCAAAGAGAGAGTTCCCTAGTTCTTCATCTGTTACGAGGAGTGAACGAGGACTCAGGAATGTGTCGACAGCAGCTTGCATTTCTACAGTTCTCCTCACAGAAACTGCAGAGAGTTGTGGACACAGCCCAGCACATCACAGAAACCAACCTCCCCTCCTTGGAGTCTGTCTTTACCTCTCGCTGCTTTGGTGAAGCAGACAGCATAATCAAAGACCCCACCCACCCGGGTCATTCTCTCTTCTCTCCTCTTCCATCAGGTAGAAGATACAGGAGCCTGAGGGCACGTACCACCAGGCTTAAGGACAGCTTCTATCCCACTGTGATAAGACTATTGAACAGTTCCCTTATACAATGAGATGGACTCTGACCTCAATATCTACCTTGTTGTGACCTTGCACCTTATTGCACTGCACTTTCTCTGTAGCTGTGACACTTTACTCTGTACTGTTATTGTTTTTACCTGTACTACATCAATGCACTCACTACTAACTCAATGTAACTGCACTGTGTAATGAATTGACCTATATGACTGGTATGCAAGACAAGTTTTTCACTGTACCTCGGTACAAGTGACAATAATAAACCAATACCAATACAATGAGGAAAGCATTTCAAATCCAACACACAATGTAGGGCACAGGAAGAGGACCGTCAGCTTGCAGATACAACCTGGAGCTTATGTTCCAAACAAGTCTCTTCCCTAATTCATCTCTTACTGCTAACAAAAGCTCCCATGCCTTTCTCCCTCATGTACTCACCTCTCCTAAAAATATCCATGCTGAATGTCCCAACACCAGTTCTAAATTCTAGTATCACCTGGACACTGAAGATTCTCCTGAATTCTTTGTTGGATGAAGAAGTGACTATCTTATACTTACAGCCCCAAGGACATGACTCCATTGCAAGTGGGAACAAGTCTAACCATTTGAATCTCTATTATGTATGTGCAAGAAAATGAAACTTACCTAGTGTGCATGGCATTTGTGTTTCCTGTGATATTTGAAAACCATTGCTTTTAGCTTTGTGTATCCTTGATAATAGGATCTTGAACATCCGCCTAATGTCCTCAGTGCCCATTGCTACCAGATGGCTCATAACAGTTTTCTTGATAATGTTAAGACAGTGCAAGCAGCTCACACTTGTCTTCTTCCAAGGCGGTATTTCTGAATGCGATTACTGTCACGAAGTATAAATGGGATACAGAATTCAGATTATTTCTTGGTAAGTACATTGTACTGACACCACAGCCATTAATCCTCTTCTGTAATATACATACAAGGGGCCAGTATATGTGCTGACTGTTGGCAACAGCATGAAACCCAACCTAAAATAATACATGGTCCCTGATACAAACATCACAAAACCATAACCCCAGTGAGAATCCGGGAGTATTTATCTTAAATAATAGATAAGAGGGAATTATTTAAAATATCTAATATAATTCTTTAGAGCATAGGAGACTGAGAGGTAATCTTATAGAAGTGTATAAAGTCATGAGGGGCATAGATAGGGTGAATGCACGCAGTCTTTTTCCCAGGGTTGGGGAATCAAGAACTAGAGGGCATAGGTTTAAGGTGAAAGGGGAAAGATTTAATAGGAATTTGAGGCACAATTTTTTTACACAAAGGGTGGTATGTATGTGGAATGAGCTGCCAAAAGAGGTGGTTGAGGCAGGTACAATAACAACTTTTGAAAGACAGTTGGAGAGATACATGAATGGGAAAGGTTTAGAAGGTTATGAGCCAAACGCTGGCAAATGGGACTAGCTTGGATGGAGCATCTTGGTCAGCATGGACCAGTTGGGCTGAAGGGCCTGTTTCCATGCTGTATAACTCTTATGACTCTAATCCTGGGGTTTCCCAAGATAATTGTAGGCAGTTCATCTTCTGCAGTTTATGATCTCCCTGAATCCTTCTGTTGAATCACTCCCACATCTGTTGTTCTATGCTGGTGACCAAGTACTGACTTGATATTGCAGTGAATCCTATTTCAGAAATCACTGCTTTCAGATCCTGCAATGTGCTGTCTGCATTCATTTCTCCCATTACATGCTATTGCTTTTGGAAAGATGGACGCATGATAAGGTGATTTTATTACTGGGTGTGTAATCCAGAGGGTCTCCTGAGGTTCCAGAGTCATAAACTCAATTCTTGGTAAGCTTAGGCAGTTGGACAATCTAACTTCAGTTAATTAAGTTCTGCAATAAAAAGGTATAGGTAGTAGAGGTCATGAAACTACTGACTGATATTTTTAAAAGAGAAAAAAATACACTTGGCTCAATAGTTCATAAGAACATAATAGGAATAGGGTTAGGCCGCCGATCCTTTAATTGTGCTCCACCATTCATTGCAACATAGGTCAGTGATAATAAATCTGATCCTGTTTCTGAGCTGTTCTGGCCCAAGCTACAAAGCCTTTTTTGCATCAGCTCTCCATAGCCTTCAATTCCCCAAACTTTCAAAAAATGTATCTACCTCTTCTTTAAATACCTTCAATGATCTCACCTCCACAAGCCCCTGGGGTAGAATGTTCCAGAGATTCATCACCTACTGCAAGAAGTTGTTCCAACGCATGCCAGTTTTAAATGTCCGCAACCCTTAATCTTATAACTATGTCCATTCGTTCAAGATTTTCCCACTGGTGGTAACATCTCAACATCTACTCTGCCATGCCCCCTCAGAATCTTAAATGCTTCAATAAGATCAGCCCTTGGACTTCTAAACTTCAATATAGATCTAACTTCTTCAGCCTTCTTTTCATAAGAGGAAGTATGTGACCCCAAGGTCCCTGTTGAGAACCAACATAAACTTGAGGAACAACACCTCATCAGGGCGTTTGTAGCCTTAATATCATATTCTACAACTTCAGGTAACACACTGTCTCTATCTGTAACAAGGTTTTCTGATCTTTTTCTTTTCTTTCTCCATTAGCATAGCCTGACCTGCTGGGCATGTCTGACTGAACTGCATTTTACAATATTTATGTTATTTTGTTTGTGTTACTGCCCTCAGTTCATTGCTTTTATTAATTTTCTTTCCCACTAACACCTGCCATTAACCCATCGATTGAGTGACCACTGCAACCTATCTCCATGGCACCTCTGCTCTCACCCTATTATAGGCTTCCCTCTGTCGCATCTATCCCTCCCCCAACCTCACTGCAACTTAAAACTAACTTTTTTTTTCCCTTTCTCGGTTCTAATGAAGGGTCTTCAACCTGAAATGTTAATTCTGTTTCTCTTTCTACAGATGCTGCCTGACCTACTGTTTCCAGCCTTTTCTGTTTTTATTTCAGATTTCCAGCAGCTGCAGATTTTTTTTTTGGATTTTTAACCTTCAGTTCTGACAGTGCAATTTATCTATTCTAAACCCGTTTTATGTTTTCCAGGTGGCAATGCATTCTGATAGGTTTGCAGACCAGTCTGTTTAAATCTGAACCTTTGTCACAAAGTGTATGGGATCCGAGTTTTCAGGCAGTTCTTGAAGCCCTCTGGTGGTCTAAGAAGGAAGTGCTGACAACACATACATGGAAAACATCAAAAAACAACTGCAACAGGTTCGTGAGATATTTATACAGAAGACCATATGGCTCATCCTAATACATCCACCACGAACTACCTCATGCTATTCCTCAATTCTGCAACTAGTTGCTTCATAAATTGTTTGTTTTTATCCTGAAGTCCGTTCCAAGAGCTGGTTATTTCTGCCTGAAGAAGAAATGCTCATATTAGTCCTAATTACACTCAACCTCTTTCTTCTTAGAAGATGAACATGAGAATGAGGCCATTTGTCCTGCTCTGACATTCAATTAGATCAAGAATGATATTTTACCTCAGTGTCCGTTCCCTGCATTAGCCCCACATTCCTCAACCCCCTCACCATCTTGTTCTATCCTCGCTGTTTAGTTTGAAATGCTTCTCAGAATTAGTTATTTTCATGCCACTAATGTTATGTTCACCTGTAAGTCACCTTGCAAACACCTCTTCCCAGATGCAAAGGCCACTATAAGTCCTACGGCTACTCTTTGCACAACCTCCAGTGATAACAAAATGTGGTATTAAAGGTGCTATCTCATCATGCAGGGTTTCAACCCAAAATGTCGACAGTTCCTTCCTCCCACAGATGCTGCTCGACCTGCTGAGTTCCTCCAGCAGATTGCTTGTTGCAATCTCATCTCACTGTCTAGTTTGATTGACCTCCTCTAATTCCACTGAATTGACTACATCAGATCAGTGTTCTGTTGGCTTTGTTAATTTCTTTGCTGATTATGCTGTCTGTTGGGTCTACAAAGGCTGCTGGGTTTTTCTCATTCTCATCTTTAGGGATCTCAGCACTATTGCTGAAGTATGCGAGTTGTCTGCTTTTCCCTGATCTTACCGTGTCTGGGGTGCCATGCTTATTCTAGAATTGAAGTTTAGTCAGGCTCAGCATAACTCTATGCTGTTTGCTAGATTGTTGCATGGATGATCATTTACCCTCAATAATTTATTCTCTTAGAACCCATGAAATAGTAATGCATTTATCATGAACTGTGTCAGTTTACCACCTTTCAAGAACATAGATGTTAATCACCTGATTCCTCCTTTGCGTCCACTGATTCCCCCATAATGATTATCAGTGCCTTGAGAATTTCTCCACCAGTTGCCCTCAAAAATCTGGCCCAAGTAAAGTCAAAGTCGAGTTTATTGTCATATGCACAAGTACCTGTATGCACAGATTTTGCTGTTTTTAAGTCCGTTCAGTTTACCTCGAACTTCCATCCATTTCAATCAAATGGCTTGGTTCAATATTTTGGGATGGCATGTTGTTCTAGTCCTCCCTTATGACACTTTGAAGGAGGAAGCAACCATTCAGAATATTTACTATCTTCTGTCCATCAAGTATTTGCATATTTTAGGACTCATCGCTTCTCTATCACACCTCCTACTAATTTAGTAATGAAAGAAAAACTTTTGGGCATAGTTGCTATCTTTATCTGTCACCCTTCTCTGCCTGATATTGTGTCTACCCTGTGAGTCTTTTCTCCCTGAAGCATTGGCAGAGGTCATATATCATTCCTGTTTCACTCTTAAGATGTCTGTCAGTCTATTTCTGGTCAGACTTGTTTGGTCTCAGTTCTCTACATCTGCTGTGTTCCCAGAATTACTCTTTTAAAGACATTCCATTTGTCTTCTACTCAAATGTTGATCAACATTCTCTTGCAATCCATTTGTCTCCAAATCCATTAATGCTCAGACGCTGCACTCGCTTGTAGTGCACAGAGCTGGCCTTGTGCCATAATTTGAGCTCGGCTCATTAACGTCTTATTAAACAGTTCTTGGCACACAGCACACCAGGGTCAGCTCATTAATGTAGTAGCACAGAACTGCTGGTACAGAGCACACCAGGGTCAGGGCTGCTGACTGACCTCTTGTTACAGTAGTAGGGGAGAAATGATCGGAGCAACTTTTCTACCTTTTTCACAGCTGTGGCTACCATTCATTGGCATCTTCAGTGTGGCCAACACAAAATCATTTACATCATAAAATGGCCTGTACATCTAGTAAATTTTAAGCATTTCAGGAACAAAATTCTCTGCCTGCTAGCGCTAAACATATCTGTGAGTATGAGCCGCCTGCTGTACCCATCTCCCTACATTCAGTGACAACGACAGAAGTGGATCTAAATGTGCACAGCTAAGAACAAAAGAACACCGATACTCATACACGTTTAGTGCTAGCAACCAAAGACAAACTGCTCCATGGTTGCCAACAACACAAGTTCTTGAACACTGCATGTGGACAAGGTCTCATAATTGCTGGGGTGGAGGATTCAGGCAGCTTCGTTCTGAACTTGTTATTTCATCTTCAAACTGGTGAGTCCTCCACATGGCTCTAATGTGTGCTACAGATTACCTGAATTTTGTCAAGAATGATCCCAGGAATGAAAGACTTAACCTTGAGGAGCGTTTGATGTCTCTGGGCCTGTACTCGATGGAATTCAGAAGGATGAGGGGGGAGATCTCATTGAAACCTACCAGATACTGAAAGGCCTGGATAGAGTGGACATGGAGAGGATGTTTCCATTAGTAGGAGAGTCTAGGATCCGAGGGCACAGCCTCAGAATAAAGAGACGTCCCTTTAAAAATGAGATGAGGAGGAATTTCTTCAGCCGGGGGGGGTGAATCTGTGGAATTCATTGCCATGGAGGGCTGTGGAGGCCAAGTCATTGGGTGTATTTAAGGCAGAGATTGGTAGGTTCTTGATTGGTAAAGGGGGTTAAGGGTTATGGGGTGAAGGCAGGAGGATGGGGTTGGAAAAAGAGAATCAGCCAAGATTGAATGGTGGAGTAGACTCGATGGGCCGAATGGCCTAATTCTGTTCCTAAATTATATGGTCTATATCATTTTGTAAGCCCGGGGGGGGGGGGGGGGGGGGGCAGGGTGGGTATCTTGTTAGGAGACTTCTATTAAAAACCATGGGCTTCATTTCCCCCTTTCCTCCTACAACTGCAGTATTTACTAACATCTGAGAAATCTGACCAACTCCAGTTAAACATGAAAACCTGGAGGACGAGCTAAATATCAGACATGTGGCCTCTTTGTAATACTTAAATGGACCAACTACCTCTGAAACAAGGCTAGTTGTCTGAACCTCGTTCCACCCTGGTGAAGCCAAAAGCAGCTGAGGTGATTTGGATCCATTTTGAGACAGGTTAAAATTACCATCAACATTTTTCCGAGATCTTTATCCGGACATAGTGAACTGGACACTTTTATAGGGTCAAACTTTTACCCTGAGAAAGTTTGAGGAAAAATTTGCATTGCTTTGATTTTGTGGTGTCTTTTTTTCAAAATAAGCATGACAGAAACACTTGCAAGGTTTTAGTTTCAAGACAATAGGGCAGACCCCTCTTTACTGAACTTACAAGGATCTGCAGTCAAACTCACCAGCAAGAACTCAGTACATTGATAAGCAGAAGGCACAGTCATACCAAATGCATAATAAAAACCAAAAGTGGAAACTAAATAGTAACACAAGCTCCCTCTTGCAGCATTTCAGTACTGATATATAACACAGTAATTTGCTATGTTTACACTATTTTACCTTTAACCATGTGCAGCACAAAGTGCTACCAAAGTACCAGAGTTTTACCTAAAATGTCCCAGAGATAATGAAAATTTTAATTACTGGTAGTGGCTGCGCTGGAACAAATCACTTGTCCAAATGTTTAACTTTTGGCAAAACAGAAGCATTTTGGTAAACAAACAAAGTGGAGGACAAAGACGTCAGCTAAATTAACAACCATGAAATAACAAACAGTTACAGTGAAACAACATCTTTACAAGAATGCAAATAGGAAGTAATAGAACACCATTAGAAATACCAGGGTAGCTACTCCGAAATATAAAGCTTATTTTTCAAACATAAGCCATGCATGTATGCATTCCTGGGTGCAATATTTTAATTTTACTAGTACTAAAATTGAATTGGCAGCATTCAGTGAGTCAAAATGTTATGGAATTAAGCTCCATTCTGGAAATTGATTCATTACATTGTGCACAGTATTGAGGTGGTGTTGCCCTGTAAGAGGTGCAGACTTTTAGCTGAAGTTATTAAACTTTAGCCCCATTTAACTATTTAAATAGACTTAAACGATCCCATGGCATTATCTGAAGAGAAGTAGGTACCACTATGCTTAATCGTTACTACCAGAGAACAGATTTCTAGTTATTTCTTGAATTGCTTTTTGTGGGACCTTATGCATAAATTGGCTGTTGTGTTGGACTTGATAGTAAGAACATTTTGAAAAGAAATGTATTCATTGGAAATACTTTTCTGACTATTTGAGAAGAAAGGCATTCTTTCGTTGTTTTTTACATCTTGGTACCCTCTATTCTGACAGCATCTTCACTGAACAGACAGCAGCAGTTCACAAAGGTGACCCACCACCATCTTTCTGTGTGAAACCACTGTGTCCAGCCATGCCAACAATACCCACATTCCAAGCATGATTTTTTTTAATGTACATTCCTATTAAACTTGCATACAATAGCACACACGAGATCTGCGTTAGGTATTCATTTAACCTTTGCCAATTGGAATTTCTACTATTCAATTTGTTTTGCCCTTCAGATACAGTCATTTCAAACATAATAGGAACATTTACAGTATGATTAAAAATAAACCAATAAGCGAAGGATTACAGCATCAATAGACAGGAAGTCACCACACATCATTACTTAAAGATGATCTACTTTATCAACACTCTGCAATTTATTTATGATTCTTTCACTTTCCTTTAGAATATGTTTAGGGAGGCTTCTCTTTCACTTGTGGGAGCTTCAACCACATCACGATTTATTCCAAGACTGCCTTGACCTGCACAAAAACATTTTTTGACAAGAAATTAAATGATAGTTTGCACAAAACTCTGCTTCTGAAATTCTACTGGTTTAAATTTGAACCATTGCCACTACTTTTCATACACATATTAGATTTCTCCCAGAGCTTCCTTGGGGCAGCTTTGTGTGTGGGTGTATGTTGAAGATATATCTTAACTGAACCTGTGAATTGTACACTGAGGTCTGGCCTGTCTTTGAAGTGAATCGGAGTGGGACTCATGTGGAACCTGACTCTTACCCAGAACTTGGAAGTAATTTTACATGTTAACTGCAACACTTTGTGTAGAGAATCTGCTTTGCACAGATGCCACAGCTGACACGTGAATGCACAACAATAAATTGTATTTGTAACAGCATCCTTAAGCTAGTGAAATGCCCTGAAGCATTTCATATGTGTTATCTAAAGCATCTGGCACTGAGCCACCAAAAGAGAATTTAAACACTTTATCAAACATGTGGATTTTGTGTCTCAGAAAAGATGGTGAGGTAGAAGGGCAGAGAAGTTTAGGGAAGGAATTTCAGAGCTTAGCATCTTGACAGCTAAGGCATGACAGCCACTGATGCAGCTATGGAAATCAAGAATGAGCAAAAGGGTTGGATGAGCACAGGGATCCTGAAACATTCTGGGAAAGAGGTGTCCTTACTCCAACTTCTTTTTCCCTCTCTGACTAAATTTCAGATCCACTGATTACTTAATCCTAACCAGCTTCTCATTATGTACAGAAATATCTATTTGATATATAAGAAATGTATTTCAAAGATGAAGTAGTTCACGGATTTACCTCAGTAGAGGGGTTAAAGTCTTCCCAATAAAGTGTTGGAAAGAAAACCTGCAATTGACTGAGTCAATGCCATCTTGAAACTCTAGTGTCATTAATGTAAAGCATGCTGGTGCCCTGGTTTCAGTTGTGAAATGGTAAATTGGAGGCTTTAAGTTCAAATGCCATCACACCAAAGATCATTCAATAAATCTAATACAACTTGTGGGCTAGCACCAGAAAAACGTTTAGATAAGACTGTAAAACCCACTAAAGGAGCTCACCTAATCTGGCCTAGACATGACTCCAGCCCCAGACAACATGGTTGTCACCTAATAAATCACTCGATCATACAACCATTGCTCCAAAAACAGCCATCACCATTTTCTCTGAAAGGCAAGGAATGAGCAATAATTGCATTTAGAGAACTCACATCTAGAGAACTGAAATGAAAGTAAATGAATGGAAACATGAAGTGAGAAAGTGCACTCGTTGCTGAGCTGAATAGCCAAACCTGGCCATTGAAAATAAGGCCAGTTACACACAAGGTAGTTTTGAACCATACTGATTCAATCAGGGTGCACTGGTTTTCCAACGTTTAAATTTTGCCTGACTTTGATATGGAAATCCTGATGTTGTTCCAGATGCAGAGTATTGCATGTCTAGAACTTTAGGTGTGAGAGTGTGGCATGAAGCCCACTGATTTACATCCACCAGAAAAATCATCTTCTCGAAGTAATGACGGATGGGCAATAATTGTCAACCAATTCCAGAGAACTGAAACAGAAGTGAATGAATGAATGCAGTATAACATGTAGGCTGGAGAGAATGCTCAGGTTAGTACCACAGGCAAATTTTAAAAGATTCAAAAATGACTAAACTATGCTAATAAAATCAAAAGAGCTTCCTACTGCAGAGGCTCCCACTTAAAACACTACATGTTCTCGATGACAGAGCAGTGGTATCTCCTAAGCAGGCAGTTAAGTATCATAATGAGCTTTGAAGCTGGCACTTCTGTCATCACTGATTTTGACCATCAGATGGGCACAAATATGGTGGGTATCTGATGAGTTAGAAGTAGGCTTGCAGTCTGCAGACAGCTGAGAGAACCACAGCCTGGTTGTTTTACTCTTGCGGAAATAATACTCGTCATTGAACGTAAGAACATAAGAAACAGGAGCAGGAGTTGGCCATCTGGCATGTCGAACCTGCTCCGCCATTCAATAAGATCATGACTGATCTGGCCGTGGACTCAAGATGCACCTACCTGCCTTTTCCCCATAACCCTTAATTCCCCTACTATGCAAAACTCTATCTAACTGTGTCTTAAATATATTTAATGAGGTGGCCTCTACTGCTTCCCTGAGCAGAGGATTCCACAGATTCACTACTCTCTGGGAAAAGCAGTTTCTCCTCATCTCCTAAATCTATTCCCCCAAATCTTGAGGCTATGTCCCCTAGTTCTAGTCTCACCTACCTGTGGAAACAACCTTTCTGCCTCTATCTTATCTATCCCTTTCATAATTTTATATGTTTCTATAAGATCCCCTCTCATTCTTCTGAATTCCAGCGAGTATAGTCCCAGGCAACTCAATCTCTCCTCGTAGTCTAACCCCTCATCTCCGGAATCAATCTGGTGAACCTCCTCTGCAAAGCCAGTACATCTTTCCTCAAGTAAGGAGACCAGAACTGCACGCAGTACTCCAGGTGCGACCTCACCAGTACCCTGTACAGTTGCAGCATAACCTCCCTGCTCTTAAATTCAATCCCTCTAGCAATGAAGGCCAACATTCCATAGCCTTCTTGATAACCTGTTGCACCTGCAAACCAACCTTTTGCAATTCATGCACAAGCACTCACAAGTCCCTCTGCACAACAGCATGCTACAATCTTTCACCATTTAAATAATAATCTGATCTTCTATTTTTCCTTCCAAAGTGGATGACCTTGCACTTAGCAACATTGTACTCCATTTGCCAGACCCTACCCACTCACTTAAGCTATCTATATCTCTCTGCAGACACTCCGCATCCTCTGCACAATTTGCTTTTCTACTCAATTTAGTGTCATTCAACTTAGACATGCTACATTCGGTCCCCTCTTCCAAATTGTTAATGTATATCGTGAAAAATTGCGGGCCCAGCACCAACACCTGCGGCAGCCCACTCACCACTGATTGCCAATGACAGAAACACCCATTTATCCCAACACTCTGCCTTCTATTGGTTAACCAATTCTCTATCCATGCTAATACATTACCCCCAACTCCATGCATCCTTATCTCATGGATAAGTCTTTTATGCGGCACCTTACTGAACGCCTTCCAGAAATCCAAGTATACAACATCCACCTGTTCCCCTCTATCCACTGTGCTCATTAT
This sequence comes from Pristis pectinata, assembly GCF_009764475.1. Lineage (NCBI taxonomy): Eukaryota > Metazoa > Chordata > Chondrichthyes > Rhinopristiformes > Pristidae > Pristis > Pristis pectinata. The sequence continues at coordinate 16,994,514 of NC_067409.1, read as the reverse complement.
ATCCTCAAAGAACTCCAGTAAGTTTGTCAAACAGGACCTGCCCTTTCCGAATTGGTATGATTTCAGCCCGCCACAGTGCCCAATTTTTTTGAGGAACTCGTCTGGACTGGGGTTGGAAATGAGCTGAAGGACAAGGTGTCCCTGGGTACCCAAGAGCCTGACATATGAACACCCGTATGTACAAATGAGCTCCCATAATATTATTAAATTCAAAAGTCCGACATATGCACAGACATTTGTCCCTATGAACGGCAGAACTAATTTCCTCTCTGTCTCTCTTCACTTTTAGTAATTGTTCTTTCTTATCAATCTTATATGTTTTTGATAAGATAAAATAAGATATTTATTTATTAGTCACACGTACATCGAAACACACAGTGAAATGTGTCTTTTTGTGTTACTGAGAATGTGCTGGGGGGCAGCCCGCAAGTGTCGCCACTCTTCCGGCACCAACATAGCATGCCCACAGCTCCTAACCTGTACGTCTTTGGAATGTGGGAGGAAACCAGGGCACCCGGAGGAAACCCACGCAGACACAGGGAGAACGTACAAACTACTTCTTACAGACGGCAGCGGGAATTGAACCCGGGTCACTGGTGCTGTAATAGCATTACAAAAACTGCTACACTACAGTGATGCCATTCATTACAGTACTGTGGAGGTGTGGTTACCATATCAAGTGATTCTTATGTATTTCCCAACTTATGGACAAAATCAACTAATGAACGTCTGCAAAAACAGAACCTATTCGTTACCTGGGGCAGCCTATATTCATTGCCGGTTCAATTAGTGTTTCCAGTGATACAATATAAATCCAATTTTCTTATTCTATTTGGTGGTCAAGCTTTACCCAATGATTACACTTAAGTATTAAGTAGTCCCTGCATTGCCTGTAGCAATACTAGATACCAAGGACGAATAAACATTGCTGGCCTCTAGTCACCACGGTTCAAATGACAAGAATTATGTTTAATGATATTGCATATTACGAGGAAATCTGATGAACAAGGTTTGCCAGTGTGACTCCAAAAAAAAATACTAGCCTAGAGTCTATGGAATAAATATTGCCATAAATTGATAAGAAATGTATAGAATAAAAGCTTTACTTCTTAAGCAGTTAGTTTTCATTGGGACAATAATAACAGAGCATTTGGCACACTGACATTTCCTAGCCAAGAAATCCAAAGGATGATAGAAGGGAGACCGTTTTCATTTTTGCCAAAAGGACAAACTTTCATTAGCTATGAATACTGAGAGCCTCCAAGTGGTAGTCAACAAAATGTACATGTAGACACCTTGGAGTAAGACACTGGCAGAAGGCTGCTTAGGCTGCCTTGTCATCAGGGGGTCTGTCACAGTAAGAGAAAACTGCAATGACACAGATAAATATTTGCAATTTCACTTGTGCAAAACCCCTTTTAGATTCAGTTGCCCTGTTATTGCCAAAGCTTGCAATTAAACATGGTATTAACTGGCAAAAAACTGGCCCAGTTCTAAAAATGAAATCAGTCTAATAACATAAAGAAGATTTCAGCTAATAAAATAATGAAATAAGCAAAGCAGAGCAAAAAGACTAAAAGATCTGTTGGATCCACAGGCAGAAACATTAATGCATTACTGGTGGCTAATCATTTGATTAACCCAAGAGATATACAGCGGTCTGCAGTAGGAGGGATAAGCCCCTTTAATAGTCCACTGGTTAGCCCAAACACACAACACTTCTTTTTATTATTTTAACAGTTGGTCTTCCATTAGACAGGTTTAAAGACAATTAAAAGAGTGCACAAAGACATCTTATAAACATGTGCTAACCAGCATGTTATCAGAGAATATTAAACACTTAGTTATGAAATTCTGCAACATGTCACAATATTGAAAGACCTGGTGCTGCAATCTTGGCTCAGTATTTGAATATCCATATGTAACTGAGAGAACAGCTGCTTTCAATTTTGCACCTGTGAATGGGAAATGAATGAATCATGCCTGACAGTTACTATACTGAGGCAACATGTTATTTTGCTCTTATTCATATTAGAAGTTATTCTTGGGTTTTCCAGAATATCACAGATTGCATCAAGTTGCGTATGTATTTGCTAATGATCTGCTGAACCATCCTTTAAGTTAAGAGCTAGACAGAAGGACAACATTACAGAACAACAGAAGAAACATTTTTTTGAGATATGTTTTCAAAACATTCACTAATTCAATTTGATCTTGGATTTATATGTTACATATGTCTCCCTTTCCCAAAAGTCTTGCCTGTGACTGTCTCATGGAGGCAGTTATAAACACTGTTCCTCCTCACATTTTAATCCCTCTTAGAAGTTGGTATCCTTTATGGAGTTAAGATCCTGGTTTTAAGATATTTGAGCATGAGAGAAAGAACGAATTTGCATTTATATAGCACACTTCATAACTTGAGATGTCCCAAAGCACTTCAGATTCACTGAATAGTTTTGAAGTGTAGTTACTGTTATACTGTAGAAAATGTGGTGGACAATGTGGGGATGGCATGGTCTCTTGATCTGTAATGCACTGATGACCCAATAGTTTATTTTAATAATATACATAGACCATCCAAGGTACCAGGGACATCTCAGGACTGCAAAATAGTGCTGAGGTCTTTTATATCCAATGAGAGGGAAGACAAGACCTTAGTTAAACAGCACACCACAAAATAGCACTTCTGACAGAACAGCACGCCCTCAGCTCTACCTCCAAGTTGTGCTAATAGAATCAGAATCAGGTTTATTATCACTGACTTACATGTCATAAAATTTGTTGTTTTACAGCAGCAGTACAGTGCAAAGATGTAAAATTACTATATCAAAATAAATAAATAGTGCAAAAAAAGGGATAACAAAGTAGTGTTCATGGACCATTCAGATATCTGACGGAGGAGGGGAAGAAGCTGTTCTTAAATCATTGAGTGTGGGTCTTCAGTACCTCCTCTCTGATGGTAGTAACGAGAAGAGGGAATGTCCCGGGTGGTGAGGGTCCTGAGTGATGGCTGCCGCCTTCTTGAGGCACCACCTCTTGAAGATGTCCTCAGTGGTGGGGAGGGTTGTGCCCGTGATGGAGCTGGCTGAGTCTTCAACCCTCTGCAGCCTCTTGCAATCCTGTGCATTGGAGCCTCCATACCAGGCTGTGATGCAACCAGTCAGAATGCTCTCCACTGTACATCTATAGAAATTTGCAAGAGTCTTTGGTGACATACCAAATCTCCTCAAACTCCTAACAAAGTAGAGCCACTGGCGTGCGTTCTTTGTAATTGCAGCAACATATTGGGCCCAGGATAGATCATCTGAGATGTTGACACCTAGGAACTTGAAGCTGCTCACCCTTTCCACCACTGACCCCTCAATGAAGACTGGTGTGTGTTCTCCTGACTTCCCCTTCCTAAAGTCCACAATCAACTCCTTGATCTTGTTGACAATGAGTGCGAGGTTGTTGCTGCGACACCACTCAACCAGCCAATCTATCCCACTCTTGTACGCCTCCTCGTCACCACCTGAGATTCTACCAACAACAATAGTGTCATTGGAAAATTTATAGATGGTGTTTGAGCTGTGCTTAGCTACACAGTTACGAGTGTAGAGCAGTGCGCTAAGCATGCATCCTTGAGGTGCGCCTGTGTTGATTGTCAGCGAGGAGGAGATGTTATTACTGATCCACACTGGCTGTGGTCTCCCGATAAGGGTCAAGATCTTGTTGCAGAGGAGGTACAGAGGCCCAGGTCTTGAAGCTTGTTGATTAATACTGAGTGGATAATGGTGTTCAATGCCGAGCTGTAATCGATAAACAGCAGCTGGGGCATATGTTTTGCTGTTGTCTAGGTGCTCCAAAGCAGAGTGGAGAGCCAGTGAGATTGCATCTGCTATAGACCTGTTGGGCAGTAGGCAAATTGCAGTGGGTCCAGGTCCTTGCTCAGGCAGGAGTTAATTGCAGCCATAACCAACCTCATAAGCACTTCAGCACAGTAGATGACGTTGAGGCAGCTCACCCTGCTCTTCTTGGGCACCTGTATGATTGCTGCCCTTTTGAACCAGGTGGGAATCTCAGACTGCAGTATTGAGAGGTTGAGGATGTCCTTGAACACTCCAGCCAGTTGGTAAGCACAGGTTTTCAGTACCCAGCCAAGTACACCGTTGAGGCCTAACGCCTTCAAGGGTTCACCCTCTTGAAGGATGTTCTGACATCAGCCTCTGAGACACAGTTTCTGCTCAACAGAGCTAAAGTCCATGCTGTAGGACTTGAACCCACAACATAGTGATTCAGAGACAAGAGAGGAGCCATAGCCAACACATAAATGTAGGGGATTAATCTGTTTACATCTAATTCCCTCTCACCACCACCTCAATCCCAGTGTACAAACACCTGCCAACAACTAAAACCCTGGCTGACTTTTCTATTTAAATATGCTTGGTTGTTTTGAATGTTTTGGTGCTCAGCTACTGGAAATGGCTCAGGAAATGGGGGATTGATCTGTCCTAGGAGAAAGAACATTTAAACTTATCTTCATGCTGTCAGTTACTGGGAGTGAAAAGTTTTGTTATATAGCGCCAATATGGAAAAATATACTTTTCTAAATATGCTTATTGTGCCATTGTGCTTTACATATGCTTTGCTACCCTTAATACCATATCAAGCCATCTCATCAATAGAACAACCCCGAAGAATGTCTATACATGTGATGGACAGAAAAATGGGGAACTACTCACTTACTCGTATGGTTTTCTGGTCTGCCTCCAAATCCCATCATTTTTAAACTTGTCAAATCCCTGGTGTGCAAGCAGTACCAAATCTCAGATGTTAAGACTGTGTTCAAATCTCTGCAGAACCTTTGCTCTCTCTATCCTTCGAACCACCATCACAGCCCCTGTCCTTCCCAACTTTAACAAACTCTCCTGTCTTTTATAAATTCCACCCCCCACTTCACCCATTGTGCCAACTGTTCCTTTGGCTATCAAGGGACAGCACCAGAGACCAGGGTTCAATTCCAGCCACTGTCTGTACGGAGTTTGTACATTCTCCCTGTGTCTGCGTAGGTTTCCTCTGGGTGCTCTGGTTTCCTCCCACATTCCAAAGGCGTAGGGGTTAGGAAGTTGTGAGCATGCTATGTTGGCGCCGGAAGCGTGGCAACACTTGCGGGCTGCCCCCAGAACACTCAAGATGTATTTCACTGTGTGTTTTGATGTACATGTGACTAATAAAGATCTTATCTTATGGAACTCCTCCCAACCCCCCAAAGCCCTCTGCAAGACCATGGCATCATCCTGATCACCCTGCAAATATCCAACCTAATTTATATTTCTTTGGTTTAACCACACATCTTTACATGAGTTCTTGAAGTGCTTCAAGTGATTTCTACTGATGTAGGTGCTGTATAAATGCAAATTGTTTTTGCTCCAAGAAGAACTGGCAATATTATTAAATAAAAATTTGCTGTAAATAAAAGTAGCTTGCTTGAACCTTAACCAAGGCATATGATTATGTGATCAGAAGAGAGATTCCGTGAACTAGAAGTACCAAATCTCGGAATCAATCCTTAAATGTCATCCCACTACTTTTAGAATCCATAACAAAAACCCCCAACAAAAACAGAAAACACTCTCATGCTCTGTGTTACTTTTAATTCACCTTCAGTAAAGTTATATCAATTAAGAGGAAAAATAACTGTATTCTGCTGGCGTTGACAGATCACCCACTGCACCTTATAACTAATGCTTCACTTTCGTTGGCCGTTTCTTCTTCAACTCTTCCTTGTGTCGTTGCTTCCTTCTCTTCCCTCCTTCTCTTTGGCCTGCGAAAACAACATCATTTCATTACCCTGCCTGTCAGACTTTAAAATTATATTGCAGTTTACCAGAGAAAGGGTGACAGACATTTAGGAATCTCGTCTGCAAACTGAGTCACTTGTTAATTTTAAATCAGAGGCTGGTTGTCTTATGTTAAGTGTTAAGGGAGTTAGGTCACAGATCACCCAAGATATCACTGAATGGCAGAACAGGCTCAAGCTGCTAAATGGCCTTGTTCATGTTACTGATCCAGCAAAATACTACTGCATCACTATAAGACTTGCCAAGTTGTAAGTGACCAATAGAAACAATGAGTTACATAAATTATAAAGTACAGAGCATTTGGTTCCTTATTCTTAACCTGAAACCTGAATAGCTTTTATTTTTGTAGGTGTTAACAGCTGTTTAAACCATGCTGGGAAAAACTCAGCATGTCAGGCAGTATCAGTGGTGACAGGAACAGAGTTAACATTTCAGATCATCTTTCCATCAGAATTCAGAAAGTTAGAGTTTTTAAAATAGCTTTAAACTGCAGAGAAAAAGGGAAAGCTAGGGAGAACAAAAGGGAAGGTCTGTCAGAGTGGAAACCAGGAGAAACTGAATAACAGAGGAAGTGGTGGTGCCAGCTGAATTGACTAGCAAGTAACAAACCGTATATCTGGGGAAGGTGTAAACAGAAGAAAATCTAAAATTACCAGAGAGGAGTGAAGGGGTTGGGGGGAGGGAGGGAGGGAGGGAGAAGGAGCGAGAGAAATAGAGAGATAATAAATCTGAATGAGATACAAAACTAGACTGAGTTATTATCTACAGTTGTTGAATTCAGAAGGCTATATTGTTCCTAGTTAGAAGACGAAATGCTGTTCCTCAGGCTTACATTTGGTTTTGTTGGAACATTGCGGGAAGCCAGAGTTCAGAGTGATCATGGGATAGAAAATTAAAGTAACAGGAACTTACAGAGTCGTCCTTACAGAGTGTATGGAGGTGTTCTGTGAGCAATTGCCCACTCTGTATTTGGTTTCCAGCATTTTCTATTTTTTATTTCAGATCTTCAGCGTCTGCGGTATGCCATTTTGTAGCTCTTTGTACATTCATTTTAAGTATCCCTTCCAAATTTTATCATTCCTCTCCCTTTGCATTGCCAGCAATATAGCTCCAAAGTAGGAAGCAGACTTTGAGATCCTTACTAAACTCCTGACAACTTTATTTTGTTAAGCCCTGTAAATATATGAACAATAAGCAGAAAGCAGAAAGCAGAAACCCTATATGATGCCATGTAGAAATTAGGTTGCTGATGGCCTATTTAAGCAATCTCCCACCCTCCCATGTATATCCCCCATAACAAAAGCACAGAGGATTTGGCCAAAAGCAAAGGGATAGCATAACTCATAAATTATCCTGCACTGGCTTACTAATGTCAATGCATTTCCTTATAAACCACCACTAAATGCTTGCATACCAGCAGAACTACATCTGAGAAAATATACCGTAAGTTGTGAAAGATCTGAATTATTTATTCATCAATTAAAAGCCAGAAGGAAGATGCGGCTGAATACTATGATCACCTGCAGCTGACTTGGATTACAGTTGCTCCCTGGCTAGCATTCCTTGCACCTGCACAAATGAGACCTTCCCTGAAGCTGGCTGGCGATTGTTTTACTGTACATCTTTCAGTTGAACAAGTTGGAAACCACCATCTACAGTTGTAGAGAGGTGGGATCACAGGTAGAGAGGCTGACAGGGGCTCCCTAATTCTAGTGAAATATAGTAGACTAAGGTTGATATTGTTCCAAAATACACAGTTAAGTTAGCCATGTGAAATAGGCATGCACAGGTATATTCAAACACACACGTGCACACACTCTCTCACACCTCTCTGGTATGCCCAAGTCTCCAAAGGCCCTTTGATGCTCTGTTTTCCTTAACAAAACAAAAATGTCTGGCCCTTTTCTCTTATATCACAGACTCACTGGTCCTGTTGGGCAGAGGTAAATTTTAGAATCAGGGATTGCATTGCTTTTGAAGTCCCCACTTAAGCAGAAAACTGCAAAGGAAATAGTAAATTTCGGAGTAATCAGGATATAAAAATTACCTTTTAATCACAGCAAACTAATTTCTAATAGCACAGGAAACCTACCTGACAAAAGCTAGGGCTTTGCATAACGTTGGTTAAACTAGGACTACATTAAAATTAGAGTCTGGTAATTCATGTGGGAAATCAAAAAGCACAGAGGCTGGTGAGAAACATGAAATACTCTCCCCCAACAGATAGATGTTGGGAACATTCAAGCTTTCAAGACTGAGATAGATTTCTTACTATTTCCAAATTTCTTTACTAGAAAATCTGTGGATCACAAAGGATATGCACCTGAAGGTTGGCAAACCATTCCAACTTCCCAGTAGTCAGCATTATGATGATTTTAGAATAGAAGCAGGGATCAGGAATACTGAAGCAGACCCAGAATACAATGAACACAATAAAATGGATCATCAGGAGAGATTGGGATATTATTTTTCAGAAATATGACCGATTTTATATCAAATAAAAATTGTAGAACTTATAGCATAGAGGCCATTCAGCACATCCTCTGAACATTTGTGTGAGGTTTCACATTTCAAAAGCATTTCAGAGTGCTTTCTATGCCACAGATTTCTCCAAGGCCTGTTGTATTTCTTCTGATACCAACAGTTACCACACCACATTTAGATATTTAAAGGGAAGATTCTCTTTACCCTGAGTTCAGAAACAATATTCCTTTTAGTTTAAATTAGTACTATCACTTGAATTGATAGCCTTGTTTGGTAATGGATGCTCTAAACTTACCAGAAAGAGCAAGGCCAGAGCTAAGTTTGCCCATATGAGAGATACTAAACAATAGTGGTAGACCTTATCTAGAACACTGTTCCTATTTTAGTCAGAGCCCAATTGCTCAGTGTTTTTCTCTCCCATCTCGTCTTGTGTTCACACCTGCTATGTTGGAACTGGCTGCTTCGTCTGGGACACTGTAGACCATTGTTGGTGATCCGACATCGTCATCGTCTACCACGTGATACTGGAAGTCGTGCTTTGGGTAGGACATGGAATGCTGGCGTGAAGAGTGGGTGTAAGACGAATGACCTGGCAAGGCCTGCTGTCCTCGCTGTCTAAGCTCCGATGCTAAGGCATGTTCATCTTCAACTCCTACAAGAGAATGCACAGTGCAAATTCATCAATACAATTTCACCAATGTAGAATTATCAAGCACTTTCTAAAACAATAAATCATATTGCATTTCTCCTTTGCCTTTGCAGTTGAGCCAAAATGTTAAGACTACAAATTTCATTCAAAGATGACCATAAAATCTAGATTGATGGTTCAGTCCACTACTAAGGGAATGCAGTACGGTGGCAGGAGTAAAGTTTCAGATGAGAAATTAAATCTAAATGGTTTTTTCATGTGAATCCAAAAGATCCTATGGCAATACTTGATGAAGAGAAGTTCTTGCAGGGTTCCGCCAATATTTATTTCACAACCAACGTCACAAATAAACAAATAATTTGGGTATTATCTCATTAGATTTCATAGGGTCTTGTTGTGTACAAACTGGATGCTACATTTCCCACAGTACAACAAATATACTTCATGGACTTGCTTTGACTGTGAAGTCATTTGAAATAAACTGACATCATTAAAGAAGCTACATAATTTCTTCTTGATACTTGTGCTAAATTTGTGGACAGTTTATAAAATTTCCAACCTGATCATCACAGTGCATGAACCCTTCCATCAATTGTTTAATTTTGAATTCAATTTAAAGAGAATCAGAATCAGAACTATTATCACTAACATATGTCATAAAATTTGTTGTTTTGCGGCAGCAGTACAGTGCAAGACATAAAGACGTAGACTGTATGTCACATTATGTAGACTATAATCTCAGATTCCACTTGGTATTTCCACAATGAGTGCAACATATACATTTATATCACTAATCGATCCTGATATACTTTCTGAACATTTTAATTATTCAAGAGCCATGCTTAACGAATGAAACATAAGACACAAGTTAATGCATACCCAGCAAAAAAAAAACATACTTAAGATTTTACTCTTGGTATTTTTCAGAAATCATGGATGATACTTGCGATTAATCACATTTCCACTCCCATAAGAAGTCTTAAACAATTTGGAGCTAGGAATCACAAGCACAATGGCTAAAGTTGTGGATGATACAAAATTTAAAAAGATGGTAATGTTTTGTTCTCACTGCTCCTCCCCCTTTCTCTGCATCAAATACTAGAGAGCATAACTTTAACCTGAGAGGGGGGAAGTTTAAAGGGGATATGTGTGTTAAGTTTTTTTTACACAGAGGGTGGTAGGTGCCTGGAATGTCCTACTAGGGCAGTAGTGGAAGCAGATATGATAGTGGCATTCAAAAGGCTTTTAAGTGGGTACATGAATATGCAGGGAATGTAGGGATATGGATCATGTGCAGGCAGATGGGATTAGTTTAGTTTGGCACTATGCTTGGCACAGACATCATGGGCCAAAGGGCCTGTTCCTGTGCTGCACTGTTCTTTGTTCTATCTCATAACTTGCTTCATCATCTATTTGTGACCTGTTTCATCTTGAGCTGCTGAGTATTTCCAGAATATTCTGGTTTATTACATTAGGTCAGCACCTTAACTGCATTTTCTTGCCTTGTATGTAACCTTTAATACCACTGTCCAACAAAAATCAATCAATGACAGTTCCAAAATTTTCAGTTCAGTCTCAGCAGTTTTTACTGGGAGAGAGTTCCAGAAATGGACACAAAAATTCTCGCAAAAACAGAGCTAACTTTTCAGATCATAACCCTGGAGTCCTGAAGAAGGGCTATTGACCTGAAGCAACAAACAATCTGCTGGAAGAACTCAGCAGGTCAGGCAGTGTCTGTGGGAAGAAAGGAATTTTCGATGCTTCAGGTCGAAACCTGAATGTTAGCTCTGTTTCTCTATCCACAAATAGTGCCCAGCTTCCAGATCATCGCAAAATTTTTTCATTGTTATTTTACGTAATATTTCTAATTTTGCTGATGACACAAAACTAAATGAGAATGTGAGTCAACGCTGAATGGGAAAAGTTGCAGGAGGATTGAAATATACTTGGGATTAATGCAGACAGGCAGTAGATGAAATTCAAAGGAGAGAAATTCAATGTGCTACACATGGGGAAAAAAAATCCAGGGGGCAACAATTAGCAAAATGGAAACAAATGCACATAAAGAATGAAAAATCTGACCATCTTGATTCATGAAAAGTTTCCGCTTTTGGGAAATTGAAAAGAGTAGATAAAGTAGTGAAACTAATTCATCTCATCCAGATCTAAAAAAGATACCTGCACTTGAACTGAGGAAATTCAAATTATTTCAGTGAGCAAGTAATCTATTTGGAGGAGATGTTAAAACACACTCCAAGAGGATAACATAGAAATTGGTGGTGCTAATTCATTCAAATACAAATTAGATAGCACTTTTCCTAAGGTACTATTCTAGGATCCAAATAATGGTGTATCATGCTTGGGAGGAACAGATTATTTTGGACTCAGAGATCCAAAGGCTTGGGCTCCTCATGTTTTTCTTGTTTCATACCTGGATCTGTTGTAGACTGATTGATAGACCTTGATTCCTTTAAAAAATCAGTGAAGTCATTGTCATTGCTACGTGGATGATTCACTCCTCCATCTCCACTAAAACCCAGTTCCCTTCTCCCGGCAGTGTGCAACCTGCAGGTGATGTGACATCTTCCCTTCCCACCACCAACAGACACAAACCAGATGGAGCAACAATTCACTTGTACCCCTGTCAAATTCATATACTGTATTCAGCGTTCACAATGTGAAATTGTCTACTTTGGAGAAAGCAAACACAGATTGGGTGACCACTTTGACGAACACCTTCATTCAGACTGCAAGATTAACCCTAAGATCCCAGCTGCCTCTCACTTTAATTCTATATCCCACTCCTGCTCTGGTCTTCTCGGTCTTTGGCCTCATATTGTTCCAACGAAGTCCAGCATCAACTCCAACACAACCATTGCATCTTCTGACTTGGCATACAACAGCCCACACAACAGTAAATTCAACAATTTCAGATAATTAGCCTTTTCAGTCTGTATTGGAACTGCCCAGTTCTAACTTCAGGTTATCAACCAAAAACATTAACACTCTTTCTCTCCTCACAGATACTGCCTAATCTGCTGACTATTTCCAGCATTTTCTGTATTTTTCAGATTTTGAACGAGTGCAGTGTTTTGTTTCTCCTTTGTGTGTCTTAGATTCAGCACTTTTTTTCCTTTCTTTTCTCTCTTCCTTTGTTTTCATTCATTTCCTTTAATAACATCTTCTCCAAGCAGATTATCTGCAATTAACAAGGCATCACTACATGTGCCATTGTCTCTCTTGGTCTCCACTCTATAACAGACATTCCCTCTGCCAATGAATAGCCCACCTTTGAGGTCCATTATATTCAAGAACCTACACCTCAAAAATTTCCTTCCAATGACTTTCTGTCCTCTTTATAATGTTTTGCTCATCTTTTCCAAAATCTCCTTATGTGGTTTATTCATACCTTGAAGGAGCTACATAAACATTGTTTGGTCCAACCTTGAGATACCAAATCCTGGAGTTTTTATAGAGAGAGTCTGCACCCTTCTGGTACATTGCTTGCTAGACAGCTATCACTTGACACTTGCTGGATTCTAGCAACCAGTTGCAGGAAGAAAATGCACAGCAAATAAAAACCGGATTGTTGATGGAATATGATAATTTACAAAACAAAACTCACACCCCCTCCCCCACCTCTACTGCAAAAAAAGTTTTTTTTCAACTACTACTGATGGCAAAACTTACTTGACAGAATTATAGTTTTGCTGCATGGACTTTTTAAAATTTTACCTTATTAACAAAAGTAATGACACTGAACAACTTAACCAGCAAGACAATTAGATTATTCAAAATGATCCATAGGTTAATACATCTAACAGGTGGATGAGCCATACAGATCAGGAAGGTTCAATCAGATAAATGATCCGTTTCAGCCTGGTGAACAGAACACTATTATTGGCCATCACAAACAAACAAAGAAAATACTGCAAACACACAGCAAGTTAGGCAGCATTTGTGGGAAGTGTAAATGAGTTAACATTTCAGGTCAATTACTTCATCAGAACAAACTATTATTGACCTCAGGTTAGAAACAAAGGAATACAAGTAGCCTATTTAGTCCCTTGAGTCAGTTCTGTCTTTCACTTAGATTGTGGCTCACCTGTTATTTAAATTTACTTATCCACCTACTTTGATTCTGTAACCCACAATGCTTTTGCCACACTAAATCAATCAATCTTAATCTAAAACAAGAAAACCTGTTCCTGATCAAACTCTAGCAATCCATGTTAGAAATACTTGTTGTGCAGGTAAGTGAGGAGAAAGTCAACAGTGATTGATGATAGGGGATCAGGGTGAAGACTAGGGCAGGGTCAGTTTGGATGCCGATTGTACAATTCCCAAGGCTGGGATCATGCATAACATAAATGACCACCTGTGTAAGTTAATAGATGGTCTCTGGGATCTGTACACTGCAAAGATTCACTCACTGTAAGAGAGAAGGGGAAAGAATTTGTTCCAAAACTGTGAAGGTTTTACAACACAATGAAATGGAAAATTATAACTGTCAAATCTATTGGGAGACTTGCTCCTATTAACTTGGTATCCTACCTATCAATACAACAAGGACACAGAAAAGCTTTTAAAACCAAGCATCTGTACTGAGAAACAACAATTAAATCCTAACTCTACACTTTAGGGAAAGTGATGCTTATTTTGTGAAATCATCAGGCTGAACTTTGCTCTCATTAAATATAGGGAGATAATTTCTAAGTGTTTCAAGTACTTTGTAACTGATGCATTGAATGAATATTACACATGATAATGAATAGATGTTGCTCTGGTGTCTAGAATATATATGCAAATAAGATATGAAATTGTCAGATATACTATTAAATAGGATTGACTAGATTATGAATAAAATCCCACACAACCTTTGCATAGCAATGTACTACTAATTAACCTCAGAGACGTTGCTTTAACTTGAAAGGCAGCATACTAATGAGATACAATTTCATATTGCTCAAAAATTTCAAGACAAGTAATAATTCAGTTGTCTATTAAAATTGCACTTGCATTCTTAGCAAAACAATAGCGACTTATCTTATGCCATATGACATTTAAATTAAAATATAGAGCACACAGAGATTATAAAGGCAATTTTGCATTTTCTGAAAGGTGAGGGAGGACTATTATAAACACAAATAATTATTTTGGACCTGTTCCAATCAAGTTCCGAATGAAACACAGGGAAGGCACCACATTCATACATTTCAGATTTCATATATAATGGAACCTAACAATTGGAACTTAATTACTTTGATGAGTTTTGTAATTCATGTCATTTATTCACATGCCCTATTTGCATCTGGAAACTGCATATTCTGCATGAACTAATTTGCCACATTGAACTAGATGCTGTGAATTTTGTAGATTTTTGCTTGTGGATGAATTTTCTATTTTTTTTTCAAATTGACCCTTTTCTATCCTGGAGGCACTGGTTCCTGTTTGAATACTGTTCCCTGGTTGACAGGGACTATCAATATTATCCATTTAACAAGGGTAAGCCCTTGAAGTTGGTTACCCACTACTTGTCCACAGAAATTGTGCAAAATATAGATATTTTATTAGTTTTAATCCATCTTCAGTCTTTGATAGGGTTGGCCATACAATCCTCCTCCAATTACCCAGCCACTAAAATTGTCCACGTGTGGTCAATTGATTTTTCACAGCTTATAAAACTAGACTAGGTGGACATTCTCTTTCTATACAGTGGGCTGGATCCATAGTATTGGCTAATCATATTTGTATAGTAGGCTAAATTTTGTTCAAGATTTACAAAGTTTTCACTTTCCGTGTAGTGTATTAGTACAACGTTAATAAACCACAGTGAAAACAGTGAGTACTGGCAACATTTTCTCCCTAAGTGGTCTATGAAACGGTGCTCAGTATTTACAGCTGCAGTTATTCAAGCATGGACTGCAGCAAATGTCACACTAAGCAAACATTTCCTTAGCAACCACCCAGCCACCAATTGAAATGAGATCCAAATTAACCAGTTAAAATAGTTCCTGCAGTTGCCATCAAGATAAGGCTGCAGGAAATGATTAATTTACTAATATGATGCTACTACAGGTTCCATTCTTGAGAACTGTTTGTAACCTGAACAGTTAGCAAGTCGGAAATGCAGCCGACCAGCAATATACTTAAATAACATAGAAAGCATCCTATTTGGATGTATCACAGCTTGGTACGGCAACTGCTCTGCCCAGGACTGCAAGAAACTGCAGAGAGTTGCGGACATAGGCCAGCGCGTCACGGAAACCAGCCTCCCCTCCTTGGTCTTTACCTCTCGTTGTCTTGGTGAAGCAGCCAGTATAATCAAAGACCCCACCCACCCGGGACATTCTCTCTTCTCTCCTCTTCCATCGGGTAGAAGATACAGGAGCCTGAAGGCACGTACCACCAGACTTAAGGACAGCTTCTACCCCACTGTGATAAGACTATTGAACGGTTCCCTTATACGATGAGATGGACTATGACCTCACGATCTGCCTTGTTGTGACCTTGCACCTTATTGCACTGCATTTTTTCTTTACCTGTACTACATCAATGCACTCTGTACTAACTCAATGTAACTGCACTGTGTAATGAATTGACCTGTACGATCAGTATGCAAGACAAGTTTTTCACTGTACCTTGGTACGAGTGACAATAATAAACCAATACCTATACCAATAAAAACACAGGCCAACCAAGGGTACATGTAGTTTAACCAGGGCATTTAACTTAACTATTCAGATATTGCCACAAACCGAGTTCCCACATGGCAGAAAATGCCTGCAGCCCCACAGCAACCGGCAAATCCATCCCGCCGGTCTCCCAAAAGCTCATCGTATGTATGGGCTGTACATGTTGGGCATCCATAACCTGGAGGGGACCTGTACCTGTCATCTCATCTTAACTAGAGGTAATTACCATCCAGATTTGTATCAGTTTCCTTTAGTTTTAACTCTTCCTGATGTTTCACATGATAGTTACATGGTGTAAAAAAATAAAAACTCTGGAGTTAAAACAATTAATATTTTTAGTGAATAAAGACAATATGCTTATTTTGGCTTCACTTTCAGAACATAAGCAACAGGAGCAGGACAAGGAATTTTATGAGAGATATGATTAATATTCAGTAGATTGATCCAAGTCAAAGCAGGGAGGTAACTTAAATGGTAAGCACTTTATGGTTTAGGTTGCCTGTTAATCAAGTAATGTAGGATATTTTAATATCCAGCACACAGACTGTATTTTGGCTGAGCAGATCATGTTCATGGCAATTTGAAATGTTCTATCAAGGAGGGCAATCGATTTACTTTGGCTTCTCATTGCTGCTTCAATTGTTTAATAGTCTCCTAAAAGCAGGTCATAGCTAATAAAGAGGATTAGCAGTTTTCCCTTTCAATTGGCTGGCGCTTTTATGGATGATTATACTTAAATGGTAAACTGAGAACTGCAAAACAGCGTGAAAACTAGGGACATAGAGAATAGAACAGCACACCACAGGAACAGTCCCTTCGGCCCACAATCTCTGTGCCTACTATTATGCCAATCCAAACTAATTCCATCTGCTTGCACATGGTCTATATCCCTCCATTCCTGGCCTGTCCATGTGCCCGAACACATGCCCCTTAAAGGTGGCTATCATATCTACTTCCACCACATCCTGTGGCAGCACATCCAGGTATCTACAACTCTCTGGGTAAAAAAAACTTGCCTTGGAAATCTCCTTTAACCTTCTCACCCCCCCCTCACCCCACCCCCCCCCCCCATCTTAAATCTATTCTCTGTAGTATTTGACATTTACATCCTGGAAAAAGATTTTTACTGTCTACCCTATCTCTGCCTTAGGACCCTTATTTTAAAGAGAGGATTACATATGGAAGAGGAGCAGGCCATTTGGCACAACCTGTCCATGCTAGTGTGTATGCACTGATCTTTCCTTGGCTAAATCTATCAATGTAACCAACTATTTCCTTCTCCATCGTATGTTCATCCAGCCTCTCCTTCTCTGCATCTATATATTATTTGCCTTAACCATTTCCAGTGGTAGCAAGTTCCATATTCCCACCACTTTTTGGGTAAGGATTTCTGAATTCCTTATTAGATTCATTGGTAATTATTTTATTGATGGCCTCTGGTTATAACTCTTTCCCACAAGGAGAAACATTTTTTCTATGTCCACTCCATCAAAACCTATCATAGTTTTAAAGGCCTCAGTTAAGTCATCCCTCAGCTTTTGGTCCTCAAGAGGAAAGAATCCTGGTCTGTTCACCTTCCCATATTTTTCAATTCTATCCTTCCAGAAAGAAACCCAAGTGCTTGTTTAGCTTTTTTATGGATTTGTGAACCCGTAGCCTATCTTTTAATGAATAGTATATTTGTACTCTGATCCCTTTGTTCCTCTAATGCACCCAGACTTGCATCTTCCAAGGAATAAGCGACCTTCCTATTCTTCCTATCAAAATATACTACCTCATATTTACCTCCGCAAAATTTCATTTGCCATTCTGTAAGTTTACTTATGTCCTCCTGCAATTTGTCTCAGTCTTCTCAGTATTGACCATTCCCTCCAATTTGGTATCATTTATAAATTTAGAAGTTGTATTTTTGATCCAGACTCTAAACTGCTAATGTAGACTGTGAACAGCAGTGGTCTTAGCATCGATCCTTATGGAACAACACTACCTTTCTTCTTCCAAAGTGAAAAGCTACCCTTTACTCCCACTGCAATACATACAAAATGCTGGAGGAACTCAGCGGGTCAGTCAGCATCTATGGAGGGAAATAGACAGTCGACGTTTCGGGTCAAAACTCTTCATGTCCTGATGTTCAGTCCTGATGAAGGGTCTCGACCCGAAACGTCGACTCCATAGATGCTGCCTGACCTGCTGAGTTCCTCCAGCATTTTGTGTGTGTTGTTCCAGATGTCAGCATCTGCAGAATCTCTTGTGTCTCCTTCATTGTGTCTTGAAGCCAGCTAACAATCCATTCTGCTACTTGTTCCTTGGCTCCACAAACTGAGGCAAACAGAAGTAAAACCAAATGTTAAAATAGGTACAGGAGCTGAGCTGAAATCTAACAGCAATAAACAGTCAGGTATTTTGCATACTGGTTCAGCGGAACTCTAGAGCAGGGAGGAACAAACTCATAAAATACTGTGATTCCAGTTCTGTCTCCACAAAACATGCCTGATGTCCTTAGTGCTTCCAGTATTTCTGGTTCCATTAGAACAGTAACTGGTTTAACAACTGCACTGGAAATTATGGCTCAGATATTTATATCATGGTCATGTGCACATATCTTAAAGTACATAACTAACTCATGAATACTGAAAAAAAATTCATTAAACAATAGATTCACAAATTGTTTCTGAGTAACAGCAGCAAAACAAGAGAAGTTTATGGGCTCCAATAAATGGGTGTAATTGGACGGCGTGGGCTCGTTGGGCCAGAAGGGCCTGTTACCATGCTGTATAACTAAAGTTTTAAAGTTTTAAAACAATCACCCAAGTGCTAATGGAAATGTAATAGCTCATGGATAAAAGCAGATATAGCGAATACATATCCAAAGGTCCACTTATGCTGCCATGATTGGTACCGACATAGCAATGTAATCCATTTCACAATTATTTGGAAACCACAGACTGACTAAAACCTTACTCATATGATTTTGGTTTCTTGATGAGGTTTGTTTAGAAATACAGCATCAGGTAGACTTAAAATTCCAATCATAAATAAAGAGGTTTCATAATAATTCCTGCAGCCAGACACTTTTTACAAATGCCTTTTCCATTATTGGAAATGAGATTGTCAGAAAAACTTCAGTTATAACAGGGCATGTACTTAACAAGGTCAAAACCTTGCAATTTCTAAACCAATGACCTCATTACATGTTTGCTTGATTCCAATACTGTTACTGTGGCTGCCCTAAGAAAAGGCTTCTGTCAAAGTGAGCATGAAATTCTGCAGTAGACTATGTTATTTACTTTTTGAAGTTGCTTGACCTCAAAGCTGTCTCACATTAACCTTTCCATGGCAACATGAAACAAAAAGTTATTGGGATGGGAGATGTACCAGAGTGAAGAATGGGGAGATAGAACTGTTTCAGAGGAGGGAAAAAGAGATGGAAATCATGCATTTCCAAGGAGCCAGAGAGTGAAAATTTGTACTAACAAGAAATGTAAGCTAATAATCATGAAGTGTTACTGGAGCAAAAATGTAAAATAAATGCAAAAATACAGAAAAAAAATAGTTGTAGCTCCAATTACAGTGCAGACAAGCAAAAGCATGTGATGATTTAATTTCTTACTAACTGCTTTCCAACACTTAACAGTTCCAATGAAAATGAAGCAAAGCTGGTACTTGGTTTGTGCAAGGGATCTTGACCCCATCTTTGCAAACACCATACTATAACCAACAAGCATGCACTGACCAAGGGAAAATTATTCCTCAATGTTTCCCACAGCAACACAGATTGAAAAGTGATGATTTATCACTCACAGGCGCTCCAATTCACTTTGCCACTCAGCTGAATGAAGACACGATGAAAAATATCAGAAGTCAAATTGCCCCCAGTGATTTTTGTGACAAAATCACCATGCAGATCATACAAAACCTTTTAATGAATAAACTGAATTAAGACTGATATGAATTCCATGTGAACGCAGTAATATGTTTATTATAAATACTGCTGAGACCAATCTTGTCCTTTCATTGCCAAATTGGAGGAGGCTGACAATGTATCAGCTATGTGCTTTAAAATTAGATCAGCAATGACAGATAATGGCAAAGAATGACAGATTCTTGTAAAAGTCAACTGATTTAATAATACCTGGCAATGAAATGATACCTGCCACCCTATCTAGCCTAGACAACATACTATTCAAGTTCTACGCTCATTTTTACTTTTATTGACTTTTATTGCACAGAAGCAGACCATTCAGCCCAAAGACTCCATCCCTGCATTTCCACTCCAAGTCCTTGTTCATCTAATTTCCTTGATAGAAATTCCTCTAATTTCATTGCTTCCTCCCTTTTTTTTAACTATCAATGCATCAAAATTAAATGTCTCAATTATTCCTTGCGATAAGAAGCTCAATGTTCTAAACACTCTCCAGGAAAAGGTGTTTTGCCTGTGTTCCTTATTGAATAAATTAGTGGCCATCTTTCATCCTACTGGTTCTGGTTTCTTCCACATGGAAACACCTTCTCAGTGCCTGTGTCATCAAACCCTTTCAAAATGTAAAGACCTCAAGCAGCCTTCACTTTACTAGAGAAAGAAGCAACTACCAAGGTCATGAGATCGATCTATGTTCACTCTGTTACATATTCCAACTTTTGTTGTAATTCCAAACATATGTTTGGGGGTTGAGTGTTAACGTGATTGGAAAAGCTGATCTCTGTTTGTGAGGATGCCCTTCAAATACCTCGAAAATTCAAAAATGCCCAAAACTACTACAGTATGGATTAGGGCCAAAGGTAACATAGAACACTACAGCACAGTACAGGCCCTTTGGCCCACAATGTTGTGCCGACATTTTATCCTGCTCTAAGATCTATCTAACTCTTCCCTCCCACATAGCCCCCTATTTTTCTATCATTCATGTGTCTATCTAAGAGTCTCTTAAATGTCCCTAATGTATCTGCCCCCACAATCTCTGACGGCAGTACGTTCCATGCATCCACCACTTTTTGAATTGTTTTAATACTATCAAGTGTTATTACTGTGATAATATTCCATACCTACTGGGCTAGACAACCTTTGTTTTGGTGACTTTTAGGAAGGATGGGGGAGGAGTAGTTTATCTACAAAAAGTTTTTGACTAAAAAGTAAGTTTTTGACTAAATTGGACTGTGGAAAAGCAATGCAAGTTAGAGGTCATTCAAAGCATCGTTGTTACACCTGTCCAAAACCTACTGTCCTGGGATTGCTTGTGGCAACGTCAGGGAAATTAATGTCTGATTCCAGAAAAGTCCCCAACAATCGGGGAGAATCGGCAATCCTAGCACAAAAGCATTTCAGGAGGAACATGGGCTCCCCAGGTTACAGAAACCCTAACTTATGGAAATCCAACTTTACACAAATCCTTCCATAATTTTTTAAAGAATTTTTCAAGATAGTAGAGTTAATTACAGAAATGCAAACATCCTCAGGAGTTATGTAAAGGAGTAACAGCTAGTTAATTCAAAAGACAACCAGTCTTAAATAGATAACTGTTTACATGTAATATCCCTGCAGTATTTTTGTTTCTGACTTCTGGAAAATCAGTTTATGGATAGTTCATGGCTGAAAAATATAATTTTTCAGCCATGCCCTTCTACCTTCCTCTGAAAAAAATATTTTAACAACTCAACCACAGACTTTTACCACTATTTCAAACTTGTAATAATGGTGGCCATTTTAAAATACACTAATGATAACAAAACAAAAGGTCACTGCATTCCACTTAAGAAAAGACTGCTGTATATAGAACAAGCTTAGCAATTAAAGAATGGAGCTATTAGTTAAATGGGTTTCTGTAAAGTTTATTGCCAACATTGCAGTTAGGCACTCTCTCATGTGTTCTTACAGACTAGCTACCTTTACCTAAAAAACAATTTTGGAATGATTATACTTTGGCTATTTCCATACAATTCTCAATTCTGAAGTCTCGAACTTTGGGGCATCTGAAATAAAACATGTTGGAATCACTCAGCAGTTAGCCGGAGTGATTTGAGCAATTCTCCAGAACAGACTGGAATAGATCTTGTCTTGGACTGAAACTTGTTTTATTTTTAACTTGTACTAATTGGGCATACAATCTGTTTCAACGGTATCAATATGTCAGCTGTGGCTCAATTGGTAGCACTCACAGCTCTAACTCAAAAGCCTGTGTCTTCAAGTACCACAAAAATTTAGTTTGCCATCTCTGTGGGAACCTTGCATTTTCAGAGGAGATGTTAAACCTAAGCCCTGCCCATCCTTATAGCTGGATGTAAACAAAATACACTATTTCATAGAGCAGAAGAGGAGTTATTCCCATTGTCCTACCCTTTATTTATCCCTCAGTCATCATCACAAAAAATTATTATTTAGCCATTATCACACTTTTGTTTATGGGAACTGGCTTTATAAAATTGGCCCTTATGTTCCCAAGTACTTGGTTGCCTGTAAAGCACTTTGGGAGACCCGATACTGTGAAGGTACTCTGTCTTTTTTTAAGCATGAAAATTCATCCTCACCAGATTTTCATAAAGGCACCATACATGTATCAAAATGTTATATCTATCAAGATGTGACCTTCCCAGTTGGAGGATCAAAAGCAAGTAGGGGCAAGGAGATTTGGGGACAGGCATATGTTCTTGGTTTGAGTTTGTATGATTAAACCCTTTACAAATAAAAGTTGAAATAAGTTGAAAGCATGAGCTGGCGTCAAAACTTTGTAGGAAGACATTGGCCTTGTTCTTAAAGCTCAAACTTTGGTATATCTGAAATAAAACAAAACATGTTGGAATCACTCAGTAGTTAGCCCAAGTGATTTGAAAAATTTCTATTTTTATTTCAGAATTCCAGCATCTAACAGTTTTCTTTAAAATTTTCATTTGGAGCAACTGGTTCTGAAGTTAGATCTTTGCCTACATTAAAATTTCAAAACTGAAGAAGCATAAACTGGACAAAATGATGGTCAAAAACAACATAACTGAAGGAATGTTTCCCTCAAATTTATTAAAAAAGCAAAGTAAATACAATAAGATTTTAGTTTCCTTGAGGCTACAATTTGCCAGCCAGAAAGTATATTGCTGTACTCACTGATTTATACTCACTGAAAAAGCTACAACTTTGGGATTTATTTCATCTACCTTCAGTACACATACAATGGACTAAAAAGCTTTGAGGACCTAGGGATTTATATCATCTACCTTCAGATCACATACAATGGACTAAAAGGCTTTGAGGACCCATTGCTTATAACTCAGGGTACACTTAAAGCACGATAGTCTGGAATAGGTAGGAATTCCATGTGATTAAAGATTTGATAAAAATGAAAAATGGACTTTGGGCAGAAATTATTCATTGATATTATTGTCATGTACATAGGGATACTGAAAATAAAATCACTAGCTAATCTCAGTGAAGTCCCCAACAGTTGTGATATGACAAACTATCAGAAGGGAACAGGTTATACTGTGAAGAGTACCAGATCTTTGATAGCTTTTCTACTTCAGGTGGCTCACAGTAGAAATTGCAGTCATGATGACCAGACTCTACTTGATAGCTCTTAACAATCTCCCAATTAGAATGGGTTTTAGGATAGTTTCTAGTTTGAGCTGAGTGTAAGTTAGAACTTAGGGATCAAGTTTATTAACCACTGGGGTAAAGAAGCCATTATATTTTTTTAATAAAGCTGGAAGGTAAAAAAACCTAATGAACTCCATCAGAATGACTAATAAATTGACAGACAGGCCAGGATAATTAATAGGAATGCATGATTAATTCAGGTGAGTTTGTTAAAACGATACAACATGTGGCCAAACTTTGTTGAAGAGAACAGTAAAGAATCATAAACCGCAGAAAGAGGCCAATTATTCCAAGAACAAATAACAAGTTCCCCAAGGAATAGGTGGCTGCATGATGGCAGATCTTGGTTGACAACTAGTGCAGAATACTCATCCTGATCTGAAGTTTTAGATCATTCGGGAAGTCAGAATATCAAGTGGAATTTTGCATTACCTTGAAGCTTGCCTATGTGCAAAGTGTTTCTGCTTTCACTTACAAAACAATCAAACTTCAAAGGAGTTCATAGTGTGTGAAGGACTTTTGGATATGTCTGAGAGAGGTGATGCTGCATTGCAGGAATAGAGTTTCCATTGCTAGAAAGATATCAATTTCATTCTGAAAATTCCTAGGACACATCTAGTCAAGTGGCAGTCTTGAGAGCTACAAGCTTTAAAAAACTTGCAAGACATTGTTGGATTCACATAAATTAATCTTGCACTTACTTTTGCCTGTAATGGCATTAAAGTAAAAAAAACATATTTATCACCAATTAAATAATATTTTTGCTCTCTTCACAATGGCAATGAAGGAAAAAATGAATTTAAATGGAACTTTACACATCCATAAAACATCTGAATTCTGATAAAAGTGTAATAATGCAGATTCTGGAAAACTGAAATAAAGTTCAGAAAATGCCAGAACTACTCATCAGATCAGGCAGCACCTGTGTAGTGAGAAATAAAAATGTTTCAGGTGAACAGCCTGAAACATGTTACGATAAAGGGCACAGACATGAAGCGTTAACTCTGTTTCTCTGTCCACAGGTACTATCTAACCTGAGTGATTACAGCATTTTATTGAATAATATTTAAGTATAATCTCTGTGGGGGACAAAAAAAGTCAAATGCATTTATTTGGTACACTTCAGAAATACTTTATTTTTCTGTACAGTACTATACCCACAATACTCTACAGAAAAAATAAAGTATTTCTGAAGTGTTGCCACTTTCCATAGTGATAAATCCTCTGCCACACAATCTTTTATAGAAGTTTGAAGGCAGCTGGGGCCTTGGTTTAATGCCTAATCTGCAAGATGGCTCCTCCAACAGTGCAAAATTTAATCAGTACTGCACTGGAGCGTCAACCTTGATTTTTCTGCTCAAGTTTCTGGAATAGAACTTGAACCCAGTACCATCTGACTTAAAGGTGAAACTGCTACCAACCAAGCACAGCAAACACAAATAACAATTTCTGCACGATAAGAGCCATCTGAAATCTTACTTTACATAAATTATAAGTTTGCTACCAATTACTTGTTTTGAGAAACTAAAAGTCAAACCTTGGCACAGGACATTATTACGGTTGCAGAGAGTCAAATGACACAGAGTAAATGAGCTCTCTGTGCCCAAAACCCAGTTGCTTAAAGAATAAATTATTTCTGCTCTCTTACTCCCAAATGTACCAACTTTGCAAAGGCCAGAGACCGATGAGGTTACACTGTGTTGGCAACTCCTTAAATTCATCGATTAGGAAAGAGCTGCATGTAATTAAATTTGGTTTGAGGCACTTGCAGCAGTAAGTAGCATAACTATAAGCCGGTACAGATAGTCCAGGTGATGCTTATTACTACAAACAATACATTGTATGTTAATCATTTTGTTACAAAGTAGTTCTTCACTGCTGCAGGGTGAAATGTAATCAAATGTAATTTTAGCACAGAACTAATGTATTGCTTCCAATAAAAATATTCAAATACTTAACTAAATAAACAAATGCTATTGCAATCCATGTGCCTGACTTGTAATATTTATAAGGATCTGTCTACGGTTAGTATTATATAAAGTAAACCAATAATATAACATAATACTATTTAAAGTAAACCAATAATTTTTCCTGGTACACTTGCTAAAAGATTCACACTAAAAATAGCTTCAGTATGCTTCTGTTTAGAAGATCTTGCTGTTCACACACTGGCTGGTGTATATGCCGAAATAATGACAGCCACATCACTTCAGAATAATTAACTGTATGAAAGCTCATTAAGACATGCCCGTGCAAGCTTTCTGGCTACAACATGAATGCTATTATTTTCTTTCTGTAAACATTATTATCTATTGTATGACCCAGCTTAGTTTAGGAGTACTGCTCATACTTCTCCACCAAAATGACCTAAAAAAGTTCAATTTCAACATCTTTAAGTGTAAATTAGTAATAAATCCATCTACAATATCCATCTCCAATACAATCCATTTCCAAGTCATATGCCACGGGAACAGTCCATGCCGACTTCAAGCACCCATTTACACCAATTCTTTCAATTTTTATTCTCCCCACATTTCCATTAACATCACACAGATCCTACAACTCACCTACATATTGGCCAATTAACCTACTGACTTGTATGTCTTTGGGGTGTGGAAGGAAACCTAAGCACCTTGAGGAAACCAATGCGGTCATGAGTAAATCATGTAGACTCCACACTGCACCAGAAGTCAATATTCAACCCAGATTGCTGGAGCTATGAGACAGCAGCTTTACTATCTGTGTCACTGTGCTACCTCAAACAGGTGAATAAAAGAGAAGCAATGGTGAGGTGAGGGTAAGTGCTATGGACAGTAAGGCAGCTTTTGACTGAGTATGCCAACTCTGTTCACACCACAGCTAAGTGCACTCTCCACAACTGACAATGTTGCAGTTTCAGCAAGAAGTTGCTGACATCAAAAAGAGGGCACATAAAATCTTATTTATTAAATACTAGGGGTTTGTAGTCAATTGGATTATTTCCGCTGACTCACAAATGTCTGCATATTTACAGTAACTACCATGTAACAGTAATCCCCATTCGTTGTAAACCCTGCCAGGCCATCCCAAGATTATGTAATAAGGTACAACATAAATTTCTTTTGAACTGCCTGACCACTGAGCTTAATACTGCTGAAAACTGAATGTTGCTGAGGGAATTCAAACTTTCTTTATGCCAAAATCTCTGAAGGAAATTAAATATTAACAATAATAATCAAAGAAAATGAGTAAAAACCTCACATTCATTGATGAACTACATGTATGCACCGCACTAAAAAACCCTGAAAGATCAGTCCAATTCATTGCACCCCAGACAAATATCACCTTGCTCTATTTGCCGAAACTCAAGAGAATGTGCTCAAGCACAAGATGTCTTTATTAGTCACATGTGCATCGAAACACACAGTGAAATGCATCTTTTTGCATAGAGTGTTCTGGGGGCAGCCTGCAAGTGTCGCCACGCTTCCGGCGCCAACATAGCATGCCCACAACTTCCTAACCCGTACATCTTTGGAATGTGGGAGGAAACTGGAGCACCCGGAGGAAAACCACGCAGACACAAAGATTTCTAAGTGTGCTTTGCAGGTGTCCCCACCATTGCATTTAATATCTACAGGCACAAGGTGGCTGCAGTGTGTCATCCCCACAAGATTGTGTTTTCAAATCAGGATGGTATGGAGGGAAACCTGCAGAGGATGTTTTTACATGCATGCTTTCTTTGTTCTTCTCTTTCCTGGTAAAAGTTATAGATTGTCAGACTGACCTAGATGAGTAATTGCAGTCGATTTTGGCGACACGACAATGGTGGGAGAAAATGAATGTTGCCAATTGTGCCAATCAAGGTGTCTGCTTTGCCCTTTGCTACGCTTCTTATAGACTGGTAGTTCGCAGATTGCTCATGAGGCACTGACTGAATACAGCTGCCTCTGCTTAAACGATGCTGTAATCTAGCAAGTGCAAGTGCTTGCATGAGATAGAGTGACAAGCTCAAGACATCCTTTGTCAAGGGAAGGACATTGTTGGAAGGATAGTGATCAAGTTTCAGTGCCTTCTCCAAGCCAATATCTCCAGTTTTGAAGCCCTAACTACTGTCAGTCAGCTACATTGGGAATGCCACGTCACTCACATGCACAACATTAGACTTGCGGGAAAGGCACTATTACAAAATCCGTCATGGGGGAATTACCAGGTGGTCAGAGAAAAAGATTCAATGACATGCTCTCCTGGATGCATGCAGCTTCAACAACATTCAAGAAGCTCAACACCATATACGACATAACACCCTGCTTGATAAGCACCCCATCCACAACCAGTCGCTCACTCCACCACCAACAAACAGTAGCAGCAGTTTGTACCAGATGCAATGCAGCAACTCGCAAAGACTCCTTATACAGCACTTTCCAAACTCACAACCTCTCCCAGCTAGAAGAAGGGCAGCAAAAGCATGGGAACCCCACCAGCCCCCTGGAAGTTGCCATCCAAGGCACAACACCATCCTGACTCGGGAATCGCTGTTCTTTCACCATTCCTGTGTCAATATCCTGGAAATATCAGAGTATTGTGGATATACCCACACCTCAAGGACTGCAATGGTTCAAGATGGCAGCTCACCGCCATTTTCTCAAGGGCAATTAGGGATGGGTAATTAAATATTGGCTCAGCCTGCGAAGCCCACATTTTAAAAAAAAGGCAACAATTCCACTGATTCCTGGAAATCTGCCGTCCACGAATGCTCAAAGTAGAGAAGGCACATTCAGGATAGTATTGAGAACCTCCAGTCTATACATTGGGAGCACATGGAGCTCTATGTAAGCAGCAGGAGAGCTCACAGTCTATCCACCCACTTGCCCCATCAGGCACCTCCTACTCATTTATGAAAGAGCCTGCTGTTCTACTATGGCCTTATTAGTCACCTCAGAACTACAAAACCAAAGTGGAAGCAAGTCATCCTTAACCCCAAGGGACAGCCTAAGAAGTAGTAGTACAATATATAGGACTATTGAAGACCCCTTCTAATTTTGATGATTAAGAATAGACTGATTTGGCAGTAATCAGACAGAATGGGTTTTTCCTGCTTTTTGGGCAACAGGATGTACCTGGGATATTTTCCATGTTGTCAGGTAGATACCAGTAACTGAACTGGAATAGCTTGGCTAAAAGTGTAGCTCGTTCTAAAGTACAGGTCTTCAGTAATACAACTAGATTGCTTGGTCCAACAGCCATTGCTGCATACAGGACTCTCAGCTTTCTTGCTATCAGGTGGAGCGCCAAGTCAGCTAAAGATTGGTTTTGTGATAAGACCATAAGCTATAGGAGAAGAATTAGGCGATTTGGCCCATTGAGTATGCTCCGCCATTCAATCATGGCTTTTTTTTCAACCCTATTCTCCCACCTTCTCCCCATAACCCTTAACTCCTTTACCAATCAAGAACCTATCAATCTCTGCTTTAAATACACCCAACAACTTGGTCTGCACAACCCTCTGTGGCAACAAATTCCACAGATTCACCATCCTCTGGCTGACGAAATTCCTCCTCATCTCAGTTTTAAAAGGACGTTTAGGATCTGAGGCTGTGCCCTTGGATCCTAGACTCTCCTACTAATGGAAACATCCTCTTTATGTCCACTCTATCGGGGCCTTTCAGTATCCTGTAGATTTTAATGATAGAGGGGGATCTCACAAGAAAATCAAGATGGACTATTCAATTAGCAGTTCTGGCTGAACATGATTATGAATGTCCCAGCTTAGTCTTTGACCCTGCTATCACCAACAATGACGACGCTTCTCTTCTCATCTGTTTAGTTTACCAGTACCATTCATAACAACTAGATGCAGGATTACAAGGCTTGCATCTAATTCATTGGTCATGGAAGTGCATGCTTTCCCCTCCTCTGCCACCCCATCACATTTTACTTATTTTCCAAGTACAACAGTGTGCTGCCTAATTTTATTTTAGATACACATGGTGTTAGTCCAGAATGTCTGAGCAAAAAATACTTAATTTTCCAAGTACAACAGTGTCCTGCCTAATTTTTTTTTAGGTACACATGGTGTTAGTCCAGAATGTCTGAGCAAAAAATTGTGACATTTTTTAGATTTCTGGAAGGTGCATAATCTTTGGAAGTTTACTAATTTCTATATTTGCATTGCATAATGTACATGGTTTTTGTTGCTTGATTAAAATAGAAACAAATTCTGTGAAAATATTAAAGTGCACCAGACTATTAACCAGAAAGGCCTAAATTTAGAAGCAGTGCATCCCCTGGTGGTGGACCTATGTTACAGCGTACACCTTTCTGCAGACAATTTTCTTCTTCAGAGACAAATGTAAATTTTAAAATCAGGCACAAATTCAGCTCTGTAAACCAATTTCAACATTTTCTCATCACAAGTATCCTAAGATGTGGCTTATGTTAATACTTATGTTGAATATTGTCTTTGTTACTACATTTAAAAAAAAATGAATCTTTGCACATGCCTCATTTATTATGGGAAGTGGGTGGCATCTCCCTTCATCAACATAAGATTATACCTATAATAAGGAGAACCCAACACCTGACTTTGGGAAAGAGAAATTAAGGCAAGTCTCATATCAGGTTAACTGAAAAGATTGTAAGAAATGCCACACAACTTTTGCAAGAAGATTGGGAAAGTAGTAAAAGTAGTACTGGGTAAAATTCAGAAAGATTAAGAATGACTTAACAGGAAACTATGCCCACTTCTCAAACAAAGGCCTGCAAACTAACATTGGAGTTGCTCTCTGACATGGTTCAGAAGCAAGCACAAAAATACACAGAAACAAACACATTGCAAATGGAAAACTGACAGTCATTTGGTCAATTACACAGATTGTTACCTAGTGGCCAAGAGATCCCATTGGACAATTAGGAGATGGATTAGATTTAGTAGGTGACAACTACTTGGCTTCTTGTCCAAGCCCATTTCATCTGAGGTTTGGAAATAGTACAAACATAAGATTTTTTTTTAAATATACACTTTGCTAGTTGTGCCTACAGGGTTGAAAACTACTCAAAAGATCTTGAGCTTGATATTCTAACCATAAGAAAATAGGGAACAGGAGGCCTCAAGCCTGTTTTTCCATTCAAAATAATCAGAACTGTTGCAATCTTGGCCTCAACACCACTTTTTATTTGAAAGGGGATCATTTGAAATAGAAGGAGGAACCAAAAATCTAGTAGACATGGATTTCAAGAGCTGTTGAGACCTCTGAAAATGTCCCAACTTGGACAGAAACAGACAAAGCAAAATGGGTGCAGAATGGAAAATGGAGGGAATAAATCAAATGCACTAGAGATTGCTCGTAAACTACAGTTCCTGCCTTATGAGGGCTTTTGCTTTTGTTTTGGAAGAGGTTGGGGTTTGGATGATGGACTACCAGCTCAAAAGTCGTGAAGTCAATCCCTGCATGACAAAGTGCGTAACTGAAAATTCTGAGTGTCAAAAAATTGGTATACAATTTTTTTTTAAGAGTACTGTTGAGGCATAATAATTCCACTGAGTAGAAAATAAAGTTGATGGTAAAGATGGAAATTCATCTGTTTTGGTTGGAAGTCAATAGACAATAGACAATAGGAGCAGAAGTAGACCATTCGGCCCTTCGAGTCTGCACCGCCATTTTGAGATCATGGCTGATCCTCAACAATCAATACCCTGTTCCTGCCTTGTCCCCATATCCCTTGATTCCCCTATCTATAAGAAACCTATCTAGCTCCTTCTTGAAAGTGCCCAGAGAATTGGCCTCCACTGCCCTCTGAGGCAGTGCATTCCACAAATTCACAACCCTCTGGGAGAAGAAGTTTTTCCTCACCTCTGTCCTAAATGGCCTAGCCCTTATTCTTAAATCATGCCCCCTGGTCCTGGACTTCCCAACATCTGGAACATATTTCCTGTCTCTATCTTGTCCAATCCCTTAATAATCCTGTATGTTTCAATCAGATCCCCTCTCAATCTTCTCAATTCCAGTGGGTACAATCCCAGTCTCTCCAACCTCTCAGCATAAGACAGTCCCGACATCCCCGGAATTAAACTCATAAACCTACGCTGCACGCCCTCTATAGCCAGGGATATCCTTCCCTAACCCTGGAGACCAAAACTGTACACAATACTCCAGGAGTGGTCTCACCAGGGCCCTGTACAAATGCAAAAGAATCTCTTTGCTTTTATAGTCAATTTATAGTCAGCAAAATTGTTAATGTCTAAGGCACAATCTAGGAAATGAGAAGTCTTAAATGTTATTGCATTCATCTAAAGTTCATGGCCACTGGCACAAAACTACTACAAAAAAATTGGCACTTTTTTTTAAAGGATAAGAAAGTAAAACTATGAAAACTGTTGTGTACTTGTACAAAACCTTAGTTAGAATTCTATGGATAGTTCTAGTTGTTTTACGTTAAGTTCCATAACCTGAAAGAAGTTCATAGGAGGGCAGAAAAAGTACTACAGACTTTGGGGGCGATCAAAATAAAGTATTTTAAATGGTAATTTTTTGAAATCTGAAATAAGAACTGAAAATACTGGAAATACTCAGGTCAGGCAGCATTTCAGTAGGGAAATGCAAGGTTAATGATTCAAGGTTGATGAACTTTTACCAGAACTGTAAAAAGTTCAGATGCTGCCTGACCTGCTGAGTATCTCCAGCATTTTCTAGTTTTATTTTAGGTTTTCAGCATTTGCAGTCTTTTACTTTTCACCCCACTGGATAATAACTAGAAACAGAAAAATGATCATGGCTGATCATCCAAATTTAATACCCCATTCCAGCTTTCTCCTGATATCCTTTGATCCCTCTAGCCCCTAAAAATGTAAGCAATAATAAATAAATAATAAACACATTATATGAAAAAAATGATACATTTTTGAAAAATATACAACTGATAAACATTTAAGAGATCCAAATTCTAAATAGGTTCAATACATTGCAGGATTTTGGTGAAACTTTTGGGGGAAGTCAGCATAGCTTTGTGCAGGAGAAATTATGTCTCACAAATCCAATCGAATTTTTTGAGGTAACTAAGGAAATTGATGAAGGTAGAACAGTAGATGTGGTATACATGGACTTCAGCAGGGTTTTTGACAAAATCCTACATGGTAGGCTAGTCCAGGGATCCGAGGTGTGCTAGCAATCTAGATCCAAAATTAGCTCAGTGATAGGAGATAAAGGGTAGTTGTGGAGGGTGGCTATCCTGACTGGAAGTCTATTGTCAGTGGTGTACAACAGGGACCGGTGGTGGGACCTTTGTAGTTTGACATTTGTAAAATGACAGATGAGAATGTAGGTGGTCTGATTAGTGAGGTTGCTGACAACACAAAAATTAGTGCTTACATATATACAGTGAAAGACATCGTTTAAGAATACAGAGGGGCATATATCAGCTGGAAAGTTGGGCAAAATAGTGGCAGATGGAATTTAGGTGAAGTAATGCATTTTGGGCCGACAAATGCTGGCAGGACATACACAGCAAATGGCCGCGACCTTAGGAGTGTTGATGTACAGAGTGACCTTGGGATTCAAGTTCATAGTTCCCTGAAATGGTGACACAGGTGGACGGTGGATGGGGAAGAAGGCCTTTGGAATGCTCGTCTTCACAGGCTAAGGCACTGAGTATAAGAGAAATTATCTATATGGGTGGCAAGCAAAACCAAGTCTTTCACTGTACTTCAGTACATTTGACAATAATAAACCAATTTACTAATTTAATTTACTAATCATGTTGCAGATGTGCAAAATGTTGGCTAACCGCACAAGTATTGTGTACAGTTCTAGTTGCCACGTTGGAGGAAAGATGTGTTAGCATTAGAAAGAGTGCAGAAAAGATTCACCACGATGTTGCATGGAATGGACAGCTTTAGCTACAGGGAGAGATTGGATAGCCTGGGTTTGTTCTCACTGGAATGTAGGAGGCTCAGTGGCCTGATGAGAACAAACCCAGCCTATCCAACCTGAAAGAGGTTTATAAGATTATGAGAGGCATAGATGCGGTAGATAGATTCTCATATCCTGGGAAAAAGACTCTAAAATTTGAGGGCATGTTTACAGTGAGAGGGGAGAAATTTAAAGGAGTTCTGAGGGCAAGTTTTTCCACACAGAGGGTGGTGGTTATATGGAACAAGTTGCCGAAGGTGGTGGTAGAGACGAGTACATTTAAAAGGTCCTTCGATAGGAAAGGAGTTGAGGGATACAGGCCTAATGCAGTCAAGAGGGATTAGCATCGATGGGCATCACAGTCAGCATGGACAAGTTGGGCCAAAAGAGCACTTTGCTGTGCTGTACAGCTCTTTGACTCTATGACATTCTGCTACTTTCTGATCAGCCTGCCCTCCTGAGCATTTCCAGCATTTTTTTATTTCAAGTATTTTAAATAATGAGGCGATCAAGTCATGTTGAAGTAGATTGCGAAAACATGGAAGTACAAATTACTAGGCATCCAATTACTTTAGGTATCAGAAAATTCTTTTCTAAGGATTACTGATGTAAAGGAAAAATATTGTGCACTCATGCAGTAAGTGAGCATGTTTAAATTCATTCTGCTTTGTAGCATTATTACTGAATGTTACAGATTAGATGCTTTAGCTGGTCTTTTCCGGTCAATCGATTTCATACATTTAGGTTCTCCAGTAAGAGGTTACTGTTTTAAAATAACTTGCGAGAGAGAAGGGGCTAGGGGAAATAATGGTTTGTTGGAGCATGAAACACTTTACCAGAATTGTTAAGGCAGTCACCATAATTTTTCTATATATTCATATATATTTTACATATTCATTTATATATATTAAACATTCAAGAACCATACAAAGCTGTAGAGTGTGTGGGAGGGAGATTTGGATTGTCGCAAAAAAAAGAATCAAAAGATAATGAGCTGAATGACTTCTTTCTACAGTGCAAACTTTTAATGTGCTATCACTACAATGACCTGATCTAAATGCTATATTCCTACCAAGTAAAAGAAACAAAAAAGCATACAAGTAGCATTTCACATTAGACTGCAAGATATTCTTTGAAGATCTAATGTTTGTGATGTGATGGTGAAAGATGGTGAAAGAGGTAAAATCTGAAAGTACACCAAACTGCTGCTTGAAATCAGTGTGGAAAGATATTGAACTTAAATTGTTTATAAACTAGTCAGATGCATTTACAATGAGTCTTTGAAACATTAAATACATATTTCAGTGAATCCATAAATGCTGTTTACTCATTAATAATAGTTAGATTCGGAGCCACTTAGTATTCCTCAATAAAGGTTATTTTATTTCAAAAGCCTTTTGTAAGATGTATAGTAATTCCAATACTGGAGTGAAAGGAAATTGGATAAGGGCCAGACACAATGTTAACCACATCCAAAAGCAGCTTCAGAGTATACTTGCCAAAGAATGAATTCCACTGGCCTTTGAACTTATTTCTTGGTTTCACAAGAATGAAATTCAATACTCAAGTCATTAAGGTAAGCAGTTTTCTTTTAATGCTACTGTTTTATTGGGCATTGTTGTGGTTATGTTACTGAATGGTAACCCAGAGATACTATTTTAAAACCAGCATAGCTACTGGTGAATATAAATTAATTAAATAAGATATAAATTACAAGCTTGTATCAGCCATTTTCCTAGAACCTTATCTGGTTCTCTAGTTTCCTTTAACAAACAAAAATACTGGATGAACGCAGCCAGTCAAGCAACATCTGAAATACTATACATCTTACATAAACAAGCAATGTTTCTGTTCAATGAACCTCCCTTAGAATCTGGGGAAGAGTGCAGGGTGTACAGTTTTCAAAGCAGAAATAGGGGGAAGAAACTATCCTCATCTCCCAAGAGAGAAATGGAAAGCTCAATTACACAAGAACAGTAGACCTGCCTGCTAGCTTTCTGTGATTCATGCCCTGGAACACCTGGATCCCTCTGTACTTTACTCACTTGTAGTCTCTCTTCATTTAGATAGTAATCTGCCTTTTGATTTCTCTTACTGACATGCATGACCTCACACATCTCCACATTAAACTCTATATACCAATCTTTTGCCCACTCACTCAATTGACATCCTGTTAGAATCACAGTATCCTCCTCACATATGCCCTTCACCTATTCTTGTATTATTGGCAAATTTAGAAACCTTGCATACTGTTCCTTCCTCCAGGTCGTTCTGTACATAGTGAACAATTGTGAGCCAGAACTGATCCCTAGCGCATTCCACCAGTTACCTCCTTCATTGGTATTGGTTCATTATTGTCACTTGTACCAAGGTACAGTGAAAAACTTGTCTTGCATACTGATCGTACAGGTCAATTCATTACACAGTGCGGTTACATTGAGGTAGTACACGGTGCATTGATGTAATACAGGTAAAAACAATAACAGTACAGAGTAAGTGTAGTGCAATAAGGAGCAAGGTAGATCTTGAGGTCAGAGTCCATCTTGTCGTATAAGGGAACCGTTCAATAGTCTGTTCAAGTCTGAAAAGGACGTATTTCTACCCACTTCCTATGTGACTGCCAATTTTCAATCTCTCACACTTCCACTGATACCATGGGCTTGCAATTTAGGCACCAGCCTCATACATAGCACCTTGAGGAAATCTAAATGCACTACATCAATAGGTTCCCCTTTATTAATTCTCCCTGTTACATCCTCAAAGAATTTGAGCAAATTTGCCAAACATGATTTACCCTTCATAAAACCACATCGACTGGGTTTTATTACATTCAGCTTTCCTCTGATTATTGACTCAAGCATCTTATCAATAATGGCTGTTAAACTAACTGGCCTATGATTCCCCACATTCTGCCTTGATCCTTTTTTGAACACAGGAATCTCATTGGCTGTTTTCAAATCTTCTGGTACCCTCACAGAGTTTAGAGAAGAAAATTTTCAATTCATGGGTCCACCATCTCTGTAGCCAATTCCTTTGAAACCCTAGCACGAAAGCCATCAGGTCCTGGCAACTTGTCTGCCATTGACTCCTAGAGTTCCTTCAATACCTTTCCCCTCATAATTTTGTAAGTTCTACCATGTCACACGAAATTAGCCTGTCTGAAATCTCAGGGGTAATAACAATGTCTTCGATGGTGATGGCTGATGCAAAACAAAAATTCAACATGTAACTTTTGTTTGCTGTTATTAATTTATCGGCCTTGTTCTCCAGAGGCTCCACATTTACCTTAATCACTTTCCTCCTATTTATATATTCACAGATTTTGTTTTATACGACAAGTTTTGTCAAAATTAATTTTCTCCATTTTAACAGGCTTTGTTAGTCTTCTGCTTCTGGATCCCAAAAAATTCTCAGTCCTCTGGTCTACCACTAGCTCATGCCACTATATATACACCATAATTTTCAATTTATTATCCTTTACCTCCTTTGATAACCATGGATTGTAACCATTTCTGATTGGGATAAACTCTCACTGAGCATTATAGACATGTTTGACTATCTGCCACTGTTCCTCATACCTGACCCTCATACCATGATAATTGCCGTTATTAAAATTGATGACACTGGTTATGGACCTATGGTGTTCATCCTCAAAATGCATTTAGAATTCAATCATATTGTGGTCACCCCACCCCAAAGGACCTTTAACCACAAGGTCCCTTACCAACCCTTCCCCTTAATATAAGACCACATCTAAAATAAGCCTTCCCAGGTAGGCCCTGCAATGCACTGCTCTTAAAAAAAAAATCCCTGATGCATTCTACTAATTTATTCTTTAACAATATATTGCTAGTTTGTTCATGTGTGGATAAAAATCTCCCATGATAATTGCAGTTCCCTTCAAACCTACTCTTAATACTTCTCCTTCATGCTTTGACCTATTAAGAGGTCACATTTTGGGATCTACAGACTATTAACCACCTTATCTTCCTTCCCTGCTTTTCTTGATTTCAGCCCAAATTAATGCTACATCACTATCCACTATATCACGACTGATGAAGGGTTTTGACCCGAAATGTTGACTGTTTATTTGCCTCCACAGATGCTACCTGACCTGCTGAGTTCCTCCAGCATTTTGCATGCATTGCTCCAGATTCCAGCATCTGCAGCTCATGTCTCTTAGGCGGCCTAGATTTGTTAGGGGTGTGGCTAAATTTTTTGAGGAAAAGTAGTAAGGGTGGGATGTATGTTGTATGGTATATTAATTTCAGCAAGGTAT
Source organism: Pristis pectinata (assembly GCF_009764475.1). NCBI lineage: Eukaryota > Metazoa > Chordata > Chondrichthyes > Rhinopristiformes > Pristidae > Pristis > Pristis pectinata. Next base: position 16,957,104 of record NC_067409.1, on the reverse strand, counting down.
ATGGCAACATTCTATATGGCAGGCAGATCAGTAATAAGCAAAAAACCAAGTTAGTTTCGAAATTAGCTCAATGATAGGAAAGCAAAGGACAAATGGTGCTGGCTGCTCACAGTAGGTGCTAATGGGTTCCTTTATTTTTGAGGCAAAGATCAATAACTTGAACTTAACCAATGGGAGCCATAATTAGGAAATTTTTAACTGATAGCAAAATTGGCTATGTGAATTGATAAAGCAAGCTACAGAGAACAGGACAACAAACTGGTCAAGTGGGCACAAAAGTGGTAAATTAAATTCAATCAGGAGAAAAAAAAAAGGTTAGTGCATTTGAAGACAAAAATATGGAAGGAACACAAATAAAAGGATACTGAGAAGTGCCAAGAAACAGAAGGATCTGAGAGGGGCAAAGTGAATTAAGTTCATTAGACAAGAACTCAAAGGTTGATTGGGAGAGGCCCTTAGCAAGCAAAGGGATGTCTGGCAGATGGTGAGATAGTATGGTCCTGTTAGAGTGAAGGGCAAGGCTAGCAGAATTAGGGAACCCTGTTTGAAAGAGGATATTGGGGCTCTGGTCATGAAAATAGAGGCTTATGTCAGGTATAGTCAGCTGATACCAAATGAGTCTCTTGATGAATACAAGGGATGTTGGAGTATACTTGAGAAGGAAATTAGGAAGGCAAACAAGGGACATGAGAAATCCTTGGCAGACAACATAAAGGAGATTCCAAAAAGATTAAGAGCAAAAGAGTAACTAGCAAAAGGGTAGGTCTCCTGAAAGATCAGTGTAGTAACCTATGTGTAGAGCCACAGGAGAAAGACAAAGTCTTAAATGAATACTTCATCTGTATTTACTGTGGAGCATATGGAAGCTAATGAGTATAGAGGAAAGAACTGTGACATCCCAAAGCATATTGACATAATGGAGGAAGAGCCACTAGTGGTCTTGAAGCACTTAAAGCTGGATAAATCCCTGGGGCCTTACCAGATAGGTCCTAGGACATTATAGGAAGCAAGGAGATTGCTAGGTATTTTGTATCTTTGTTAGCCACAGCTGAGTTATTGGAAGACTGGGGGGATGACTAATGTTGTGCTTTCTTTTAAGGGCTGCAAGGTCAAATCAAGGCTCACTACTGGCCAGTGAACCTTACTTGAGTGGTTGGGAAGTTTCTGCAAGGAATTCTGAGAGAGAGGATTTATTTGCATTTGGAAAGACAAAGACTGATTAGGGATAGTCAGCATGGCTTTGTTCATGGGAAATCATGTCTCATAAATTTGATTGTTTTGTTTTTGAAGAGGTGACCAAGAGGATTGATGAGGGCAGAGTAGTGGTGTCCTGCATGGTAGGCTTGCCCAGAACATTAGAATATATGAAATCCAGGATGAACTAGCCAATTGGATACAAAAATGTCTTGTGGTAGGAGTCTTGATTTTCAGATTGGAGACCTGTAACCAGTGGTATACTGCAGGGATTGGTGCTGGATTCCTTTATTGTTAGTCATAATGATTCGAAAGAGAACGTAAGTGGCAATGATGAGTAAGTTTACAGATAACAAAATTGATGGTATAGTGGACAGTGAAGAGGTTTTCTAAGCTTAGAACAGGATCTAGATCAACTGGAAAAGTGGGCCAGGGAATGGCTGATGGAATTTAACTCAAAAGTATGAAGTGATGCAGTTTGGCAAATTTATGCAGCCAGGACATGTAGAATGGCAGGGCCATGGGGAAAGTTATTAAACAGCATGACCTTGGGATACAAGTACATAGTTCCTTTAAAGTGGCAACATAGGTAGACAGTGATGAAGGCATATGGCCTGCTTGTCTTCATCAGCCAAGGCATTGAATGTAGGGGTTGGAATATCATGTTACAGATGTACAAATTGTTTGGTTAGGCCACAGTTGCAGTATTGTCTGCAGTTCTTGTTGCCACACTATAGGAAGGATATGATTAAGCTAGAGTGCAAAAAAGATTCACAGGAATGTTGCCTGGACTAGAGGGCTTGAGTTACAAGGAGAGATTGGATAAGCTGGCACCATTTTCCTTGGAGCAAAGGAGGGTGATATCATAGAGGTTTATAAAATTATGTGGGTAGATAGTCAATCTTTTTCCCCAACGTAAGGGAGTTTAAAACTAGAGGGCATGGATTTAATGTGAGCGGGGAAAGATTTAAAGGGGACCTGAGGAACGAGTTTTTCCAGAGGATGGTGGGTACACAGATGAGTTGCCAGAGGTTGTGGTAGAAGTAGGTACAATTACAACATTTAAAAGACATTTGGACAGGTACATGGATAGGAAAGGTTCAAAAGGGACGTGGGCCAACTGCAGACTGGACGTGATTAGCAATAGACAGGCATCTTAGTCAGCATGGACAAGTTGGACTGGAGGGCCTGTCTCCATGCTGTTTAATTCCACGAATCTCTACACAAGGTCCAACCTACCTGGTCTATTATCTAATTATTTTAAGCACATTGGTATACATACAAGATTCTTACAATGGTTCTTTAAAGCTACTTGCTCCTATAATCTCACCATTAATTCATAAACCTGCCATGCTTTCCAATGATGCTCCGTTCCATCCCATGTCTGACTCTACCATATCAGTTTGTACTCAGATTTAAGATGAAGGATTATTGACCCATTAACTGATTTATCCCATAGATGCTGCCTGACTGAGTACTTGCAGCATTTCCTGATTTTACTGCAGCTTTTGCTTAGATTTAAGTGTTCAGCAAACCCAAATATAGAGACATTTCTGAATAAACCTGGATAATATAGAGAAAAGTTAACAAGAATTTTTTCTCTCTCTCTCTCTATTTCTATAGATGTGAAGATTAGGGAAGCTAAGATAACTTCTTGCTGGGTATCGGTGCTGAAGTAATAGAAGTTGCATGTGCAGCCAATAATACATGCACGGAACCAAGCTCGGTACAAAACAGCTCAGCATTTTTGTGACTAGTGCCCAAAGTAAAGAACGCAAATCAGTGAATCCCCCTTGGAATATCCCAGAACAAAACTCAGCCCCTCTTCTGAGATGGAACAAAAATGAAGTTCATGGCAGGACTCAAGTTTCAATTCTGTCTGCCTCTAGATTTCATTCACCCGCAGTAGGTAGAAACAGTGGAATCTGAATTCCAAATAGACACCAAGGCCCAAATATTTATAGCACTGGGTTGGGCGTGCACAAGTACAAACAAGCTGGATCCTCATCATTAAGCAACTTAATCAATGCTGTTTATTTTAGCATTTCCTTGTTAATATTTACTTTTACAATGACAGTGGCAAATTTTAGTAATGGTTGGCCACATGCTTACTTGTGCCTAACATTGGAACATTAATAGGAATAGGTCTATAAAGAGTCTAGAGTTAATTATAACAATGATCTTAACTATGAGCAAAGCATTACTTGAAACTCCATTAATGTGAATACATAAGAAAAATGGCATCAATGGCATTTCAAAATAAGCTCACACCCTATACTCACCTCCTAATGCATGAAAGGGACTTGTAAAGTGTACCATGAGGTAAGGAGGGCAAAGTATTGACAGGGTCATTTATAAGTTTAAATAGTTTTCACTCTATTGAGTAAAATATTAAACAGCTTGACAATCTCAAAGGTTCAGAGATAACAGAACTTGTTAAAAAATTATGTGGAAGAACATTACCTAAAGTTACCCAATTTAGTTGATTCATAAAAAAAATTTCCACCTGCTGGAGCACTTGGATTTCGAAGGACAGAAGTTGCCAAAAATTCAACAATCTTGGACAAATGGGTTTATCCCGAGGTTAAAACAGTGCTATAGAATAAAAACTAAAACAAACTATTCCAATGCAAGATTTCTCAATTTCAAGAGTACAGTTAAACCAAGTTAATTTATTAACCACCATGAACAAAAAGATGTCAGGTAGCAATGCGTGTCAATTAAAAAAAACATTTCCCTCATGAGAAGAACAACTGCACTCAACTCTTCAGATCAGTCAAAATATCAATATAGAGAACAGTATGGATGCCTGGATCTTGGTGTTTCATGTGCATATCAGGGCCGCAATAACAAAATAAAAATAAAGTTTTATTAGAGACAGTGTTAAAGGACTGCACTGAGCATCTGTAGAATGCACCAGGACATCATTCATCCTGGTAGCTGTATCAATACTCAAAAAGTCATTAAAATTGTGATATTGTAGGCTTATTAACCTGATGTCAGTGGGAAGTTTGGAAATATTAGGAATGCTCTATACCAATCCTCGACATTGACAGAAAACAACTTTGCTAAAGGAAATGCAGTCCGGTCTTAACAATTTGATGATTTCTTCCCCTGCCCCACCCACCACACCAAACCCATTTACCATGTTCACAGATAACATCCCAATTAGACACTACATTTAGACTTCAAAATGCTGATAAAGTACCTCAAAATAATATGTGGATTGGTGCAGAGATTAGTTAAAATTGGATTTAAGTGATACTCCAAGTCAAATCCTGCAGACAACAATGTTTGGAGCATCATGCTTCATACTATCACACAAAGGCAATGGTAGTATTGTTCACCATTTTCCAGATGGTATCAAAATCTGTCAGTGCTGTAACACTTCAAAAATTGCAACCTTGCTTAGAAATGACATTAGATTGCACCCCAATCCAGTAGATGACATTTAACACGCAGCTCACACTAGTTATCAATGTTAAATTGTTGAAAGGCAAAGAAAGTGTGTGTAATAATTCAGTGTATCCAAGTCCACAACCAGTGCTGTCAAGCCACAACAAAAGCAAATAGTTTATTAGGATGCATAGCTAGGCTGAAGCAATACAAAACAGAGCGTAACAGTAAACAAGATTTTGGTTATGCTACATCAAGAATAATGGAAGATAAAGGCCCTTGAAAAAGTCTGGATGTGGTGGCAATCATTAAATTTATACCCAGCTTAAAATCACCAAGTTATCACAATGGATTCAGAGATTTGGGTCTTTGGCTAAAAAGGTCAAATTATAAAGGACAGGTTATCCTTGAATATACTTGTATTTCCTCGACAAAAGATTAAGGGATGATATTAGGCATATGATTAAAGGAATAAAAAGTAGACAAAGGAATTCTGAAAGGGAATTCAGAAAAAGGAAGTACAACATTAAAATTAGAGCTTGACCATAAACAGTGATGTCAGTAAGTACTCCTCTGCACAAATGGCAACGGAAATATGGAAGTTTTCCCACCAATTAAACAAGTAATTAGGTAGTATCAAGATTGTTATTGATAATTGGAATAGGGTGGTGCAAACTAGAAACAAATGTCAAAATGAAGCTGTATGCAAGTAACCTATTTATCACTAGTCTCCATAACCTCATCTTTAATTGCTAATACAATTCAGGAGAACAGTCTTAAAATTAGCTTACTCTCAAGAATAGAGTTTTGTTTTAAATCTTAGTTTTGTGCCAGAAAGTGGCACTTGCTGAACATGCTGTGAACAAGGCTGCAAGGAACTGAGCTTAAGGACTATCTGATCATTTACGTTCAGCTTTTTGTCTTGTGGCACTGAATTAACATTAGTCACTGCTACTGAAAATATTGTCCATTCAGTACTGGTATGGCAGGCATTTGAACAGTCTCCAAAACTGACATCTAAGCAATAGATATTTTGTTATGCAGGAGACCAATGCTGGCTATACAGAGAAATACCTCTAATAACTTTCCATGTATATTTAATGCTTTGCTTCTAAAAAGTATTGCACAGGAAAGCCATTACACAAGTTCACTAATGACATTAAACGTAATATGACTATTTATAATTAAATTTTTTATATTTGTTTGTTCCAATGTTATTTTATCTTCATTCAATTCTTCAAACATGCATTCCAACTTCAATTTCCCCCACAGAAAAAAGATTTTAACTGATGGTCATCTTTTCATGCCTAACAATTTAGTAGGAATTATATTCCAGAAGGCAATCAAGATTTTTTTCAATCACATTATGTGATTGTAATAAAGCAATGCACACTAATACAGCTACAAATAAAATGTGCAAATTTGCAAATAAACCAAATCACCACATAGACGCATTATATTTTTCCATGCCCTTTTAATGGTTGTGCCACAAACATATTCATGTCATTTGTTAACAAATAGCAAGATTTCATTCTGCCAGCATCAACATGTTAAATTGTCAAGTGTGATCAGATTTTAAACAGCATAAACACTAATAGTTCCCAACATTATTGTGGCATACATGCAAACTAAAACCACAAAAAGACAAAATTTAAAGCAAAAAAAAATGCAAACTATATCATTAAATATTCTTAATTATATTTACTGGCAAGTACAAAAGAGCGTTAGAAAATTTTAACAGGTCCAGCAAGTTAGACACTAAACTGCATTCATTTAACTGGAAAAATTTGGAGTGGACAAATCATCTTAGATTCACAAGGTAAATATGCTCAATGGAAACTGTTATACAGGAAAGTGCATCAATAAATTTGTAACAACTCAAAAAAAAATCAATACCAGATGGTCCTATTCTGTGGTCCCGTCAAAGTAAACTCCAAGTATGGCATAAACATCATCGGATTATTGGTGCCATGAGCAGCAGAACTAATTTGAACTAAATGTTACACATAATGTAAAGTTCCTTCAAGAATATTCCCAAAAATCTTTTCCCCATGAATGCTCATCCATTTTCATTTGTTAAATATGAGGGAACATTTACTTGTTATCCAACCGCAGTAGCTGCTCCTTACCATTTATTGTTAAAGATTTTAATTGGCCATCTTCCTCTACTTCCACTCTTTCTTGGCCGTTCTCTACAATCCTGAAAGTTTAAAAAGTCAGGCATCAACTTCAAAAATAAATTTGGAAAACTAGTTTATCGAAATGACCGATCTGAAAGCAAAATAATAGATAAGGAAATTGGTGTTCCAAAACATGGAATGAATGGATAGAGGAAACTGCTCCTTAGAATAGAACATAGTTGAATTAACCAGAAATCAAGCTATATTAGATTCGGCTTTGAAATTCTGACATGGAATAAGGAAGTGGCTGAAACATAACCATGAAGACACAAACTAAGTATTTGCTGAGAGGACAAAAAACATTCCAAATAGAGCAGGGGACCAAGAGGTATAATATACAGGAAGCTAAATACCATTAAAGTAGTGGTATCAGAAAAGCTAAAAGGCACCAAAAGCCATTGAAACTCCTATACTTCACTGCCAAGTTCAAAGACTTGGTACAGGGTTAGCATTAGTAATGTAACAAAATCTCCTAGTTTTTAGAATGGCCCCAGTGGTTTGGAAGTGTCAAACTGATATTCAAGAAAAGGAGAGAGAAAACAGTACACTACAGACCAGCTGGCCTGACATCAGTAAAGGAGAGAATTTTGAAATCCATTACGAAAGCATAACTATACTCAGAAAATAGTCAACATGGTTTCCAGATGGAATTCATGTATGACACATTTAGAGCTTTTGAGCATGTGATGAGGAACCAGTGAATATAGTATCTTTACATTTCCAAAAGGCATTCAATAAGGTGCCACGAAAGAATTTTTAAAAATATATACACAAGATTTTCACAAATGAGTACAGACTTAATATATCAACTGTCTGAGAATTGATTAATGGATATGAAATATGAAATGGCCAAATTTACTTCGGTAGAAATAATGCCAAAGCACTTATTTTTTTCCCCCCAAAAAAATGGAGCAATACCTAAATGTTGCTCAAGGAGATGTTAGTATTTCCTCAAACAAGAAATGTTATCAAGGAACTGCAAACAATTAGGAAAGCACACATTAACCTTTACTATGTGGAGTTTAGATTTAAATAGTTAAGAAGATTTGCTACAAATGTAAAGAGATTTGATGTGGCTATGCTTGAAGCTCTGTTTCAGTCTCCTTGCCACAAGAATATTCCTGTTTCCAAAGATTTATCAATTCATTCAAGTAAATAGGCCTATATTCTCTGGAACTGAGGTTAAAAGATTTTGAAAGAATTAAGGATATTTAGGACATGAAGTCCAGAGGAATTTCTTCACTCAGATGTGAATTGTTGGAATTCACTACCTAATATGGAAAGATAAATACATTTTTGAAATCCAGGGTAATGAAAGGATATGGGATTTGGACAGTTAAGTGGAGCAGACATAGAAGCAATGATCTCATTAAATAGTGGAACAGATTCAAGGGGCGGCATGGCTTATCCTTACTACTTATGTTTCCAACAAGTCTGTGATAAACAACATGCCAGAGGAACAGAAATGATTATCAATTGCCCCAACTGAGTTTTTACTGAAATCAATAAAAACCAACTTTGGGAGAGGAAAGGTAGGCTTTGTTTAAAAAAATAAGTTCAGTAAATCTTATCAGAAAGTTCAGAAACTTAAACAATCTTTTATATCGAATAACAAAATTTAATATTTAAAATACCTCTTAGTGGTGATTTTCCTGCCATTAATAAATTTTGTGGACGTTGATACTGATCGAAAGTTACCCATTCCAGTACCTCCAAATGAAGAAGAGGAAAATGACGCTGTTCCAAGATTCCCAAATGAACTGAATGAAGTAAAACCTAAAGAAGCAATTAGACAATTATACTAATTTTTAAAAAAACATTTAGTTAAAATGAAATTTTTTGAAAGTTGATGCAATAAGAAGTGCAATCTAAATCCCGATCAAGGAATAAAATAAGGATAACAAAAAGATACTCTGCCTCTTTTCAGAGATTGAAAATTTGTACTGACAGCAATAATTATAAAATTGATGAGGTTGTATGCAATTGCTACCAGCGGTATTGTGCGCAACTTCAGTCTTCTCTTCAAAGATGATCTTTCTACAGAGCAAGCGCAGCAAAGGTTTGTCAAACCAAGTCCTGGGATGGCAGAACTGATATAGAGAGAGATTGGGGGAAGTAGGCTTATATTTATTACAGTTTTGAAGAATGAGATCTCAGAAACCCACATAATTCTAATAGGACTGGTAGTCTAGCTGCAGGAATGGTGAGGGAATCCAGGACCACGGGTTATAGTCCGAGGAAAAGGACTTAGCCATGAGGGATTGAGACAGAAATTTCTTTACCGGAAAACAGTGAATGTGTGGAATTCCCCAAAGAAAGCAGCTAAAGCTAAATTATTTTCAACAAGTTAGATATAGTTCTTCATGATAAAGGGAAGACAGGAGAGAAAACCAGGAACAGGGTATGATCAAAATGAATCACAGACCAGGCATAAAGAGTCAAATACCCAACTCCTGCTCTGAACTTCCATGTTTCTAAATTAACAATTAATAAATTGAAAAGGTTGCTTATGCAGTTCAAATCAGATTATTAAAAACTAAGGGTATTACTTCACTGTCAATCAAAAATGGTACAAATCTGAATTTTCAGCATTCTAAGTCCAGTTCCACACAGTACATTTACTTTAGCAAACATTAACCACAATGTATTAGCTCATAACCAAAATGTATTAGCTTTAAAGTCTTACAAAACCTAATGCATGTGCAGCTCTCAACTTGGAGAAAGGTTCTGATAAAAACAAAATCAAAGACAGCTTAACTACCCTCAAAGACATACAAATTATCAAATAACTGATGTGGTAACTCCAAAAGGCAATTCCCTTCAAATATTCTGGATCAGGTGGTTATCAAGAGGCATTTGTTCATGTTATCATAGTCAAAGGGCAATTGTGTAAATGACATTCCAAGTCACTGAGGCATTGAACAAAATGAATGAATTATGCAGAAAAAAAATCAGTTCCTGGGCTGACAGACATTTAATTCTATTGTAGCATTAAAAATTGTACAGAATAATTATTCACTGAAGAACCAACCAAAGTAATTTGAAGAACTTGCAAAAAAAAAGTGAATGTTGGAGCTTGAGCACAATCTCCAACTCATTTCTGTATTTGATAATGAAGCAGCATCCGCAGGAATTTGTTCATTTTTAAAAACTTAAAAATATACACAGAAGTAAATTTTATGGACCGATTCATGTGGAATTCAAAATCTTTAATGCCCGCTCCTCCTTTCACAACCTAGAGAAGGTAGAAGTTGCACCCCATTTAAAAACTGTTACACTACCCTCATTGTTGGCCCTTCAATATGTTCCACTGGTTAGTTTTAACAGCAAGGATCCAATTAAGGAATCACTAATTCCAAGCAAGAGGATTTAATGATACATAGTTACTGGGCCAGTAGTGTTTCAGTCCCTATATACTTATTCAGCTAGTTTAGACCCAATGATCAACAACTGTTTCAAGTCAAATCTCCATTCCTGATCAACAACCACGTGCAAAAATCAACAAATTTGATTTTTCCAAAAGCAGGCATCAGTATTATTCAGCATCAGTTTCAAAAGTAATAATGAGAACTTAGTCAAAAGTAGCCAGCCAATTGCTAGTGGCTACATTAAGTGAGCATGTGCTCTTATATACAAATCCTTGCATTTAAACTATAATTAAGTGGTCTTTGCTTTAATTACAGATTTAAGTATTGAAGCATTAAAGATTGATATTCATGTTTCATGCTTCACGTTAGCAATGTTTGCATAATCAAGATATTGATATTTTATTTAATATTTACCAGTATCAAATGCCGGAAATCCACCAAAGGGAGAGAAGAAAGGCCCTCCTCCACCCCTGCTTCTCTCAACTCCCCTTCGACGTCGTCCAAAAAAATTGTCAAAGGGATCATCCGCTGTTAAAAAACAAAACAGCCACAAAGTGAAACTAATTGTACTATTTATGGTCTTAATTACAGTTCTGGAATACAATACTTTACCATGTCTTCAGTTATATAGAGTAAGTTTTAATGAAAGCCTTACATATATTAAACAATTCCATCAAATCTTGATCCCTCCTCCAAGAAAGAGGGAGCAGAAAAGCAAGCCTTTTGCTTCAGTGCTCAACATATTAAGTTGAATTGTTTCACTTTAATTCATTTTTCAAGATGTGGGCAAAGCCATCAAGGCCAGTGTTTATTGCCTGGCCATAATTGCCCTCCACAAGGAACCTTGAATTGTCAGTCCTTTAGGCAAAGTTACTCCCATAATGCAGTTGAATAAGGAATTCCAGGAATTACAGTATATAGCAAGGAAAGAGACAATAAGTTTTTATTTCAGGATGTTGTATGACTTGGAAGGTTAAGACAAAGAATCAAAGACAATTTATTGAGTGCCATTACAGGCTCAAGGGGCTGTATAGCCTATTAATGCTCCCATTTCTTAGGTAAGGAAGATGAAACTAACACCCCAGAAGAGTATTACAAACCAGTTATGCACTCCAGCCATACAAAATAAACTTGATAAAACTGTCAAGTGTTCCAACAAAAATTATAAAAGTTTCCAACACATTTAGCCTTGAACAAGATGACTGGAATTTATTATGCAGGAATAAGTAATCACGCGTTGGTGAAATATTTCAGCAGTCAAGTCAAATCCATGCATAAGATCTGGTACAAGAATTTTCTTCAATTAAAAATTACTTTACTCGATTTGTAATACAAAAGCCTCACAAAACTCTTAGGGGAGTCTAGAAGCCAACACAAGCTGAGAATTATAATTTTTTTAAAATTTGAAAACACAAATCTTTCCCTTATGTAACAACACACAATTTTTAGAGTTTGACTCAACTGAAGTTAACAGCTGAATTTTAATCACTTTCTCTGGGAAATTCTACCCTCCATATTCAAAGTAATTTGTAAAAATATAATACTGGCACCTCAGATTCACATTGGATAATAACTTACTGAAGAAATCTGCAAACGGATCTTTTCCTCCAAAGAATTCCCTGAAAA